>NC_133470.1:58009014-58311514 GCF_048565385.1 Saimiri boliviensis
TTTTGATATGCTGTTGCAATCGGTTTGCCAGTATTTTATTGAAGATTTTTGCATCTATGTTCATCATGGATATTGGCCTGAAATTTTCTTTTCTTGTTGAGTCTCTGCCGGGTTTTGGTATCAGGATGATGTTTGTCTCGTAAAATGATTTGGGAAGGATTCCCTCTTTTTGGATTATCTGGAATAGTTTCAGAAGGAATGGTATCAGCTCCTCTTTGTATGTCTGGTAGAATTCAGCTGTGAACCCATCTGGACCTGGGCTTTTTTTGGGTGGTAGGCTCTTTATTGCTGCCTCGACTTCAGACCATGTTATTGGTCTATTCAGGGTTTCGGCTTCTTCCAGGTTTAGGCTTGGGAGGATGCAGGTGTCCAGGAATTTATCCATTTCTTCCAGGTTTACTAGTTTATGTGCATAGAGTTGTTTGTAATAATCTCTGATGATGGTTTGGATTTCTGTGGAATCTGTGGTGATATCCCCTTTATCATTTTTTATTGCATCAATTTGGTTATTCTCTCTTTTCTTTTTTATTAATCTGGCTAGTGGTCTGTCTATTTTGTTGATCTTTTCAAAAAACCAGCTCCTGGATTTATTGATTTTTTTGAAGAGTTTTTTGTGTCTCTATTTCCTTCAGTTCTGCTCTGATCTTAGTTATTTCCTGTCTTCTGCTAGGTTTTGAGTTTTTTTGATCTTGCTCCTCTAGCTCTTTCAATTTTGATGATAGGGTATCAATTTTAGATCTCTCCTTTCTTCTCATGTGGGCACTCATTGCTATATATTTTCCTCTAGAGACTGCTTTAAATGTGTCCCAGAGATTCTGGTATGTTGTGTCTTCGTTCTCATTGGTTTCGAAGAACATCTTTATTTCTGCCTTCATTTCATTGTTTATCCAGTCAACATTCAAGAGCAAGTTGTTCAGTTTCCATGAAGCTGTGCGGTTCTGAGTTAGTTTCTGCATTCTGAGTTCTAACTCGATTGCACTGTGGTCTGAGAGACTGTTTGTTATGATTTCTGTTCTTTTGCATTTGCTGAGGAGTGATTTATTGCCAATTATGTGGTCAATTTTAGAGTAGGTGTGATGTGGTGCTGAGAAGAATGTATATTCTGTGGATTTGGGGTGGAGAGTTCTGTAAATGTCTATTAGGTTTGCTTGTTCCAGGTCTGTATTCAGGTCCTGGATATCCTTGTTGATTTTCTGTCTGGTTGATCTGTCTAATATTGACAATGGGGTGTTAAAGTCTCCCACTATTATTGTGTGGGAGTCTAAGTCTCTTTGTAAGTCATTAAGAACTTGCCTTATGTATCTGGGTGCTCCTGTATTGGGTGCGTATATATTTGAAATCTAAAATATTTCTTTCGACTAGGCACAGTGGCTCACACCTGCAATTCCAGCACTTTGGGAGGCTAAGGAAGGAGGATCGTTTGCGGCCAGGAGTTCAAGAACAGACTGGGCAACATGGTGAGACCTCATCTCTATTAAAGATTAAAATATTAGCTAGGCATGGTAATGGGCACCTGTAGTCCCAGCTACTCGGGAGGCTAATGCAGGAGGATTGCCTGAGCCCAGGAGGTCAAGGCTGCAGTGAGCTATGATCACATCGTTGCACTCCAGCCTGGGTGACAGTCTCTTACTCTGTCTCTAAAACATTAAAATAAAATAAAATATTTATTCTCTGGTCCCTTACAGAAGAAAAAATCTGCCAGTCCTTCTCCCAGTACACAGAGGAATTGCTCAATTAATGTTGGTTGTTATTATTTCATTTTATTCTTCAAAAGCCCATTCATTGTAGACATGAGGATGCAAGTTCAGAGAGGGGAAGTGATTTGTCCAAGGCCACACAGCTAGGATGATACAGGACTAAGAATGGAACCTAGGCCTCTTGACTCACAGTCCAGGAAACTTTCCAATATGTGATACTGACCAAGGATCCTTCATACTCGGGCTCAAAGTTCTTCCATTAGAATGCAGAAAGAGTTGGCTTAGCTCCCAGGCCACGAGATGCCAGCTGCCAAGCCCAGCAACACCTCCTTCCTCCTTGTGCCAGAGGCTCCACCAGGCCAGTAGGCACAGAGCTGCTTCTTTCCCGCACACATGGTGTTCAGCACCCTTCTCTGCCTTTCTGTCCTTGGGCCCATTGCCTTGCTAGGCCAAGCTCCGGTAACAGTCTTGTTGGGTGATTAATGTTTTTGTCTCACACTCAAGATTCTGTTATCTGCTTGCTGGCCTTGCCCTTGTTCTTGTAATGGGCTGGTTTGAGGCCATTTACATTTCCTTTGGTGTGCTCTCCTGTCTGATAGCAACTATGACATAATTATGCTGCTCTCCCTTATCGTTAATCCTCTCAAACTGCCTACTTATCTTTAATTTCCTGTTCATTTCCCTTACTGGGGAGTTAAGTAGAACTAAGTCAGGCCAAAAGTGATGGGGTAGTGTGGGAAAGTTCATGGATGTTCACCCTGAGTCCCTGGAGCCCAAAGAGGTAGCTTGGGCTCCAGAGCCTGTGGAGGCTGGCAGGATACCCCACTTCTCAGCCTGGACCCACTCTGTTAACAAATATAAATCACTGGTAGTGGCAGGAATGAGAGATCTCTGACATCCGTTCCTCCCAGCTTAGACAGTCTAGGTTCTTGAGACCTAGTTTCAGTGAGCTCAGGAACCTCCAGCCTCTCCACCTTCCCTAGCTACCCATATTGAATACTATACCATCAAATACCTGTTTTGGCTGTCTCTAGGTCTCATTGACCCAGGAGTACCAGGCCTGGGAATAATCTAGCTAGAGAGAGAGAGAGAGAGAGAGAGAGTGTGTGTGTGTGTGTGTGTGTGTGCGCGTGCCTGGGGTGTGTGCATGCATGTATGTGCAGGTTCACACATGTTCCCATGACCACAGACTCTCTTTGGCATAGGGTCTAGTGTATGGTAGACACTCTAGGTGTGGCACTTCCTTCCTCTCTTGGGTGATCATAGTGTCTAACACTGGGCAGAGCTAGTTGGGCTGGCACACCGTAGATATTCCATTAATGGTTATCAAATGACTGGATCGAGTAGGTGCATTCTTCCTACAGGTGTGTTCTGTGTTTGCGAGTGTGTGTAGCGGGTGAAATGGGTACAGTCTAGGTAATGATGACAGAGTAGTATGTGCTCTGTGAGTGTGTGTATGGTGTGTGCCGCACGTAGGCACAAGTGTATGTGCTGTGCTGCTCTGTCTGTCTCCATGGGAGTAGGTACAGGCAGGAAAGCACAGTAGTTTAGAATTTAGGACACAAGCTCAGAAGTCAGACTGACCTGGGTTTGAATCCCAGCTCTGCACTGTCTCATGGTATTACTTTGGTCCCTGAATTTATCTAAATCCCAGTTTCTTCACCTGTAAAAAGGCTGGAGGGTGTTAAAAATGGCAAATTCACAGGGATGTAGAAAGCATTAAATTTGCTAGTGTAGGCAAAACTCTTAGCACGTGAATTGGCACATAGTGAGTTCACAGTAGGTGGTGATTATTGATAGTGATGATAATAATTGGAATGCAGAGGGTTTGGCCGTCAGGAGCATATGTGCCCTGTGGGGTGTGTGAGTGTGTGCATGTGCTGTGCATGCTGGCGTGGGACACAGTGTGTAAAGAAAGACCTGATGGGAGAGGTGGCAAGTGTTGGGCAGCCCCTGGGGATGCCTGCCTGAAAGGGAAGCCCAGAAAACAGGGGCAAAGGCTATGTGCAAGGACAGAGGAAGCTGAGAGAAGCCCAGACTTGGATAGAAGGATCTGATGACTTAATGAGCCTCTTCCCCTCTCAGTAACAGGATTAATGGGATGAAGTGGGCAAAGGACGATTTAGCTGGAGATTCAGGAAACAGCTCCCGACAGGGCAGTCTATTAATTTAAGAAATGGTCTCTCTCAGGACCCTCCGTGGCTCTCACCCAAGGCATTGCAAACCCTTGCCTGCCCCAGAGAAGGGAGGAGAGAGCTGGGGATGTGAAGAAGAGAGAGTAGGGAGCCAATGCTGGGAGGCGAGCTGAACGGCAGACTGGGAGGGGTGAAAAATGTGCAGGGGGTGCTGGAAGAAGAGGTTTGAAAATTAAGAAAGTCTGGGAATGAGGAAGAGGAGAATGGAGGCTCTGGAGGAGACAGGAGGGAAGAGGAAGGTAGTAGCACTGGGCTGGGAGAGCCACCTCCTCCTTCTCCCTGCGCCTGGTGGAGTCTCCTTTAGGCCGGGCATTGCAGGCTGTCAGTGGGCCATGGGGACCTTTTCTAGGGCTGTTCCAAGCTCCAGTGACTGGGCTTGCAGCTGAGAACATAGAAGATGACCACAACTCTAGGGTGACTCAGAGGCACCTAGATATGTGGAAGACATGTCCCTTAACCAGACGAAATCTACGAGCCAGCCACTCTACAGCAACTTAGTTCTCCTCCAGGGCATCTTCAGCCCACCTCTGTGTTCTTCCCTTTGACTTGAGTCTGTCAGAACACCATCTAGCCTGGCTATGGCCCCTGATCACTTCTGAGGTTGAGATGAGGCTGATCTGTCAGTCGCATGTGCTCTGAGTCGGTGGCTGGTTGCCCTTACCACCTGCTACTCTAGGTCTAGAGTCCTATCCCATTTCCCTGCACTCTCCAGGATAGATCTGCACCCTGAATGGGTGTACCTTCTTTGGACACAGTTGAGATGGACATCTGGGAACTCCACATTTCCACACTTTGGGTCTCTGCCCTCATTCTCTTTATTTTCTGTTCAAGGGCCTATCTATTGTTTGTGAGCACTTGAAGGTGGGGACCGCAATGATACATTTCGTTAATGGTAAAAATGGTAGTGGTGAGCATATTACTGCCAATAAAGATGTTGACAGTGTCAGTGGTAGTGATGTAGGTGTCAATAATAATGATAGCACTGATGGTGACAGTGGTGATGAAGGTAATGGTGAGGATGACAATAGAGGTGATTATAATAGAGGTGGGATGAAGACCAGGACAGTGATGCACTCATGGTTAATGGATTTGGTAATGATGACAGAGGTAATAATGATGATGAAGGGAATAATGATGGTTATCTTAGAGGTATGAATGGTGGTAAAGAAGAGGATGAGGGTGATGATGATTGAAGTGGTAACAATGGTAATAATGATGGCAGAGGTCGTGATGGTGGTGATGATAGATGTGGTATTTGTGATGCTGAAGGTGGGGATGGTATTGACTGGTGAAGGTGCTGGTGATGCTGGGAGTAATTGTGGAGGCAGTGACGGTGATAGTGGTAGTGGAAGTGATGGTGAGGATGGTTATATTGATGGTTGCCATAGCAATAAAATCAGCAATGGGGATAGAGATGAGCATGGGAGTGGTAATAGCAATGGTTATGATAAAGACTGGAGCAATTAAACATGGTAATAGTGATGATACTTATGATAGCCAAGAAACCAATAGGTCTACTGACTGGGTCTGATTCTTCTACCTTACTTTCATTCCAATATTTTTCTGGTAGTACGCTCCAGAGTATTTAGCTTTACTTTACTTTCCATCTTTCACTGTGTCTGAGGAATTAAACAATTAAGCTGACCAGTGAAGACATAGTGCCGCTGCTGGTGTCTAGAAGAGTAGTTGGGTTCTCTGGTTTCTGTTGTTGAGAAAGTCATAATTTACGTAGTATCATTCCCTCATTCCCGCTAAAGTCAAAACGGGAAAGAATTGGCATCAGGAAATAAACTATTACAACGAGCCTCCTGATGGTAAAGAATGCAGTGCTGAAAAGTTAACCTGAGGATGGCTGTGGAATATCCTACCTTTGAGGTGGCTCAGAACAAGCCAGAGACCCCCATTGGCCTGCATGAATCATACCAAAAGGCAGGGGGTGAACATCATGAGCTCTGTAGATCAGGACCAGCTTCAGGGGTCTGATTCTCTCGCTTGCTAGGCAGAAAAAGGAAGTGAATTTGTCTGCTGAAACCTGGGGTTCCACCTCTGAGGCTGATGGGTGAGGAGATGAGAAGAGAAGGGCAGGGAAGGGAAGAGGCAATACAATCTGGCGGTTTAGAGAAATGTTACTGTTCTTGTCTAGATTCCTTGTGGTTCTGAGTGGGAGGTGACCCAGGATGTGGGCCTTTGTGGCGCTGCCTCCAGCTTTGCATCTGCCAAGAGGCCGCCCTTCAGGGACATGGCTTTCCTCCTCGAGCCGGGCTGTGGTAAGAGGGAGGGGGAGAGGAAGGAAAGTGGGAGGGGACACTGCTCACAATTCCCGGGAGGAATCTGGTTTCTCCCACAAACTCTTGGAGCTCTTACCTCCCCCGCAGTTCCCCTTTCCCCTCCCTCTTCTCAGTTTCCTGATTTCTGAAGGCCACTCACTGAAGCCCCACCAGAGACAAGCTTCCTGCAGCAACTGGATGGGTACCAAGGCAGATGGTCACATGTCAAGGAAGGGGACACATAATCTTGCCCAAATAACATAGGCTTTAGAGTCAGAAGCAGGGCCAAGTTGTAACTCCATTACTTACACACTGTGTGACTTTAGGCATAACAATGCCATTCTCTGAAAATGCCTCCGTTTCTCCCCCTGTAAAATGGGAACTGACCTCACAGAGTTTTAGAAGGATTAAATGAGATAATGTATGTAAGGTGCCTAATACACTACTTGGCACCTAGTAGATATTCAAGAAATATGCATTTTTTTTCCTGCCTTACCCCCATCTTTTGTAGGAGAGAATAGACGTAGCTTAATTCTCTTACCAGGCTTCCACCTGGGCACAGACCCTTCTCATCACGCTCGCTATGCCATCTGAGCCTCCTCCTCACATTCTCCATGAGAATGACGACGTCCACACTTTAAGATGAAAGGGGCCATGCATTCCTTCTTAACTTGGGTGCTGAATTTGGAGTTGGAGGGCTTGCTAGTGGTGTGACCTTGGTAATTGCTTAACTTTTCTGGGCCTCAGTTTCCTCATCTGAAGATAGGGATAATCATCCCTGCTCTGCCGGCCTGGCAGGGTTGTTATGAGAGTCCAATGAGATCATGCTTTGGGAAGTGCAACGCAGTGGATACGTGTGGGTATTATTAGCTTGGTCCAGGAGGGAGGTGAGGCTTAATCCCTGGAGACTGGATTAGCACCCACCTCACGGGGTTTTCTCATTGGGGATACCAGGGCCAAAGTATTCAGAGGTTCAGGGGTGGCTGGGGACATAGAATTGGAGCCCAGCCATGAGGTTATCCATGTGCAGCTTGGGTGGGGTGGGACAGGGGGAGTTCATTTATGTCTTTTGGCATAAGTCACATGTAAATATGTCAATTACGGGGTTTGAGTCAACTGCCTGGGGACTGCTTGAGCCAGATGGCAACCCCGAAAGGCTGATGGCCTCCCTCTCTTTCTTCCTCCCACCTTCTGCTTCTCTTGAGGTCAGAACTTGAGTTGACCAGTGTCTGAAGTTGGCCAATCCTTCCCCACCTGCCACAGGGGATTGCCGGCCATGCCGTTGTGGGTGACCTGAAGTCTGAGTTGCGTTTTGCTGGGTTGAGAGCTCTGACGGCTGCAGATGTTGATGGTACTCTCTGCCTGCAGGATGTGGGCCCAGTGTCTGAGGCCTCACAGCCCTCAAGCCCTCAGTAGCCTTTATTCTCACATGTGTCCTTCTCCCTGGTTGTCCTCACCAATGGCCCACTCTTCTTTCTCAAAGTAATGGCCAAATTCTTCCCACCTTAAGCTCTCGTCAGTGGGTCCTCTTCTTCCTGACCAGCATCTGATTCTCTACCCGCTTTTGGGGCAGCCAGGGGGCCCCATGCCTGCCACATGCCCTAGGCTGACCACTCAGCCTCCAAGGACATTTCTTTGTCCTCTGCCCCAGCCTCTCATTATCCTCTGAAAGCCTCTTTTCAAAACCCCACCGCATGCCAGCCTCCAGCTCTGGCTCCCCCGCAACCCCTAGCCCTGCCTCCCCTCCTAATCCCTGCCACTGTCATTTTCCCTTAGGGAAGAGTCCCAGGGAGCCTGGAGAGTCTCCTTCCACCCTTTCTTTCCCCTCCACCCGTCTTCCTGTCTTTCCACCACAGCCTCTCCTCTTACCTCATGACTCAGCTTCTATCTCAGGCCCTGCTGGTGATGCATTCTTGAGCCTCCCCCCTCCCCAAGCAGCCTGAACTCTGCACGCCCCCTCACCCCAAGTCAGCATGGGCCTTGCCTGGCCCCCACCCACAAAGCTCAGTCCTATTAGCCCCTCCTTGTGCGGTGGCCCACAGCAGGCAGCTGCTGCCTGCAGTTTATTGGTGGGGACCACATACCAGCCACCCCTAGAGCCGGAGTTCAAACGTGGACCTCCTAGCATGTGTTTGATCAGCTGAGGCCAAATCCACAGCCTTCTAGGAAATGGTGCTTACCAGCTCAGCTGTGCTTTGGAGCCAGGGTCCTAAGGCAGGCCTGGCATGGCCCAGCAGCTAAGACATGTGGAGGGGAGGAAGGGTGAGGAGAAAGAGCTCTTCTGTCTCTCTCTCTCTCTCTCTCTCTCTCTCTCTCTGTGTGTGTGTGTGTGTGTGTGTGTTTGTGTGTGTGTGCAGCAGGGGTGATGCCGGGGGGGTGCTGTGTGGTGATGTGTGTGTTGTGTCACTGTGCTGGAAACTGCTGGGTCACTGAGTTGGGGATACGGTAGGGGACATGTGTCACATGGTTGCAAGTGTGACTTGGCTGTGCTTGGAGACTTGGGTGTCATGATGTTGGTGTGGGGTAGGGACATGCTGTATGTCACTAGGTGTATGGGTCTGTTGGGAGGCTGTGACCTGTGTGGTGCAAGGTTCGTGAACCCCAGACTCAGTTCCCAGTGCCGGCAGCTCAGAGCTGGGAGTTTCCAATTTCAGGTGAATCAGGGCCAAATTCTTGTATAAGTTGTCCCGCTTCCCACCCCACCCCCACCCTGCAGGTCGGGTCACCCTCAGTTCCTGTGGTTTAATCCAAACCATCAGCTGAAGTTCCCTGAATACTCTGCTTATGATGACCAGAGTAGGAGGAGGCAGAGGCTGAAGCAATGGGAGAAGGGGGAGGAGAAGGAGGGGAGTGAAGTGACAAGAAGAGAAGGAGGAGAAAGGAGGAGGAGGAAAGGAAGGAACAGGAGGAGAGAGACTGAGTGAAGCATGGAGAACCAATTGGAGGGGTTACCCAAGCCCCCAAACACTATTCTAGGCTCTGGACGTGCAGTAAATGCAAGTGAGACAACACACCTAAGGCCAAGTTCAGGGAGCCAAGGGAGGACCAAAGGAGGGCCAGTTGGGTGGACCTTGTTCAATGTGGGGAGCAGGAAAGACCTTCTAAAGGAAGTGGTGTTTGAGTTGATGTCCGAAGGTGTAATGTATGTGAAATCTTCCCTGATTTCTGATTCCAGCACTTGGAAACATTTTCACTTGCTTCCTGGACTACCCAGGCTTAAGCTGAGGATGTTATGTTTGAATTATTCCTCTTCCCCAACGTCCAATCAACTTGGCAGACCTAGCAATGGCTCGTGTATTTAATCGTTCACTCGACAAATAGTCCTTGTGCCTGGAGTCTGCTAGGCATTGCGCCGGTACCTGAGAATCCATCTACAAGCAAGCAGGACTAGGTTCCTTCTCTCATAGACCCTGCCCTCTTCCTCAGCACTGCCTTTCCACTGCCACTGCTCAGGTTCAGCCTCCTACCTGTTCTCCCCACCTCTGGGACCACCATTCTAACTGCACCCCAGGAGCTCTCAGAACCATGTCCATTCTGTGTTCATTCAATAAAAGCCATTGCAACCCTAATGTGTGCCTGTAGTCCCAGCTACTAGGGAGGCTGAGAAGGGAGGATCACTTGAGCTCAAGGCTCCAGTGAGCTGTGGTCATGCCACTGCACGCCAGCCTGGGCAAAAGAGTGAGACCTTGTGTCTAAAAAACATAAAAAAATCAACAATGATATATTTGGTATGTGAGAAGGTAGTATATGCTTTAGAAAAATAAAAGGAGACCTAACAGGGACTAGAGATGCTGGAGTATTACTTCAGATGGCCAGAGTAGGCTTCATTGAGAAGGTGATATTTGAGCAAAGACTTTAAGGAGGTGAGAGAATTAGCTATGCAGATATCTGGGGAAAGGTCATTCAGGGAAGAGGGAGAAGCCAGTGTTTTAGGCTGTGAGGCAGGAGCAGGCCTAGTGTATCTCAACTCCAATGATGAGAACAGGCCACTGAGCACTTTGCAAGGGCACAGGAAGCCCTGAAATGTTGCATGGAGCTCTTCCTGTTCAGGCCAAGCCTATAGCCTCGTCCCAGCCTTGAAATCCATCCAGCGGTGCGTTGTTACTATTGCACATTTCTCACTAGAGTTTATGTGGCCCTCGCTAAGCCACTATCTTATATACTTTTTCCACAACCCTGTGCAGTAGAGATTTGCATCCTCATTTTACAACAATGGCAATAATAACTGCCACTTACATGGTGCTTACTATCGTCTAAGATTGTATTTATTCTAAGAGCTTTGCTTACATCGAGTCATTTAATCCTCATGTCCATGCTGTGAGCTAGATTATTTTATCAACTGCATTACACAGGTGACGACATTGGGGCACAAAGAGGTTAAATGACTTGTCCAAGGTCACGCAGTTGGTAAAAGCAGAGTTGGAATTCAAACGGAAGCATTCAGGCTCCAGGATATGTGCCCTTAACCCCTATGCTAATGGGAAAACCAAAGCTCAGAGGCTGGAGTAACTTGCCCAAGGTCACACAGAAAATCCATGCTGAGGTTCATATTTGTACTAACACACCTGACTTAGTTCAGCAATTCCTCCAATGTGCCCTGCCCTTCCCCTAGCTTTCCACCCTAACACTCCAAGCTGCCACAGACTCTGAAGGTCAACTATTATCTTTGGGCTTAATCTTCATTTTAAAATATTTTTCCCCTCATCCCCTCCCCTACCTGCATGTCTCCAAACAGAAACTTGGAGGTTTCCCAACAGGCCATGCCCTGAATGGCAGAGACCGGGAAAGGGGGCTGAGTTGCCACCAAGTGGGTGGCATTTGCTGGAGGCATTTTTCCGTTCATAAGTGTCTTCTTCCCCCAAAGAGATCCGAGGGAGGAGTGCTGTGGGCTGGACTGGAATAATCCTTTCCAAGCCTCCCCAGAAGGGGCACATGTTTGTGGAGCGTTCACATGTGTGTGTGTGCCTGTGTTCATACGTATGTCTGTATGAACAAGGGCTTTGGGGGATAAGGTGTGTAGGTGTCGGAGTGTGTGTCTATGTCTCCGCGTGTGAGTAACCAGCGGGGTGTGTGCCTGCCTGTGTGTGAGTATGATGGGGAGTGTGCATGCATCTGTGTGTGGGGATGAGTGCAGGGAGCTCTGGAGCTAACCGCTGGGCCCTTCTGCTGACTTGACTGGCCTCAGCCTGTCCTGCCCACCTTGGGCACACCTGTTGGTCTACAGCCCACATCAGGGTCCCCTGGCTTCAACTTCAGCGTCCTTGTCACTCTCTATCTGGCTCTCTGCTTCTTCCTCTAGGCCTCCAGGCCTTGCCCACGGGAAGCAGAGAGCATTGGAAGGAAGGGAGGGACACACGAACTCAGGATCCCGGGACCCCGCATGAGGCTGTTCCTGGGGGCCTGGGTTTGGGCCTGGGCTGTCACCATCAGAATGGGAAGAGTTATTAATGTTGAAGCCATTGAACACACCTCTATTCTCCCCCGTGGCACAGATGGGGACTGTGTCCATCAGGGTATAGTCAGGAAAACAGAAATCACACGAAGTCTTTCAGCACAGAGAATTTTATCCAGGGATGTTAATCCAGGTAGTGTAGACTCCGGAGCCAGACAGCTTGGGTTCGTGGCCTGGCTCTGCTATTTACTTGCTGTGTGGCTTGGGTAAGTCAATTAACCTCTCTGTGCCTCCGTATCTTTGTCAGAGAATATGAGATGATAATAGTATGTCACTCATAGGCTTGTAGTCAGGGTTAAATAAATCAATGTGGAGAAAGGTGTTTAGAGCAGTGCCTGGCCACATAAGTGTTCAGGAAGTGTGAGTTGTTCTTAGCAGTAGGACGGTGTCTGTGGAGTAGAGATGGAATTTCTGGGTTCCTAGGCTCTATCCCACCTTAGACAGTTACTTTCCTCTCCCTAAATCTCCACCTGCCCCAGCATCAGGAAATTCTTGCAGGGAGTGGATGCTGGCCACAGACAGAATGCTGGCAGAAACATTCAGTGAACAGCGTCTTGCCACCAGCCTCTGAGCCAGGGCCTCTCACCATCTTTTTCCCAGAGCACTGTTATTCAGCTTCCATATGCGCCTGCACATCTGGATGGACCCTAGAGACTCAGCCCATTCCAGGCGTGGCCCCAACCCTTTAATCCCAGCTCCTTGGAACATCCCTGCACACCTGCACAGCTGATAATTCACACAGGGCTCACCAGCCATTAGCTCATTTGGCAGGCATGAAAATCCTGGGAGACTGAAATTTTTAAAAACCGTTTTCTCCCTCCCCGCAGACAGAAGCTGGGTCTCAGAGAGGATAAGCAACTTTCTCAGGGACACACAGCTAGTATGTGTCAAAGTCGGGGCATGAACTCACATCGGTCTGACTGTAGGCACACATTCGTAATCACACCAGCCGTAACCCCTGTGGGTCTATAGACATGTCTGCCTCCCCGAGAGGAATCCAGGTCCTCTGAGATCTCTGTGTCCCTATGCCCAGCAGTGCCCAGCAGTGCTTGGCACAGAGCTGAGTGCCCAGTGGAGTGCTCAGTGAACATCTGCAGAATTTGAGTGATGGCGAATTGGCAGTCCATATCTCAGCCTAGAGCTGTGTTTTGGTTAGCTTGCAAAATGTTTCCAGGAAGTTTAAGATTAGTCACCAGATTGCAAAAGAGGGCAATTTTATGTAAAAATGCGGATTTCCTGCTCTCAAAAAATTCAGGAGCCCTGAGAACCCTAGGCTTGTATTTCAACGTGGCGACCATCAACTCCATTTGAGTAGCCGATACTCCAGAAGACGGGGCACATGCTCACCCCTTCCCCACAGCCCCCACCACTCCCTGTTGTCACCCTGGCTGCCATTCCTCAACCCGCTTGTATCCTTGTTTCCTTACTAGTTGATTCCTGCCATTCCACACTTGGCCTGAAGGGACATTTGGGCTGGTGCCTTCTGGGGCAGAGGGTGAGACCAAAGGAAGCCCTGGGGGCCAAGGCAGCTGTCTACTCACACAAGCATTCCAGTATTAGTTATTGCTTGTATTCGTTTACCCCTCTGCTCATCCATCCGAGCCTCTTTCCCTCTGCCCCATCCAGAGGAGGACATATGCCTCGGGCACAGTTTTGTTGGTCTTAAATAGAACTCTGGGATGGTAGTGGAAAGGACAGTTCTGTGGCCAGAGTGTAATCAGAGGAAGCTCCCAGAAAGAGGCTGCCTCTGAGTCTGGAAGAATGGGAGCTGAAGGGAGGATAGAATTCGCAGCCAGAGCAACAAAGCAGGGAGGCAGCCATGTCTGGATTGTGTACTGGGACACCTGAATGGGCTAAAATGACTATATCTAGAGTTGACGAAGGACAGCTGGAGAAAGTGGGGAAGGGAACAAACATTTGCTGAGCCCTCATTTCTGGAGACTCCTAATCCCTGCCTTGTCCTGTGAGAGGGGATCACGTACATGAGCTTGTTCAGTTCTCACAGCAATCCTGTGAATCCAAGGACCACTGAGTCAGTTGTTAAAAACGAGTAAACTGGAGCTCAGAGGTCTGGGGACTTGCCCACAGTCACACAGCTAGAAAGCAGAAGAGCTGAAATTCCCCACAGGCCTGCTTACATGTTGGGAGAAAGAGGGCTGAAGAGTTATAGAAGGCTATAAGAAGAGTGGCTGGATCTTCCACAACTTCTGGACCACAGGCAGGTGGCCCAGGGGACATGGAAGGGGAATCCTGGCTTCTGCTGCCTTCTACCCCAATGTCTCACCTTCTCCAAGTCTCTTGTCTCCATCTTCTAAATAGCAATCCATCCCTACTGCCTTGCTTCTAATCCAGGCCTCCCTCACCTCTTCTGGACTATGTAGGAGGCTCCTAAGTAATCTCCCTGTTTGCATTATTTCGCACTTCCAATCCAGCCTGCAGCCTCGGCCGGAGTGAACTTCTGAAATGTTGAGTCAACTGTGTCACCCCCCACCCCCTCAAGCTCACCTCCACTAGGTAGATGGGAACTCTCCAAAGAGCTCCCTTTGCCTGGAGGGTTTGCTCTTCTGCCAACTCACTTTGCCTGAACTATCTTTTCAGTGCCTTCACCCATTATGTCCCTAAGTTTACTTGTTACTTCCTCCAGGAAGCTTTCTCTGACTTCTCTTCTTCTCCCATGTGCCCCTCCCTGGGCCTTCCAGAGCCTCCTGGGCTCTCTTTCACCATGGCCCTTCCCCATGTAAACCCAAAATAAAGTACCTTCCTTAGCAGTCTGTCCTATGACACTGGAAGTTTCTCCAGGTCAGGGCTGAGGGGTAGTAGATCACAGTGGCTACGAGCCTGAACTCTGGACTCAGACTGCTTGGTTTTGAATTCTGGTACTCCCATTTAGTAGATGTGTGCACCTACTAAAAGGGAAGTCCCTTTGCCACTCTAGGCCTCAGTTTCCTTCTGCTAAATGTGAATTATGAAAGCATCAATCTTCCATAGGGCTTTTGTGAGAAAAAAGGAGAGTCCACATAAAAGACTCAGAACAGCACCCAGCTTATAGTAAGTGCTCAATAAATGCAGCTATTGTGACTCACTTCTGTATCCCCAGGGCCCAGCACAGAGTAGATATTTGGTGGCAGAATCGGGAACCTTGAGCACCCTGTGTCAGGGGAGGCTGGACTTCTTGGAGGAGGTCCTAGCTGGAAGATGAGCCCCTTGCTAACTGGCTAGGAAGAGGGTGAGGGCAGACATGGCCCCCAGGGAGCTATTATTGGAAGCATAGCAACTTCAGAGCTAATGGCTGCTGCATGTGGCAGCTCCTATCTGATCCAGTCACCAGCCTCCCCCATCAATGTGGTTCTAATAGTCAGCTGACACCTCATTAGCCTAAGTCCAGGACCGATTCTGCTACCACGCAGTGAGTGAGCAAGCCGCTGGGGGGCCAGAGTCTCGTTAGGGCCTGGCCTTCACCAGGGCCAGAGGGCCCACAACATGATACCGGCTCAGGGCCCAGTCAATGTGTTTCCAATCAGCAATTAGTCTTTAATTAATGGGGCTGCGAAATGATTGCTTTTTTGTCTGAACGGTGGCGTGGGCAGGGAGCCGACAGGAATGGCCATCTGGGGAGTGTTAAGCTGGAGTTACAAGAGGAGACATAAAGGAACCAAACACCCCAATTTGAGCCCAAATCATGGCCCTGGGCAAGTTGCATGGCGCCCAGCCCAGTGGCAAATGGAAGCCAGACCTAGGTTCCTGGTGGCACCTGTTCTTGCCCAGGCTCCTGTGTCCCCAGTAGATCTGGGGATGGCCAAAAAGATATGCTCTCAGGGCCTCAGTTTCCCCAGGTACAACTTGAGGGGTTTACTGGAGGGTCTCTAAGGGCCCTCACAGCTCCAGTGTTCTGAAAGCCTTGTCCAAGTTGCAGATGACCCAGGGGGAAAGTTGGCCTCGTGGAAGGACGCTCCTTGACATCCCAGTCGAGCCTCATCTGTAAAATGGCGATAATCATTTCTATCTCCTAGATTTGTTGAGGTGAAACAGAGTTCCATGAACGATGAAGTGCTGTGCTTGGCAGCTACAGCTTGGGGCTGAGAAGGCATGCCATCAGCTCCTGAGGGTTCCAGTGTCTCAGTGCCTCTGAACCTGGTTCTCACCCTCTACTCTCACCTACTAGAGGAGGAAGATCTAACGAAGATGGAACCCACCACATGTACTGAGTAGCTGCTGAGTTTGTATGTGTGCATTATCTCATTGAGTCTTCACTACAGTCGTCCGAAGTAGGTATTATTCTGATCATCCCCAGCTTACAGAAGAAGAACCTGAGCTACTGAGCAGTTAACGGAGTGGGAATCAAACCCAAGAAGGCCCAACTCTGGACCCCGTGCTCTTAATTATTATTAAGGGATGGCTTCTCTTGGTTTGGGGAGGCTCCGTCTTAGATAACAATTTGGCATTCTCCCCTGATATCTAGAACCACAGGTGAAGGACGTCAGCCCTGGCCGAGCCATTAGTAATAAAACATTCCACCTTCTCATGGTGTGAATGGGAAGGCTAAGACTGAGAGGGCCAGGGATATGCCCAAGACCACACGGTATGTTGCTGGCGATTCTGGGCTTCAGACCCAGGTTATTGACTCCCAGGCCCAGTGGATTGGAGCAAAATCCCACCCCTTTGGACTCCTCCCTTTCCCTCATCTCTGACATCCTATTGATTCCACCTTGTAAATGTGCCACTGATCCATCAGCCCCTCTCCACCCCATGTGTGTCTGCATAGGGTCAAGTCCTCTCCGGCTGCCTCCTATGCTGCTGGCTCACCCTCCTCAGTGGCTTCAGGATGAATCTTCCAAATATACACTTCTGACCCTCTTGCACCCTTGCTTAGAAGCCCTCAGTGATTCCCTATTGCTCACTGAATTAAGCACAGACTCCTTAGTCTGCCATCCAGGGCCTTCTATATAAAGCCCAAATCTACTTTTCCAGCTTTAACTCCATTTTTTCTGCTTATAAATCTTATGTTTTAGATTTATAAGCCAAAGTGGACTCATCGAAGATTGATTTCCTGCTCCACAGTGTTGTTGTGAGGATTACATTGGTTGCTGTACATAAGGCCCTTGGAACAGTGCCTGGCACAAAGCAAGTGCCATATCAGTGTTTGTTAAACAGATACAAAAAGAAATATGTGGGCCTGCCTTATCTATGCTCAATTCCAGACATCTTTCTGCTAATGGTGTTTCCTCTACCTGAATTCCATTACCACCACTCTCTCTGCACGTCCAAATTCTATCTTCAAGGCCTTTGGTTGTCCCATGTCACCCCCTCCAGTAAGGCTTTGTTGATGTCTTCTGCCTTGGTCTCCCACCAGCACTCTCTTTGTCCTTTCTTGTGGCTGCCTTTAATTTTCAGAGTGTGTACATTTGCTCTTGAGTAGCCTTTAAACTCCTTGAGGGTAGGCAGTGAGGAATAAGGTAAAGAACACAGGTGTGGGCATCAGGCTGACTACAGGTTCAATCCAGGCCCTGCCACTTTCCAGCTCTGTGACCTTGAACAGGTGGCCAGAACTCTTTAAGTCTCAGTTTCCTCAGCAGTAAAATCATCCTTACCTGTCAGGAGACTGCAGAAGAGTTTGGCCTGAGAGGGCATAGACCTTCTGGCACACAGGGGGAGCTCTCACCTCCTCCTACCTGTTTGTTCTAATGAACTAGACAGGAGCCATGGTGATTGTGAGTTGAGGCCTGGCCTACTTCTGACCTGAGAGATATTTCACAGGTGACTTGACTTGATCCTATACCCTGAGGCCCAAGTGACCGTATCCTTCCCTAGTCTTTCCCTGGCTCAGCCTTCAGCACATGCATAAGTGACCTGAGCTAATCAGAACAAGAGTCAACTGCTCTTGTGTTTCTTAAAATGAAATTTGCCATTTACTGAAGAGGGATGGCTACCCTAAGTCAGTGCCTTCTGGCAGTTTCCTTCCAGTCACCTTTAAGGAATCAGAGAGCAGAAACCCTGGGAATTCCCCATGAGTGCCAGTCAACCTGTCAACTCCTCATGGCTTTGCCTAGGCTGCTCCCTTGATCAGACTGTGGGCCAGCTCTCCTCCCATTCCCTGCCTCACATTAAAGGGGTTTGAGAATTACCACCATGACAGGATCGCCTTCTGAGGATTCCCTGGAGGGCAGACTTGAACCAGTGTAGATTGTACAGGAAGGCAAGAGGCCTGGCTGTGGTTCTCATGCAACCAGTAACTGTTTGTGAATCCCTGTGCTAGTACATTTTCTTCTTTGAACTTCATAGTTCTCATTTCTAAAATAACACAGTCTAACCCTCCATTATTTCTCACGTGGATGACTGCACTAGCCCCTAACTGAACGCTCTGCTTCCACCTTTAGTCCTTTGTATTATTATAACAGAATAGCATAGACTGGGTAATCTATAAAGAAAAGAAATTTGTTTCTCATAATTCTGGAGGCTGGGAAATCTAAGAGCATAGCATCAGCATCTGGCAAGGGCCTTTGTGTTGCATCATTCCATGGTAAAAGGCAGAAAGGCAAGAGAGCACGTGAGAGAGCAAGAGAGAAAGGGAGCTGAACTTATCCTTTTATCAGGAGCCCATTCCCGCAATAATGAACTCACTCCCACGATAATGGTATTAATCTATTCAGGAGGGCAGAGCCCTCATCATTTAATCACGTTACAATGACAATTAAATTTCAACATGAGTGGCCAGGTGCAGTGCCTCATGCCTGTAGTCCCAGCTACTCGGGAGGCTGAGGTAGGAAAAATGTTTGAGCCCTGGAGATCAAGGCTGCAGTGAGCCAAGATCACGCCACTGCACTCCAGCCAGGGTGACAGAGTGAGACTGTCTAAAAAAAAAAATCAACATGAGTTTTGGAGGGGAAGTTCAAACCCTGGCCTCCCAAAACTCATGCCTTTCTCACATTCAAAACGCATTCATTCTATCCCAGTATGCCGCAAAGTCTTAACTAATTCCAGGACCAACTCAAAAGTCTAAAGTCCAGAGTCTCATCTAAATCAGACATAGATAAGACTCAAGACACAATTTGTTCTGAGGCAAATTCCTCTCCAGTCGTAAGCCTGTGAAATTAACAAGTTACATGCTTCCAAAATGTAGCAGTGGTACAGGCATAGAGGGTAGACATTCCCATTCCAAAAGAGAGAAATAGACAAGAACAAAGGAATAACAGGCTCCAAGTAAGTCCAAAACCCAGCAGGAAAAACAATATTAAGTCTTAAAGCTGGAGAATAATCTCCTTTGCCTCTAAGTCCCATATTTTAGGCACACTTAGGCAGGGCTCCCAAGGCTTTAGACAGCTCTGCCCTCATGACTATGCTGGTTTCAGTCTACCCAGCAGTTCTCATGTGTTGGAGTCTCATGCCTGCAGCTCTCCCAGGTTGGCGTTGCGCTTTGGTAACTCTACAGTTCTGAGACAGTGGCAGTCCCACTCCCATAGCTCTGCTAGCCTAGTGGGGACTCTCTGCAATGGCCTCACTCCCATGGTTCCACTAGGGATTACCCTAGTGGAGGCCCTCTGTGGTGGCTCTGCCCCATGACACGTCTCTGCCTGGGTCACAAGACTGTCTGTGACAGCCTTTGAAATCTAGGTAGAGGAAGCTAAGCTCCCACAGCTCATGCACCATGTGAATATCATCAAGGTTTGCAGTCTGTACCTTTCAGAGCAGTGGGTTGAACCCTACCTGGGCCCATTTGAATTATGGCTGGGCTGGCTAAGGAGTGCTGCATTGGAATTTGGGGAGCAGAGACTCAAGGCATTTCTGGGCAGCAAGCCATGGAGGGTGGCCTGGGCCCATCCCTTAAAGTTATTCTGCCCTCCTAGAGCTCTGGGCCTGTGATGAGAGAGGCACGATCCTCTCTTGAGGATCTCTGAAGTGCCTAGGGAATAGTTCTCCTATTATTTTGATGATCCCTTCTATCCTTATTAATCTTCTTAGTAAATGGTCACTTGGCCACACCCTTTATTTGCTCTCCTGAACACACTTTTTCATTCTTTACATGGCCAGGCTCAAAATGTTCAAAATTTTTCTGTTCTGCCTCTTCTTTAATGATGCATTCTATCTTTAAGCCACTTCTTTTCTCTCACATCTTAATGCATGCACTTAAAAATAGTCATGCAGTTTCTTCAATATTTTGCTTAGAAATTTCTTCTGCAAGATACCCTAATTCATTCTTCTTAAGTTCCATTCTTTCCATAACACCACTGGACATAGACGCAATTCAGCCATGTTCTTTGCCATGTCATAACAAGGATGGTCTTTACTTCCATTTCCAATTAGATAGTCCTCTTTTTCATCTCAGACCTCATAAGATTGGCCTTTGCTGTCCATATTTCTACAAACATTCTGATCATGACTACTTAAGTAGTCTCTAATAAGTTTTAGACTTCCCCTATAGCTCTTCTCTTTTTCTGAGCCCTTACCAGAATCATCTTTAATGCTCTTCATTTACAAAAATCTAGGTGTTTTCTAGTTTGCTCCTCTAAGTTCTTCCATGCTCTACCAATTACCCAAAAAGCTGCTTTCATATTTTCAGGTATTTGTTATAGCAACAGGTCTACATCTTAATACAAATTTTCTGTCTTAGTTCCTTTTTGCTGATATAACACAATAGCACAGACTAGATGATTTATAAAGAAAAGAAAATTATTTATTACAGTTCTGGAGGCCTGGAAGTCCAAAAGAATAGTACCAGCATCTGGTAAGGGTCTTTGTGTTGCATCATCTCATGGTGGAAAATGGAAGGACAGTAAAGCATACACGAGAGCAAGAAAGAAATGGAGCCAAATTTATCCTTTTATGAGGAGCCCACTCCTGCAATAATGAACCTACTCCCATGATAATGTTATTAACCTATTCATGAGGGCAGAGCCTTTGTGATCTAACTACCTCTTAAAGGTCCCACCTCTCAACACTGTTACAATGGCAATTAAATTTTAACACAAGTTTTGGAGGGGCCAGTCAAGCTATAACACACCCTTTCCCTCTTTCCCTATATAGGCTACTCTCAACAGAGAAGCCAGTGAGATCTTGTTAAACCATATACCACATCATTTCTTGCCTCTGCTCAAAATCATCTCTTGGCTTCTCATCAACCATAGTGAATGCCAAAGGCCTCACGATGATCTAGAAGACACTACATCATGAATTTCCCAAATCAGCTGCACTTTGGAGCCATCTAGGGAGTTTAAAAAAATACTGGTGTCTGGGACTCAGAGGTTCTGGTTTAATTGGTCTGGGATGCAGCCTGGGTGTGGAGCGTTTAAAAGCTCCCCAGGTGAGTCTAGGTATGGCCAAGGCTGAGAATCACTGTCTACACGATCTGTCTCTGTCACCACCTCTACCTCTCTGACTTCATCTCCTACTATCTCACTCCCCTTCCTGTTCACTCTAACCACTTTTCTTGCGATTCTTTAAACAGTCCAGGCACACGCCTACTTGAGTGCATTTGCACTTACTGTTCCCAATGCACTGGATGCTTTTTCTCTAGCCACATGTGTGTATACCTCCCTCACTTCATTCAGATTCCTGCTTACATGTCATCTTCTCAGAGAAGCCTTTCCTGATTACCCCAGATAAAATAGTACCACCCATTGCTTCCATTACTTTCTGACCATCAATTATTCTGCTTCATTTTCTTTATAGAACTCATAATTATCAGGCATATTATTTATTTATTCATTAATTTGATTATTTGTCTCCTTTCACTAAGATGTGAACTGCATGAAAGAAGGGGCTTTGTTGCTGTATCTCCAGCATTTATAGCAGGACTTGACATATAGTAGATGTTTAATAAACGTTTATTGGATAAATAAATAAATAAAGGTTTTTTTTTTTTTTTTTTTTTTTTTTTTTAAGAAAAAAAAAAGCTTGGGAATCAGGCCCGTATAGATTGGAATTTCCAGCTTGGCTCTTTCTAGCTCTATAACCCTAGGCCATATATTAAACCTTTCTGATCCTTATTAAACCTTTCCTCAGCTGTTAAATGGGCCTAGAGATGCCCACTTCATAGGATTATTGTACAGACTGATTATACAGGAACAGTTAATAGACTGTTCTAGGGGTGGCACCCTAGTTATTTCTTAAATGATTTTTAAAGCATTCACTTTGAAATGATTATAAATTCACAAGAAATTGCAAAAATAGTACAGAGAAATGTAAGCAAAATTGGCAGCATAAGGACTTATGAACATGCCCTCTCCATTAAAACAACCAAAACAATGATAAAAATGGTCAGGATCAATTGTTTCAGGACCCTGAAAATTAACCAAAGGGTTATGGCAATCCAGAGAGTGTTTATTCAAGAAAAGAGGCTGAATCTTGATAAGAATTGCGAGCTTTATGACATTTTAACTTGCCTTATTTCATTCACCCTCCCCAGATCCACAGTAGTCTTGAAAATAATCAGCCTTAAATCGCAGTGTAAACCAGCAGACTAGCAACCACTGGAGAAGGAAGAACAGGATTAGAGTCCTTGTCATTCCCAGAGAATTGTCATTACATGACCTGTCTGATGTTCTCATGATGACACCACTTGCAAGGCTTGTCTTGGTGCTCATTGTTTTTGTTAAAAGGAATCAGCGACAATTGTTTAACATTATGGTTGCCTGAGGTGGTGGATGTTATTAGAGCAAACAATAGACCAACTGAAAAGCTTACGAGAAAAGCTGGTGAATGAAATATCCATAGGGGGCCTGGAAAAGCTCTGACATATTTCTGGAAATCTAGAAAGCCACACAAGGCTGTGCATATGCTCCTGAAAACTGAGACGGCTCTAAGCTCTCATCTCTGGTTGACTTTGAGGCTCTGCACAAGCAGGAATGCTAAGGTGGAGTTGTAAGCTTTCTGGCAAAGTTTTGAATGTGTGCTCTCAACATGTACACAGAGCCCTTTGGCAAAGACTGGGAGACATATGAGTTATAGACATTTAGGAAAATCCCTGTCCAATCATTAGCTGACGCTAAGCTATACAAGCAGAGATTTCAATGGCCACACATGAAAAAGAATACAGATTTTATAGAATTGATTCAGAAAACTCACTAAACAAAGAAAATGCAGCAATAACAACAACCCCTGGTGAAAGAGGAGAGTCTGATTTTCATAGCTGCAATACCATATTATTTAAAATATTCAGTTTTCAACAAAAATTATGAACACAAAAAGAAACAAAAAGTATGGTCTATAAAGTCCAGGCACTGGACTTTACTAGGCAAATACCTTTATCTTATACTTTTATAATATGTTAGAAGAACTAAGGGAAACCAAATAATTAGAGGAATATATAACAACAATGTCTCAACAAATAAGGGATATAAAAATAGATTATATAAAAGAACCAAATAGAAATTCTGGAGGTGAAAAGTGCAATAAGTGAAATGAAAGATTCACTGAAAGAAATCAACACCAGCTTTGAGCAGGTAGAAGAATCAGTGAACTTGAAGTTAACCTTAATTAACGTTATCTAGTCTAAAGAATAGAATGATAAAAGAATGAAGAAAAATGAACAGAGCCTCAAAGACCTGTGTGAAAACAGCAAGCATACCAACTGCTCATGATGGGAGTCCCAGAAAAATAGGTGAGAGAGAAAGGGGTAGAAAAAATATTCGGAGAAATAATGGTTGAAAACTTCCCAAATTTGAGGAGAAACAACAATCCACACATCTAAGAAACTCAGTGAACTCTAAGTAGAAAAACTCAAAGAGGTCAAAGCCTATACACATTGTAAGCAAACAGTCAAAAGCCAAAGTCAAAGACAGAATTTTGAAAGTAGCAAGAGAAAAGTGGCTCATTGTATAAAAGGAATCCTCGATAAGATTAAAAGCTGATATCTCATTAAAAACACTGGAGATCAGAAAAGACTGGGATGATATATTCACAGTGTTAAAAGAAAGTGGCTTTCAAACAAAAAATTCCATATGCTATCCCTTAAAAAATGGAGAAAGTAAAATATTCCAAGATAGACAAAAACTGAAAAATCCATCATTACCAGACTTTCCCTATAAAAAATATTGATGAGAGTAATTCAGGTGTAAATAAAAGGAAAATAGGCAATAACTTGAATCCACATGGATAAAGAACAGTTATTTTTCTTTGCAATATATTTTTTCTTCCATCTGACTTTAATAAAAATTACAAATCTGTGTGGTGGGCATGCAATTTATAAAGATATAATTTATATGATAAAGTATAAGGGAAGGAATAAGGTTATATAGAAGTGAAGATTTCGTATACTGTTGAGATTAAGTTTGTATTAATCTGAACTAGATTATTGTAAACTAAGATGTTAATTATAACAAGAAAATAACTAAAAAATGTAGCAAAAAATGATGTCATTAAAAGTTTCTGGTACACTCCCTAAAATAAGTATGCCAGAAAATGCCTATTTAACCTAAAAGAGGGAGTATTGGAGGAATAGAGGAAAAATACATAAGACATATGGAAAATAAATGGCAAAATAGCAAATATAAATCCTACCATATCAGTAATTACATTAAAATTAGATTACATCTCCTATTTAAAAGGAGAGACTGGCAAAGTGGATTAAAAAACATGATCCATTTATGTGCTATATACAAGGAATATACTTTAGATTCAGACACAGATAGTTTGAAAGTAAAAGGATGGAGAAAGATGCCACTCATACAGTAACTAAAAGAGAGCTAGAATGGCTATACAAATATAAGACAAAATATACTCAAAGATAAAACTTGTTCTAGAGATAAATAGGCATATTTTGTTTTACTTTATTTTTATTTTTTGAGACAGGGTTTTACTCCTGTCACCCTGGCTGGAGTGCAGTGGCACAATCTTGGCTCATGACAACCTCAGCCTCCTTCATTCAAGCAATTCTCCTGCCTCAGTCTCCCAAGTAGCTGCGACTACAGGTGCATGCCACTATGCCCAGGTAATTTTTGTATTCTTTTGTAGAGATAGGGTTTCGCCATGTTGCCCAGGTTGGTCTCAAACTCCTGGGCTCAAGTGATCTGCCTGCCATGGCCTCCCAAAGTGCTGGGATCACAGATGTGAGCCACCACGCCCAATCTCAGAATATTTTATGATAAAATAATTGATCAATCAAGAAGATATAGCAATTATAAACATGTGCAGCTAAATATATGACTCAAAACTGACAGAATTGAAAGAGAAAATAGACAATAATAGTTGGAGATTTCAATACTTTTCTTTTCATAATGGATAGAATAAGACAGAAAATCAGCATCTAAATAGAAGACTTGAATGACGTAAATCAGCTAGACCTAGCAAACCATATTAGCAAGGTTGTAGCATACAAGATCAATATAAAAATTTTTATCTCTGCACACTTGCGGTAACAATCCAAAAATGAAATTAAGAAAACAATTCTATTTACAATAGCATCAAAAAAGAATAAAATACTTAAGAATCTACAAAATATTGCAAGACTGAATACTATAAAACAACAAATGAAAAATTAAGCAATACCTAAATAAATGGAAAGACATCCCATGTTCCTGGATAAGAAGACAATATTGTTAAGATGACAATACTCACCAAATTGATATACAGATTCAATACAACCCTGTCAAAATCCTAGCTACCAATTTTTATTTCTTGCAGATATTGAAAAGCTGGTCCTAAAATTCAAATGGAAACACAAAGAAACAAGAATAGCCAGAACAATCTGGGAGGGAAAAAATGTTGGTTATCTGAAACTTTCCAAAGTCAAAACTTGTCACAAAGCTACAGTAAATTAGGAATTTGTGCTACTGGCATAAAGATAGACATATAGATCAATCAAATAGAATGCAGAGTCTAGAAATAGACTCATACATATATGTTCAATGGATTTTCAACAAAGATGACAAGACCATTCAATGGGGGAATGAATAATCTTTTCAACAAATGGTTCTGGCACAAATGGATAGCCACATGCAAAGAATTTGGATCACCACCTCACACCATACACAAAAATTAGAGCCAAATTGGATCAAAGACTAAATTTAAAAGCTAAAACTATAAAATTCTTAGCAGAAAACATATATGTAAAACTTCTTGACCTTGTATTAGACTATAGTTTCTTAGACAAGACACCAAAAGGAGAAGCAACAATTAAAAAAAAAAAAGCAGCTAAATTGGACTTTTTCCAAATAAAGAGTTCTGTGATTCAAAGAATACTATTAAGAAAGTGAAAAGACAATTCACAGATTGTGAGAAAATGTTTACATATCATATACCTGAAAAGGGCCTGCTATCCAGAATATATAAAAACTTCAAAACGTCAACAATAAAAAGACCACAAGTTTTAAATGGGCTAAGGATTTGAACACACACACACACACACACACACACACACACACACACACTCTCTCTCTCTCTCTCTCTCTCTCTCTCTCTCTCTCTTCTCCAAAGAAGATATACACATGGCCAATAAGCGTATGAAAAGATACTCAACATCATTAGTCATTAGTGAAAGACGACTCTAAGCAACAATGAGATACCAATTCACACCCACTAGAATGGTTATAATAAAAATGTCAGATAATAATAAGTGTTGGCAGGGATACAAAGAAATTCAAACCATCATACTTTGCTGGTGGGAATGTAAAATGGTGCAGACGTTTTGGAAAAAGGCCTGGCCATTCCTCAAAATGTTCAAAATAGGAAAATTCATAGACAGAAAGTAAATTAGTGATTGCCAGGGGCTCAGGGTTTGGAGAAAATGAGGAGTGACTGCTAACAGGTACTTAATTGCCTTTCAAGGTGATGAAAATGTTCCAGAATTAAATAGTAATGATACTCGTGTACAACATTATGAATATACTAAAAATACTGAATTATACAATTTAAAGAGGGAATTTCATGGTATAGACATAATTTCTTAATAGGAATTGCATAAGAAAAAGAATACAGAGAAGTTCCATTTATCCTTTAGTCAGTGTTCCCCAGTGGTTACATCTTACATAATTATGGTACAATATCAAATCCAGAAATTTGACATTGATACAATGTATACACACACTTTTATGTCATATGATCACAAGTAGGTTTGTGTAACCACCACAATCAAGACACAGAACTCTTCTATCACCACAAGTATCTCCCTCATGCTGCCTCCTTATAGTCATATTCATCCCCCTTCACTCCACCATCCCTAACCCCTGGCAACCACTAATCTAGTCCCCAACCCTACAATTTTGTCATTTTGAGAATGTTGGGTAAATGAAATCATAGAGCATGTGAACTTTGAGATTAGCTTTTATTACTGAGCATAATTCTCTGGAGATTCATTCATGCATGTATCAAGATTTTGGTTTTTTTCATCAATGGGCAGTATTCCATGGTATGGATGTACCAATTTGTTTAATCACTCACCTGCAGAGGATTATTTTGGTTATTTTCTGTTTGGGGCTATTACAAATAATGCTGCTATAGACAATTATGCACAGCTTTTTGTCTGAACAACTTTTCATTTCTCTGGGATAAATGCCCGGGAGTGTAATTAATGGGTTCTATGGTAGGTATACGTTTAATTTTATAAGAAAGCACCATTTTCTTGAGTGGCAATAACATTATATATTTTTATACTATCAGTATATGAGATTTAGTTTATCTTCACTCTTACCAGCATTTTGTATCGCTACCATTTTTTTATTTTAGCCATTCTAATAGGTGTGGTGTGTTATCTCATTGTGTTCTTCATTCGTATTTCATTAATGGCTACTAATGTTGAACATCTTTTCTTGTGCTTATTTGCCATCTGTATGGCAGTGAAATGTCTCTTTATGTCTTTTGCCTATTTTCTAAGTGGCTTTTTTAAAGTTTTACTATTGAGTTTTGAGACTTCTTTATATATTCTAGATATGAATCCTTTGTCATATATATGGCTTGCAAATACTTTCTTTCCCAGTGGAACTCATTCTTTAATCCTCTTTACAGGGACTTTGTCGAGCAAAAGATTTTAATTTTGATGAAGTTCAGTTTATCCATTTTTTTCTATAATGGATTGTGCTTTTGATGTTGTTTTTAAGAACTCTTCAACAAGGCCAAGTTACTGTAGATATTTTTCCTATGTGTTATTTTATTTTATTTATTTTTTTTCAGACAGGGTATCACTTTGTCACCCAGGCTAGGGTGCAGTGAGGCTAGCTCGGCCCACTGCAGCCTTGACCTCCTGGGCTCAAGCGATTCCCCCACCTCTGCCTCCCAAGTAGCTGAGACTACAAGTGCACACCACCACACCCAGCTAATTTTTTTTTGTGTATATATATATATATATATATATATATATATATATTTTTTTTTTTTTTTTTTTTTTTTTTTTTTTTTTTGTAGAGACAGGGTTTCACCATGTTACCCAGGCTGGTCTCAAACTTCTGGGCTCAAGTAATCCTCCTACCTTAGCCTCCCAAAGTGTGAGCCACTGTGTCTAGCCCTGTTTTCTTTTAAAAGTTGTACAGTTTTTTTTAATTTTTTCTTGTAAAATTGTTTAAGTTCTTTGTAGATTCTTGATACTAGCCCTTTGTCATATGGGTAGATTGCAAAAATTTTTTCATTCTGTTGGTTGCTGGTTCACTCTGATGGTAGTTTCTTGTGCTGTGCCGAAGCTCTTTAGTTTAATTAGATCCCATTTGTCTATTTTGGCTTTTGTTGCCATTGCTTTTGGTGTTTCAATCATGAAGTCCTTGCCCATGCCTATGTCCTGAACGGTATTGCCTAGGTTTTCTTCTAGGGTTTTTATGGTTTTAGGTCTTATATTTAAGTATTTAATCCATCTTAATTTTAGTATAAGGTGTGAGGAAGGGATCCAGTTTCCATTTTCTGCATATGGCTAGCCAGTTTTTCCAACACCATTATTAAATAGGGAATCCTTTCCTCATTGCTTGCTTTTGTCACGTTTGTCAAAGATCAGATCGTTGTAGATGTGTGGTGTTATTTGTGAAGCCTCTGTTCTGTTCCATTGATCTATATATTTGTTTTGGTACCAGTACCATGCTGTTTTAATTACTGTAGTCTTGTAGTATAGTGTGAAGTCAGGTAGCATGATGTCTCCTGCTTTGTTCTTTTTGCTTGGGATTGTCTTGGCTATGTGGGTTCTTTTTTGGTTCCATATGAAATCTAAAGTAGTTTTTTTCTGGTTCTGTGAAGAAAGTCAATGATAGCTTGATGGCGATAGCAATGAATCTATAAATTACTTTCTGCACAATGGCCATTTTCGTGATATTGATTCTTTCTATCCATGAGCATGAAGTGTTTTTCCATTTATTTGTGGCCTCTCTTATTTCCTTGAGCAGTGGTTTGTAGTTCTCTTTGAAGAGGTTCTTCACATCCCTTGTAAGTTATATTCCTATGTATTTAATTCTCTTTGTAGTAATTGTGCATAGGAGTTCACTCATGATCTGGCTCTCTGTTTGTCTATTATTGGTGTATAGGAATGGTTGTGATTTTTGCACATTGATTTTGTATCCTGATACTTTGCTGAAGTTGCTTGTCAGCTTAAGGAGATTTTGGGCTGAGGTGATGGGATTTTCTAAATACACAATCATGTCATCTGCAAACAGAGACAATTTGACTTCCTTTTTTCCTAAGTGAATATCTTTTATTTCTTTCTCTTGCCTGATTGCCCTGGCCAGAACTTCCAATACAACGTTGAATAGGAGTGATGAGAGAGGGCATCCTTGTCTTTTGCTGGTTTTTAAAGGGAATGCTTCCAGTTTTTGCCCATTCAGTATGATATTGACTGTGGGCTTGTCATCAATAACTTTTATTATTTTGAGACATAATCCATCAACATATACTTTGAGAGTTTTTGGCATGAAGGGGTGTTGAATTTTGTTGAAGGCCTTTTATGCATCTATTGAGATAATCATGTAGTTTTTGTCATCAGTTCTGTTTATGTGATGGATTATGTTATAGATTGCATATGTTGAACCAGCCTTGCATCCCAGGGATGAAGCCAAATTGATCATGGTCAATAAGCTTTTCGATGTGCTGCTGGATTCGGTTTGCCAGTATTTTATTCAGGATTTTCACATTGATGTTCATCAGGGATATTGGTCTAAAATTTTCTTTTTTCATTGTTTCTCTGCCAGGTTTTGGTATCAGCATGATGCTGGCCTCATAAAATGAGTTAGGGAACAGTCCCTCTTTTTCTATTGTTAGGAATAATTTCAGAAGGAATGATATCAGCTGCTCTTTGTACCTCTTGTAGAATTTGGCTGTGAATTCGCCCAGTCCTGGATTTTTTTTTTTTTTGGTTGGTAGGCTATTAATTACTGCCTCAATTTCAGAACTTGTTATTGGTCTATTCAGGGATTTGACTTCTTCCTGGTTTAGACTTGGGAGAATATATGTATCCGGGAATTTATCCATTTCTTCTAGATTTTCTAATTTATTTGCCTAGAGGTGTTTATAGTATTCTCTGATGGTAGTTTGTATTTCTGTGAGATCAGTGGTGATATCCCCTTTATCATTTTTTATTACATCTATTTGATTCTTCTCTTTTCTTCTTTATTAGTCTGGCTAGCAGTCTATCTACTTCGTTGATCTTCTCAAAAAAACAGTTCCTGGATTCATTGATTTTTTGAAGGGCTTTTTGTGTCTCTATCTTAGTTATTTCTTGTCTTCTGCTAGCTTTTGCATTTGCTCTTGCTTCTCTAGTTCTTTTAATTGTGGTGTTAGGGTGTTGATTTTAGATCTTTCCTGCTTTCTCTTGTGGGCATTTAATGGTATAAATTTCCCTTTAGACACTGCTTTAATTCTGGTACATTCTGTCTTTGTTCTAATTGGTTTCAAAGAACTTCTTTATTTCTGTCTTAATTTCATTATTTACCCAGTAGTCATTCAGGAGCAGGTCGTTCAGTTTCCATGTAGTTGTGCGGTTTTGAGTCAGTTTCTCAATCTTGAGTTCTAATTTGATTGCACTGTAATCTGAGAGACTATTTGTTATGATTTCCATTCTTTTGCATTTGCTGAGGAATGTTTTACTCCCAATTATGTGGTCAATGTTAGAATAAGTGTGATGTGGTGCTGAGAAGAATGTATATTCTATTTATTTGGGGTGGAGGGTTCTGTAGATGTCTATTAGGTCTGCTTGGTCCCAGACCTGAGTTCAAGTCCTGAATACCCTTGTTAATTTTCTGTCTCATTGATCTGTCTAATATTGACAGTGGGGTGTTAAACTTTCCTGTTATTATTGTGTGGGAGTCTAAGTCTCTTTATAGGTCTCTAAAGACTTGCTTTATGAATCTAGGTGCTCTTGTGTGTGTGTGCATATATATATATATATATATATGATAGCTCTTCTTGTTGCATTGATCCTTTACCAATATGTAATGCCCTTTCTCTCTCTCTCTCTCTCTCTCTCTCTCTCTCTCTCTCTTTTAATCTTTGTTGGTTTAAAGTCTGTTTTATCAGAGACTAGGACTGCAACCCCTACTTTTTTTGCTTTCCATTTGTTTGGTAAATATTCCTCCATCCCTTTATTTTGAGTCTATGTGTGCCTTTGTATGTGAGATGGGTCTCCTGAATATGGCACACTGATGGGTCTTGACTCTTTATTCAATTTACCTGTCTGTGTCTTTTAATCGGGGCATTTAGCCCATTTACATTTAAGGGTAATATTGTTATGTGTGAATATGATCCTGCCATTATAATGCTAGCTAGTTATTTTGCCTGTTGATGCAGTTTCTTCATAGTGTCGATGGTCATTACAATTAGGTATATTGTTGCAGTGGCTAGTATTGATTGTTCCTTTTCATGTTTAGTGCTTCCTTTAGGAGCTCTTGTAAGGCAGGTCTGGTGGTGACAAAATTTCTCAGCATTTGCTTGTCTATAAAGGGTTTTATTTCTTCTTTCCTTTTGAAGTTTAGTTTGGCTGGATATGAAATTCTGGGTTGAAAATTCTTTTCTTTAAGAATGTTGAATATTGGCCCCCAGTATCTTCTGGCTTGTAGGGTTTCTGCAAAGAGATACACTGTTAGTCTGTTGGGCTTCCCTTTGTGGGTGACCTGACCTTTCTCTCTGTCTGTGCCTTAACATTTTTTTCCTTCATTTCAACCTTGGTGAATCTGACAATTATGTGTCTTGGGGTTGCTCTTCTTGAGGAGTATCTTTGTGGTGTTCTCTGTATTTCCTGAATTTGAATGTTGGCCTGTCTTGCTAGGTTGGGGAAGTTCTCCTGGATAATATCCTGAAGTGTGTTTTCCCACTTGATTCCATTCTCCACGTTACCTTCAGATACACCAATCAAACGCAGATTTGGTCTTTTCACATAGTCCCATATTCCTTGGAGGCTTTGTTTGTTCCTTTTCTTTCTTTTTTCTCTAATCTTGTCTTCTCAATTTGTTTCATTAAGTTTATCTTCAATCTCTGATATCCTTTCTTCCACTCAATTGATTTAGCTATTGATACTTGTGTATGCTTCATGAAACTCTTGCGCTGTGTTTTTCAGCCCCATCAGGTCATTTACATTCTTCTCTAAACTGGTTATCCTAGTTACCAATTCCTCTAACCTTTTTCAAGGTTCTTAGCTTCCTTGCATTGGGTTAGAACATGCTCCTTGAACTCAGAGGAGTTTGTTATTATCCATCTTCTGAAGCCTACTTCTGTCACTTCATCAAACTCATTCTTCATCCAGTTTTGTTCCCTTGTTGATGAGGAGTTGTGATCCTTTGGGGGAGATGAGGTGTTCTGGTTTTTGGAATTTTCAGCCTTTTTATGTTGGTTTCTCCCCATGTTCGTGGATTTATCTACTTTTGGTCTTTGATGTTGGTGACTTTCAGATGGGGTCTCTGAGTGGAAGCCTTTTTTGTTGATGTTGATGCTATTCCTTTCTGTTTGTTAGTTTTTCTTCTAACCAGTCAGGGCCTTCTGCTGCAGCTCTGCTGGTGTCCACTCCAGACCCTGTTGGTCTGGGTATCACCAGCAGAGGCTGCAGAAGAGCAAAGATTGCTGCCTGCCTTCCTCTGGGAGCTTCATCCCAGAGGGGCACCTGCCAGATGCCAGCTAGAGCTCTCCTGTATGAGGTGTCTATCAAAACCTGCTGGGAGGTGTCTCCTAATCATGAGACACAGAGATCTGGGATCCACTTGAGGAAGCAGTCTGACCCTTAGCAGAGCTCAGACACTGCCTAGGAGATCCACTGCTCTCTTCAGAGCCATCAGGCAGGAAGGTTTAAGTCTGCTAAAGCTGCATCCACAGCTGTCCCTTCTTCCAGGTGCTCCATCCCTTTCTTTTCAGAGAGGCCCTGCCCAAAGAGGAGGAATCTAGAGAGGCAGTCTGGCTACAGAAGCCTTGCTGAGCTGCAGTGGGCTTTGCCCAGTTTGATCTTCGGGGTGGCTTTGTTTACACCGTGAGGGTAAAACTGCCTACTCAAGTCTCAGCAACAGTGGATGCCCCTCCCCCCACCAAGCTCAAGCACCCAAAGTCAAGCTCAGACTGCTGTGCTGGCATCAGGAATTTCAAGCCAGTGGATCTTAGCTTGCTGGGCTCTGTGGAGGTGGGACCTGCTGAGCCAGACCACTTGGCTCCCTGGCTTCAGCCCCCTTTCCAGGGTAGTGAATAGTTCTGTCTTGCTGGCATCCCAGGTGCCACTGGGGTATGAAAAAAAATACTCCTGCAGCTAGCTCTGTGTCTGCCCAAACGACCACCTAGTTTTGTGCTTGAAACCCAGGGCCCTGGTGGTGTAAGCACTAAAGGGAATTTCCTGGTCTGCGGGTTGTGAAGACCATGGGAAAAGCACAGTATCTGAGCCAGAGTGTACTGTTCTCATGGCTCAGTCACTAATGGCTTCTCTTGGCTAGGAAAGGGAGTTCCTGGACCCCTTGTGCTTCCTGGGTAAGGCTATGCCCCACCCTGCTTTGGCTCACCCTCCATGGGCTTCATTCACTGTCCAACCAGTCCCTGTGAGATGAACCAGGTACCTCACTTGAAAAATGCAGAAATCACCTGCCTTCTGTATAGATCTCACTGGGAGCTGCAGACTGAAGCCGTTCCTATTTGGCTTGAATCTTTACCCCCATATATGGAACCTTTTAAAGTCAAACTCATAAGAACAGGAAGTAGAATGGTGGTAACCAGGGGCTGGAGGGTGGGGGAAATTAAGAGACGTTGGTCAAAGGGTATAGACTTTCAGTTATAAGATGATTAATTTCTGAAGATCTAACGTACAGCATGATGACTACAGTTAATAATACTACATTCTGTACTTGAAATTTGCTAAGAGAGTAGATCTTGTGTGTTCTCACCATAAAAAGGATAACTATGTGAGGTGATAGATAAGTTGTGGTAATCACTTCACAATGTATTCACATATCAAATCATCATGTTGTACAACTTAATATATACAATTATTTGTGTTGGTCAATTGTACCTCAGTAAAGTGGGATAAAAAAGAAAACAATTCTGTGTGTAAGAGCATAAAAAAGAATAAAAATATTTAGTAATAAATTTAACCAAGCAGGTGCGCTAGATTTGTACTTTGAAACCTACAAAACACTGGTGAAAGAAATTAAAAGATAACCTTAAAAAGTGGATAGATATCCCATATTCATAGATTAAAAGACTTAATATTGAAAATATGGTAATACTACCTAAAGCAATCTGCAGATTTAATACAATATGTATCAAAATCCTAATGGTCTTTGATCTAGAAATGGAAAAGCTGATCCTAAAATTCATATGGAATTAGAAGCAATCTCAAATACCCAGTACAGTCTTGAATAAGAAGAAAAAAGTTAGAAGAGCCACACTTTCCAGTTTCAGTGCTTACTGCAAAGCTACAGTAATCAAAATTGTGTGATATTGGCATGAAAATAGACATACAGATCAGCAGAATAAAATCAAGAATCCAGAAATAATCCCATACATCTATAATCAATTGATTTTTTACAAGAGTGCTAAAACCAGATTGCCATTTACCATGGAGTGAAAACTATGTCTTTAAGAAATGTTGCTGTGACAAATGTATAGCCATATGCAAAAGAATGAAGTTGAATCCTTATCTTACACCATATACAAAAATTAACTCAAAATTGAGGGAAGACCTAAATTTAAGAGCTAAAACTGTAAAATTTTAGAAGAAAACAGGGAGACAAATCTTTCTGACCTTCAATTTGGCAATGGATTCTTAGATATGACACCAAAAACACAAGTAATGAAAGAAACAATAGATAAACTTGACTTCATAGATATGTAAAGCTTGTGTGTATCAAAGGACACTATCAAGAAAATGAAAAGATAACCCACAGAAAGGGAGAAAATATTTGTGAATCATAACTCTGATAAGGGTTAAATATTCAGAAATACAAAAAAAATCTTAAAATATGTGATGGTTAGTGTTATGTGTCAACTTGGCTAGGTTATAATATGCAGTTATGTAATCAGACTCTAATCATTGTGTTGGCTCTGAAGGTATTTTGTAGATATGGTTAGAATCTCCAAGTAATTTGTTGACTTTATGTAAAGGAGAAAGCAAAGAGGAAAGAAAGAAAGAAAAGAGAAAGAGAGAAAGAAGGAAAGAAAGAAAGAGAAAGAAAGAAAGGAAAGAAAGAAAGAAAGAAAAAGAAAGAGAAAAGAAAGAAAGAAAGGAAGGAAGGAAAGAAGGAAAGAAGGAAGGAAGGAGGGAAGGGGGAAGAAAGGAAGGAAAGAAAATAAAAGAAAGAAGAAAACAAAAGAAAAGAAAAGATCTGGTGTATTGCAAAATGGTTCCTTTTCCCCTCCCACTTCTGGAAGTACGAAGAGATTTTTCTCCAATATTTCTTGTGAGAACCTGGTAGGGCTCCAGGAGATAAAACTCACAAAAGTGCCCCCCATCCCCACTCATGACTGGGTCTCCCTGGAATTTTTATCTCTCAGGCTTGTCCACACTGAGTATTCAGCAATTCAACAATTATAGTTCAGATTTCTCCATCTGGGCACTGGTTCCTGCCAGGTTTCTACTCTGGTAAGCTGTGATTATCTGTATTTGCCTATTGGTCTATCCAATTTTGGTAGTGGTGGTTTGTCCTGTAGCCGTATTTCTCTTACAGATCTAAGAAGAGTTGTTGAAATTTTCAGTTTGTTCAGCTTTTTACTTGTTGCTAGGATGGAGTGTCCACTTCCATGCTTCTTACATGCCAGACTCTGCTCTTATACTGAAAGTGTCCTCTCATTTTTATTATTTCCTTATTTCTGCTTGCTTTTGCATTCACTTTGCTCTTCTTTTTTTCTAATTTCTGATGGTGGGGATTTAGACTACTATTTTTCTTCTTTTCTCATGTAAGTGTTTAGTGTTATAAATTTCCCTCTCAGTAGCACTTTAGCTGCACTATACAGATTTCGGTATGTTGTATTTTTACTTTCATTCAGCTCAATGCATTATGCATACATAACCCATCACCATCTACTTGTGTGAACATTTTACCACTTCAAGGGAAGTATAAAAACCTTACTTCTCTTTAAGTCACCCTAAACTCCGCTTTTCTAATGTAATGTTTTTAAATATTTCCCCTACATACCTTGAGAACTACATTAAACTTTGTTATAATTTTTGCTTCAATAGTCCAACATAATTTAGAAAACTCAAGAGAAGGAAAGACAGCTATTTTTACTCATAGTTTTACTTTTTCAGTCATTCTTTCTTCTGTCTTGATATTCTAGTATTCCTTTTTTAAAAAAAAAATTCTTTCCATTTTAAGAACTTCATTTACCCATTCTTTTAGAGTAAGCCAGTTGGCATAAAATTATCTTGATGTTCCTCCATCTGAGAATGTCTTGTTTTACCCTTAATTCCTGTGGGATATTTTTGCTGGACATAGAACTCTGAGTTGACAGTTCTTTTTATTCAGCTCTTGAAAATACTGTGCTATTTCCTTCTGGCTTATATGGCTTCTGATGAGAAATATTTTGTAATTTGAGTTGTTTCCCCTGTAAGTAAGGTGTTTTTTCTCTCTTACTGCTTTCAGTATTTTTTGTTTTTAGTTACAGAAGTTTGATTAAATGTGTCTTGGTGAGAACTTTTTTTGTATTTATCCTGTTCGGTATTTGTCAGCTTTTTGAATCTGTAAGTTTATCCCTTTTTACTGAATTTGTGGAATTTCTGGCCATAATTTCTTTAAATAGGTTTACAGCTCCACATGAACATGAATTCTAATGATATGAATATTAGATTTGTTTTTATAGTCCCACAAGTTCCTTGAGCCTCTCTTCATTTCCTTTTCAGTGCATTTGGTCTCTGTTGTTGAGACTGGATAATTTGTATGCTTTTTCAAGTTCACAGATTCTCTGTTTCCTCCCTTGTTTTTAAGCCCATTCATTGAGTTTTTCTTTTCAGTCATCGTGTTTTTCTACTGTAAAGAACTCCCTTTTGTTCTTCTTTATATTTTCTATTTCTTTGTTAAGACGTTCTGTCTTTTCATTTGTTTCAAGCATGTTTGTAATTTCTTGTTGAATGATTTTCATGATGGCTGCTTTAAAATTAGTCAGATAATTCCAATACCTGTGTCAACTCAGTTTGGGCATCTATTAATTATTTTTTCTCATTCAATTGAAATTCTTATCTGGACTCCTTCTTGTCTGGAACCAAAAGTTTCCCCTTTGTTACCTTGTTCTCCCATTTAAGGAAGCCCATAAGGAGACCCTTGAATCTTGTTTCATGGTATGACAAGGGACTTTTTATTAAAACATGAACACTTTGCATATTATTTTATGAGACTCATCTCATTTAATTCTGTTCTAGCAGGAGTCTTCTATCACTGAACTGGCAAGGAAAGGAAAACATCACTTTCTTACTGGCAAGGTTGAGGTAAACATCCAGATTCCCAACTCTGCCTTTGATACCCCAGGGTGGGAGTGGTGACTCTTTACTACTGGGTAAATATAGGATTTCAAGCTTTCCACAAAACCTCCGCTGACAATGGGAGCAGGGAAGGCCTCATTACAGCCAAGCAGCGATAAAAGTTCTGGCCTCCCACTCAGTCTTCTCTGATACCCATCCCACTAGCTTGCAGGTGGATTGAGACATCTTGTTATAGCCAAATGAGAGTGTAAGGCTAGGCTCCCCACTCAGCTTTTGGTGTCATGAGTAGAACCATAGTTTTTTGCGTGGCATTTGGCTGGAGTACAGTGGTATTGTCTAATGGTTTTCTGTCTTTATACACACCTCTTTTCTGGTCCTTTGGCTACAGAGAACAGGCTTTTGTTGGAATTGGGTTTTCTGTTTGTTTTGGTTTGTTTTTTTTCATCTGTTTCCACTGATGTTTCTGCCTGCTGCCTTCTCCAGCACCCAAGGAAGTCACCACCATATTGTTCCTTGGGTCCTGTGTTCCTTAGCTGGTCTGCCTTCTTCTCTCCACTTTTCAGAGTTAGATAGATAGATAGATAGATAGATAGATAGATAGATAGATAGATAGATAGAGGTAAAAGATAAATAGTTCTATATATGGATATAGATATGTATCGTTCACAGTTTTTAGCTGTATTTTGCAGGAGGAATCAAGAGAAGTATGTCTACTCCTTCTTCTCTGGAAAAAGAAGTTTCCCCTTTGTTGCCTTGTTCTCCTATATAAGGAAAGCCACAAGGAGAACCATGAATCTGCTCTAATTGATTTTTACAAAAGGAAAGAGGAAAAGACAGGAAAGAATTCAAAATCTCCAACTCTTATCTTAATTAGTGAGTGACAAGTAGCTTGTAACAACCTGTGTGTCTTGATAATGAGCTTGAGAGAGGCTGAGTGCTAGCACTCACTAAAGAGGAGGCTGGGATCAAGATTTTATTTCAGTACCTGCAAAGTTCAATTACCCTTCCACCTGCTAAAGTCGCTTCTAGCCTTTCCTCTTACCCATGCCTACCCCACTTCTGGTTAGGAAGAGTCTTAGGTGTATGCCCACAGAACCTTGGTATCTGGCTCCCTATGTCTTATGGGTGTGGGCACAGAAGACAAGCTAGGAAACCCAAACCCAGAGGTTCCTTTCCAGCCTTGCCCTCAAGGCTACTGCCTAAGGGCTTCCACCCCTAGTAGCTTTGGCCCTTGGGATCATCCCTCTTCTTCTTCTTCATTCTCAGCTGTCTCTTTATTCTCAGCCGATTCTCAGCCTGTCTCTTTATTCTCAGCTCCTTCCCTGCACACACTGCCCGGCCCCCATACTACCCAGCTCTCTAATGGTTCAGGGAAGCACATTCCACACTCCTTCTTGGGGCTGAGGCCAATGAAGCAGTGGCAGCTGTTCAAGAATGCAGGTTGTGTTTGCTTGTATGTTGCAGGGGGGTGGGGGTGGGAATGGAGGGGCGGCTGCCTGCTCTCCTGGCCTGGAACCAGGGGTGGGAGATTCCCCCAAAGGGCTACAGTTTCAAGGGCTATTGGGAGAGCTGGGGGCCGAGGCCAAAGAGAGGGCAACAGCATGTGGTATCCCTACCCCTAGGGGCTTCAGTCTGGAGTGAGAGTACTGTAGTTTTTGGATTACCGAGGCCACCATGGTATCCTTTTTGGGGGATGCTTGGCAAATGCCTTTGGGGATCATCCCTACCATAGGGGCTGATTGACTAGGCTTCTTGGGACCAGCTCCTCACCTACACTGTAACCTCAGTTTTTCCACTTGCAAAATAGGGGCAATATTCTAGGAGCCTTCATGTCCCAGTTTCAGAGACTTATTTGAAGGTCCTGTCTATTCCATCCTGGCACACATTCTTAGATCTCAAATGGTCCCATGACCCTCTGACTGGATAAGATAACAATTATTGTGACTGTGCTGAAAAGCTAGCCATTGCGGGGTTTTAAACCACAGATTGAGATCTGCTGTAGAAAATGTACATTTAAAAAACCCCAATACCCCACCACACGTTTTTGCATGCCTTGAATTTTGGACCTGCTCACGGACCACTTGAAGGCCCCACAGACCACTGCTATTCCCTGGACCACCCCTGGAGAACCACTGTCCAAAGGAAGCCTGTTAATGGGGTTTAGAGACTGAGGTGGGGCCTGGGGAGATAGTTTGGGGAAGGAGTTGTCCTGAGACAAGGAAATAAGTCAGGGTGGCAAGAAACAGAGCTCTGGGAGGGCAACAGCCCTGAAGCCTGCTCAGATAAATCTATTGGAAAATGGGCTGAGTAGCCCCAAATAGAGGCCAGACCGTGGGTAGAAGAAGGCAGCAGCAGCAATGAAGGCACCAGGGTAGTCTGCTTGAGGGATGGATCTTGAAGGGAGGGGACCTCTGGTGGAAAGCCTGGTCCCACTGCCAGTTGTCAATGAGACAGACAAATACCTAGAAATGAGAGCTTTGAGGAAGCCCAGGAAAGATCTGAGCTGGAGGAAAGCTCAGGCATTCCGCACTGCTGGAGGAAAGCTCAGGCTACCCAAAGGAGCACCATTTATTCATTCGCCAAAAATTCACGCGTCATCTATTATGTTCTGGGCCATGTGTTAGATGCCAGAAATACAGCTATGAGGTACACAGGCCCGCCCTCAAGGAGATCTCAATCTGATGGAGAAGACAAGTAAACAATTACAGTACAGTTTAGTCAGAGAGCTGTGGGAGCTCAGAGAGGGGACCCAACCCAGATGTGTGATCAAGGAAGGCTTCCTGGAGGAGGTGATTTCTAAACTGGGAATTAAAAGGTGAGATGGCATTATTCAGGGGAAGACAGGGATAGAAAGGAACAGTGGTTTCAGCAGAGGCATCAGCATACGCAAGGTCTGTAGACCACAGTCAGTGTGGTTGATTTTCTGCCATCATTGTCTCAGTCCCCAGGCTTGGGCCAAGCAAGGTTTGCCATGCTCTATTCCCAGGTTTTTGGGTCACTTGTGCCAAAAATGTTAGAAACCCTACTCATTGCTGGCTGAACCTGACCTCAGAGTAGGATGATGCTGAAGTAGAGCTGGGCCCAGGAACCTCTGAAGGTGGGTGAGAGCGGGCAGAGTCTCAGAGAGAGTGCAGCCGAAGCATCCAGGGAACGAGCCATGATGACCCTTGGCCAGGGGAGGATGTGAGCGGAGAAAGTGACAATGCCTGCTCCTGGTGTGGTATCTTATAGTGTGCAAGGACTCCATCTGCCATCATGGTCTGTGAAGCGCACAGCAGTCCTGGAGGGTGTACCTAAAGCAGGACTTACCACTGCTGGCCATGAGGGCAGCATGCTGAAGGGGCAATGACCTACTCATGGCTCCTCAGCAGAAGTAGTCGAGGCATGGCTCATCCCAGTCCCACATCGGCCTTTCATTGGAAGCTACCAATGGTTTATATAATCAAGGAGCTAAAAGACAGGGACTGGGCATGCAGTGATCATGAGGCTACGAGGAAGAACGTTTTGGCTGCCTCCAAGAGCTGCAAAGAAGCCCATGCAACCCCCTCATGATAAGTCTGGGAGAGGGAGGCTCAGAGAGCTGGAAGAACTTACCCACAGTCATGCAGCAAAGCCAGAGCTGTGCTAGGAGCCATGCTGTGGGTGCTCTCTGCTTGAGTGGCCAGCCGCATGCTACAGATGGGAAGCAGTAGTGGACCCTAGTTAGGCAGCAATTGGAAGCCAGACAGTCTCCGTTCAATTTCTGACTTGCCTACTCCCTTTTTATTTGATCTTAGGCCTCAGTTTTCTATTCTGAAAAATGGGGATAATAAGCAGAGCTCACATCCTAAGACTGGGAAGTCCAAATACACTAATGGCCAAAAACACATGCATCATCTATTATGTTTGGAACTGCTCACGGACAGTCCAAGAAAATGGGGATGATAAGCAGAGCTCCCATTCTGGGACTGGGAAGTCCAAATAAACTAGTGGCCATGAGCTGGGTCAGGGAAGAGATGGTAGGAGGGAGACTGGGCAGGCCCCTGGAGGCTGGACCTGGTAGGCATGGCAGCTCCAAATCTAGGGTCCTCACAGGGCACCATTTCTGCCTTCCAATCCGCTCTTCAGAGATAGGCAGGGCTTGTTAGTGGTTGTCTCCATGTCCATGCCTGTCCCTCATTTTTCTGACCGCCTCCCCCTCCACACACAACTCCAGGAGCAGGGATTTCATTCCCTCCATGTTGTCCTGCTTCCCACCCAGTAGTCTGGGGGCCTGACTGATGCCTGTGGGCGAGCTGGGCCTGTGCTAGCTCAGGGTCTCCTGCAGGTAGAGGACTGCTCTCATGAACTTTCAGCTGCCCTCCTCAGCCTCCAGCATCTCTGGGCACCTGTGCCAGGACCTTGGACTGCAGAGGATCTTACTTTTGCCAGAATCCTGGCCCTGGATTTCTGGGGTAGCCCCTTTCCCTGTATTTCATCTTTTGCTCTGTGTCCTCCATGACTTCTCTCTCACCTTGGCGACTGCCAGGGTCCAGTCACTCAAAAGTTACTGGGTGCCATTGAAACAGTTGTCTTCCATTGACCAAGCCTTTATGGTAGGCCAAGTGCCAAGCTGAGAACTGTAATTCACCATCGGGTTTGAGCCTCACACCATTACTATGAGGAGAAGCACTCCAGAGTGCTGGTTAAGGACACAAACTCTGCAACCAGACATCAGATCTCAGCCTCAACTCCTTCCTAGGCAGGTGACCTCAGGCAAAGTGAGTTCACATCTCTGTGCCTCAGTGTCACTGCCTGCACAACAGAATACTAGTAGTGATTACCCTGTAGGGTTGTTGGGAGGTTTAATCAAAGTAAAGCAGTAGCCGGCTCAGTCCTCAGTGAGTGGTAGCCATGATTATTGCTATTTCACAGGTGGGGAAACAGTGGTTCAAAGAGGGGCCAAGTGGGATGGAGTGGGGCCAGAAATACCAGGAATTGCTGCGGCTCTGTCCTCAGGCTGGGGTGAAATTTGACATCAACTTATCCCCACCAGGGACACAGACATTGGTTTCCTGGGCTGTTTCTAGAGGTGGAGCTCTGATCTGATCTGAACCCCATGGGGTCTGCCTCACTCTCTCCAGCTCCTTCTTTTGTCACCTTCTGTCTACCCTCCACCAGGGGCTTTGCTCTCTCAACAGAAGACTCATTCAGGGTGGGCACCAGTGGTCTGCAATGAAACATTACCTCAGCTTCAAGACCTCCATTCATGGACCCCCGCATCTGCCTTGCCAAGCCCACATTCCCCTCACCTTCTTAAACATCACTATTCAGTGTGCTGTCACCCTCCTCAGGAGGCGACCCTCACCCACACGCGAATTCAAGTCTTACCACTGTCCCATTGGCTGGAGTCATTTTGCCCTCAGCATGCTTTGGGGACTGGTCCATTGGAATGGTGACATGCCCTTCTCTTCCTTCTCATATTCTCTAGGTCTGAAATGTCTTTTCACTTCTTCATAGCCAAGTTCCATCCTCCTCTCTTTTAAGTTCTCTTGGATGAAGCCTCTTTGGGGTAGCCTGTCAGGATCGAGAGGCCGGAAGATAGGATGATTTCGAAGGCATTATCATTGGTTGGCAGGGAGCCTACCCTCACAGTCAATGAATGACCCACTGAGGGCTTGGGTGGTGTTTGCCTCGTGCCCCTCTCCTTTCAGGAGTGCTTTGTCTCAGAATGTGGGTTCCCTGAAGCCTTGGGATCAGCCCACTCTTGAGAGATTCTAACAGTGACAGTGCAGCGGTGTCTGGAAGTGGTAGCAATGTGGTCCCAGCTGCAGAAGGTGAAAGGCCCAGTCTCTGTACCCTCGTTTGACGTTGGCGTGTGTCAGCTGGAGGTCAGGGGCATGGAGTACTTGACATTTCAAATCTCCCATCAGCCAGAGTCGTCAGAACATATGATATGATGAAAAAAGCCCTAGACAGGGGGTCAAGCTGACCTGATTGAGACCTCACTCCCCAGCTTACTTGGACATGTTATTTTGTCTTTAGGAACCTTGATACGAGATCATGTGAGCAAAGCACTTAGTGCTGTGCCTGGTGCATAGTTGATGCTTGAATACATTGGGCTATTCTTCTTCTTCTTCCCACCTCTTTTTCTCCACATCTTCCCCACTACATCTGGCCTAGCCCAGAACCACATCCCCTCAGAGCAACCCAGGTGCCCTCGTGCCTGGCAGGGCAGAGAGGGTAGAGGGAGGCCCCTCTCGGAGGGAGCTGGACCAGTACAGCAGGGGTCCATGTCACCTGAAACTCCTCCCTGCACTCTCTGACAGGAGATGTGAGGAGGGTCACGGAGGCTCAGGCTAGCGCAGGCACTGAGGTCAGGGACTACCGCTTCAGCACAGGGAGTAGTCAGGTCTAGGAACAGGAAGGGCATGGCGTAGGGAGGCTTGGCTGCCAGTCCCAGATTTGCCAGGGACTCCATGTGCCCTCTGCTGAATCCCTGGTTCTGTCTACAGTGTGAAGGTGGGAATGGGGCTGGCTGTGTCAATGGTCTCCAGTCGTCCCCAGCTCGACCAATCCATGGATGTGAGAAGATGGAGAGATAGATGGGGGAGAAGTCTCTAGCTTTGACACTCCAGCAGGGGGCAATGCAGCCAGGGGCTGGCTCCAGGCCCTCTGGGGAATGAATTACCACAGGGACCTTGCAGGTGGGGCAAGTGTTGAGCAGGAAGCCACCCTGTTGGCTGGCATATTGGAATGGGAGCCAGGGACAACCAGTGACAAATCGTTCTCTGTGTCTCTATCCAGAACAGCTTCCCCTTGGCAGGAGTGAGAGTCAACAAACAAGGGTCAGGGCAGCCCCAGCCCTGTGCAGGCTGCCAGAGCCAGGCAGTGCTCCCTGGGGACCCTGGCGAGCCTAGGTATGTTCTGGGCAACAGTTGAGGCCCCTTGCCTCTGCCTTTGCCATTCTCCCTTCCCAGAGCTGGCCCAGACTGTAAGGAAAAGCCACAATGGGGTCCTCCCTTAGTCCCCAGGGCAGGCCTGCGAACAAGGCTTGTCTCTAGCCAGTGCACACAGAGCCCATCCCTTGACTTCTTTCTCGTGCATGGCCCTTCCAGCCAAGACCTGAAAGACAGCTTTTTTGGACACTTCTGGGCCTAGCTGACTCCAATCTTCGGTACTTCCTCAGCTCTGCCCCTGGTCGACTAGTTGATCAGGGGTAACTGAGTCATTCTTTCTTTCTCTGGGCCTCAGTTTCCTCATCAGTAACCTGAATCAGGAGATGGTCTTGGTGAATTCCAAGGCACTTCCAATTGTGAAATTGCAGGAGTTGGAGACTGTATTCCACGTTCTGGCTTTCTTTGCCCAGGTTCCGGGAGAACTCTGATTCTGACTTCCAGGCTGAGCACCCCAGCCACGTGCACTAGCCTCCCTGCCCTGGGAGGAGCTCCCTTCAACCACACTGAGGTAGTCTTCCAAATTCAAGTATTTTCTCACCCTTCCTAGGCCTCCTGTACTTTTTTTAAATTGTTATACTTTAAGTTCTGGGGTACATGTGCAGATCGTGCAGGATTGTTACATAGGTATACACATGCCATGGTGGTTTGCTGCATCCATCCCCCCGTCATCTACATTAGATATTTCTCCTAATGTTATCCCTCCTCAATCCCCCCAGCCCCTGCTAACCCTCCCCTAGCGCCCCCACCCCCTAACAGACCCCAGTGTGTGATGTTCCTCTCCCTGTGTGCATGTGTTCTCATTGTTCGACACCCACTTATCAATGAGAACTTGTGCCTCCTCTATGTCTAGGGGGAGCCTGGACCTCTTAGGGGTGTGTGTGTCTATGTGTGCATGTGTGTGTGTGTGTATGTGTGTGTGTGTGTGCATGTGAATGTGTGTGTGCATAGGCAGGTGTGCTCATACTCACACCCAGGTGTATCTCCACCTCTTCCCATATCCACATCTTTATGTAGACAGGGAAAGTGCTGACATATCTTGACTCCTCTCCACCTACACAGTATACCTGAAACAGTTGTAAACACATTCCTGGGACCCAAATTCACAGTCATCAGGCAGAGCCCAACATAAGACTTGGCCTTTCTTAGTTCCCGCATCTGTCAAAATGCTTATTTCAGAGCGTCTTATGAGACCTCATTCATTCACTCAACAAATATCTATGGAATATTTACAATAGGCCAGGCATCATTCTAAGTGCTCAGATTAAATGACATGCTATGTGTAAAGCATTAAGTCTCATGCCAGTCATGTGGCAAGAACTCAATTAATGTACATTTGCTCACCTTCATCCTCATAGTAATAGCCAACATCTACTGATTACGTACTGTGTGCCATGCACTGCTATAAGCATTTTTATTCTCACATTCGTCACAAGTCATTGAAGCAGGCACTATTGTTACCATCCCCCCTATTTTACAGATAAGGAAACTGAGGCCCAGAGAGTAATTTGTTCAAGGTCACACGACTGGTAAATGGCAGTCTGGCCCAAAGTCCATGCTCTTGACCACTGTAATGCACTGCCTCTCTGACTAGAGCATAGACACATGCATTCTGCACACACACATTCATGCTACAAATTTTGCTCATGTTCAGTGGCCCAGGCCCTGTGTGGTCCCTCAAACATGAAACTGTACACCCTCTATATATTTGCAATGCCTCTTCCCAGCAGACCCACAGAGGCACAGCCCCTACCAGGCCTGAACCTGTCCTCAACCCTGCTGGACACAAGCAATGTGCACACACACAAACACAGCCTTGCTACACACACTCCTTCCTCAGCTCTCATGGCCACAATGAGGGAGGAGAAAAGGGAAGGAATTTTATCTGCAATTCGAGGCTGTGTGGTGGGTTCAGCCGAGGTAAGCAAGGTCAGCAGGCAAGGGGAGGGGAAGCCAGCGTGATAGCTGTGGTCAGAGACAAAGGGCTGTGGGAGGAAGGTTGCAGCAGTGGGAGGAGAAGGACAAGGAGGAAGGGGGAACCCCGTATCTTGATAAACCATGCAAGGTTGAGAGAGGAGGTGTGGGGATTGGATTTGCAAGAACTTTCTCAAGCCATAAATTTTCACTGGCTGCCTGAAGCCTGGAGCCTGGAGGCCAGAGGCCAGAAACCTGAGCAAGTTCCGAGACAGCCAATCTCAGGAGCGGCAGGGTCAAGGCCCGGGCCCGGGTTGGGGAGGAGGCGTGGGGCTGTCCAACCTTCTGGGCTCCAGCCCTGTGCTCCAAGCTCAGGGATGAGACTGGCGTCCTGTTCCAGAGTGGGTCTCCACATTAAGATTTCCCAGTTCTCCTGGACTGCTGGCTCCCTGGTGGGTCCACTCCTGTTTGCTGATGCGGGCAATGATGGATCTGTGTCTCTGTGTCTGTGTGTACGGTGGAGTAGCACAGTGATTTAAGAACGAGTGTCCAAGTCTGATTCTGCAGCTTACTGGCTGTATGACCATGGACGTGTTATTCAACCTCTCTGAGTCTCCTTCTCTTCTGTAAATGGAGATGATTATTGCTACCTTCTAAGGTTGTAGGTGTTGATTGATACAATGCAAATGACAGACTGAGCACAGGGCTTGACACACAGTAAGTGCTCAATAACTTGAATGGTTATTATTATTTTGAGCCCACCAACTCAAGAGACCCCCAAACTCAGGCCCTGGAGGCCATGGATCCTCCAGCTTCCCCAACAATGGGGAAGATGTCTGCCTTGTAGACATCTTCCATGATGCTGTCTTCATCAGTGGGCATGTCTGGAATTGTGCCCTTCCTGCACACTTAGCTACCCAACTAGGGCCCAGTTTGCAGCCCAGGGGTCCACCCAAGGTAGCAGACACACAGGGTGCAAGCATAGATTTGCACAAGGCATTCTCATACTCATCCACATATGTTTGCACATACCTGCTCACATGCGTGCACCCACACCCTATGCACCTGCATGGTGCATGCATGTGTATCTATGCATGATTGCCTGGGTGCAGGTGCCTCCACATGCTCTCAGAAACACACGTGTTCACCAGAACAAACACATTTACAACTGTGATCTCGAACAACTTGCTGTCCTTCTCTGGGCCTCAGTTTTCTTCCTTATAGAACAGGGATAACACTAATTACTGCTTTAGCCACTTGACAGGGGCCCTGAGTAGATCAGATTAGATATTGCCTGTGGAAATGTGGGCTAACCTGAAAAGTTCTGTGTAAACTTCATCATGAGTCCTATTAACTCCACCTCCAAAATAACTCCTAAATCCATACCCCATCCTCCATTTTGCTGTTGCCACTTTAGCCCCAGCCACCCTCAGGTCTCATGTGGACCACTGCAGTGTCCTCCTCTGTGGGTGCCCTGTTTCCACTTCTGCTGCCCTACAGAACACTGACCATCCTTCCAGGGTGTGCTTTTATAAATACGTGGCTGATAAGGCCTCTCCCTGCTTAAACCCTTGGTGGTCTCCATCGCTTCTATTTCCCTCGTGTTTCAGGAGGCAGTCTGCACAGAGGTCAGGCTCTGTAGCCAGACTGTCTGGGCTCCATCCTGCTTCGGCTGCTGCCCAATATGACCTTGCACTGTGACCATGGGCAAGCCATTTCATTTCTCTGAGCCTCAAGCTTCCTCATCTGAGAAATGGGACTAAATAAGCTGATGCCTGTAAGATGCTGAAGCAGGGCTTGGCACATATCTATTACTCTTAGGACATAGAACTGACTCAGAAACTCTTCCCTGTCTCTCTCTGGCCTCTGCTGACTTTTTCAGCCTCAGATTGAACAGTACCTTCTCTAGGAGGACACTCTTGAACCCTGGCCTGGGTCTGGACTCTTAGGTAAAGGCACTCTGGGTTTGCTCTAGCAAAATGCTCAGCTATAAATTTTCATTCAATGTCTATCTCCCACACTCTTCTGGAAGCTCCATGAGGGAGGCACCATGTGTATTTTCACCCACGGGGCCTGCCACATAGCAGATGCTCCTTAAATCCTTGTTGAATGGGTGGATTTTCTAATATATGTCCTGCAGCCTTAGAGGAGGACAAGAGCTTCTGAGGCAGGAAACAAGGATGAGTATGCTGGAAGCTGGGGCCCTGTGTCCAGGTGACGGCCCAAGGAGGCCAGGAGTTTGGTAGAGAGACAGCAAAGGCTCCTGTGCTCCCCATCTTCGCTTAGAGCTTAAATTTTTGACGAAAGATGAGTCTTCACCAGGCTGAGCCTTGCACAGAAGCCAAAATACCAGAAAGCAAAGGTTTAGAAGGAAGGTAGGAATGAATCCAAACGTTTCTCAAGTGCCTACTCTGTACCAGGGAGAATGCTGGTGTGTGTCCTTCTCATGTCATTCTTTGGAGTGTGTGGGCCATGAGAACGCATGCTCTCCCAGACCGTCTGCCCAGAGTCCGGTACTGGTGCCCCAGAGCCGTGCTTCCTACCGCTTCCCACACGCTTACTCCAAGGGAAGGACATGTAGGGACGTGGAAGGCCAGAGGCTGAAGAAAATCCACGAAAATCCAGACGAAAGTCAACACAGAGACTCCAGAGCACAGATCATGCTGAGAACAGAGAAGAAAGACAGGTGGTGGAGGAAGGAAGAATAAGAAAGGAGAGGGAGGTAGAAAGAGAGAGAGGAAGGAAGTGGTGGAAGAGTCAAGAGCCATCAGGTAAGTGATGCCCTTGGCTCCCTCTGGCCACTTCTCTGGTGGTGCCCACCCTGGTGATGAAATGGAAGGCTGAAGAAATACTCTGAAACACGTTCCTGTTAAAGCAGGGGCCGATCTGCCTGCAGCATGAAATGAGAAGGCCAGGGATCTGAGGCCTGGAGCCAGTCACTTCCTTTTTGGTCCCAGGCCTGGTGAGGCAGGCCGTGGGCACTGGCTAGGGACCACAAGCGGGTAGCCACTAGTACTCTGGCTAGTAGCAGGCAGTGGACTTGCTGCTGCCCAGGGAAAGCCTCCGTGTCTCTACATAGGTACTGCTAAAAGGAGCTCTTTTTCAGCCCTGGCCCAATGCTGCCCCCGCTCCTCAGGATAGTGGGGGCTACCAGCCAACATCCTCTAAACTTACATCTCTGGAGGATCCAGGGCACTCAGTAATGGGGAACGATTCTAGCTCCTTTGAGCACCTTGATGCCCTTTCTGCTTGACTTGGCCAGGGCCTCAGAGCCTATGAAGTAATGAGACAGAGACAGGAACACAGAATCAATTCAGATGCTGACTCCATGGTGTGGGTTCAGAGATGCCAGAAAGACCTTTGACACTTGGAAACCAAAATGTTGGTATTTTAGGCACATTTTGATGTTTCTTGTGGAGCTAACGGGACCACCTATTGAGATTTGAGATGGTCCCAGAAAATTTGTGCTGCATTACCGGTACTTTGACCCTGGAACCACGCCAGTCCTAGGGCCTGGGGGTAAACGGGAGGTGGGCACGTGGGCAGCTGATGTCTCAGGCTCAGGGTGGCTCTTTAAGCTTCATCAAAGAACAGTGTCTTAGAAGGGAGCAAGCAGCTCAGGAATAACTGCACTGTCAGTTACACAAGGAGCATGTGCCACCTGAAGGGGCCTCAGTTCCCCGCCTTGGTCAGCAACGATGGCCCAATGCCTTGGTTCCAGATGACTTAGGAGGATGGAACTGAGGTTGGGCAACCCTTCCCTGTGCCTCTGGACTTGTGAGAGCCAGGCCTCTTGGGAGCTTTCCTTTGAACTCTACCAATAAGCCAAAACTGTCCTGAAGCCTTTGCAAATCTCTGCCGGATGTCCCCAGCCCAATTCCCACACCCAGGGAGACATCTGCCTGGCTGGGTGCAGGAACAGAGGTGGGCCAGAGGGCCAGTGAGGACCCCAGGGCTTGCCCCAGTAGGCATCTCCCGTCTCTCAGGGCCCACCAACAGGGCAAGCTGGCACTGGACAGCCACTCTGGCCCAGAGCAGAGCCCAACCAGGAGATTTTCCCGGTTAGGCCAGTTCAAGCTGACTCCATACAGGCCTGAGGAGGTGACAACCCTACGGAGCAGCTCCTCCCGGCCCCCCATTTACATCTTGATTACATTCCTTGGGAAACCGTCCAGGCCACATTCCGCCTGGCAGGCGGCTGGGAAGACCCACAGAGCACTATGGCAACGCCGGAGGGGCCAGGCCCGCCGGCCAGTTGAGCTAGAGCAAGAGCCGCTAGGCTAGGGAACCTCCCTTCTAGGGCCAGCCTGAATTCCTCAACGCCCACCCACTCCACCGCCAACTCCAGCCAGTCCCCACTCCATTCAGTGTGCTCCTGCCCAGCCCTACTCACCCCCATCTCCAACCAGATCCACACACGCCACACCCTCTGCAGGTCTTGACGCAGTGCCAAGCCCAATGCCCAGCTTCCCTGGTCCCAGAGCCTCCGTGAGGGCTGCCATCTTCCTCCAAAGCCACTTCCCTAGGCGCAAATGTTTAAACCTCAAGTCCAGGAAGGGGCAGTGGAAGGTGTGCAGCTGTTCACCAGAGCACGGGCCAGGGCTGGACCTTTCAAGTTCTTCTGGTTTTCTCTCCCCATCTGAAAACAGTTGCTCAATAGGACTCCAGGAAGGCAAACAGAGTCAAAGACGAGGGATCAACTCACACTGCTTACCTTTCCAGAATTTGCTAGAAAATACTTCATTATCTGTGGAACCCCAGAAGCGTCTCCACAGACACTCCAGCTCCTCAGAAAATCAGGTGAAACTCCTTCCTCCAGCAGCCCTGGCTGGGAGGAGCCATGCAATTTTCTTGCTTTCCTCCTGTTCCTCTGGCTGCCCACAGTCCCATAGGGAAGGTCAGGGCACAGACAGGAGCGGGTCTGGGGCCTCCTTCTCCAGCCCCTAACTGATCTTTCTGGGTCAGAGGAGGAACCGTAGTATAGCTCACACACCCCAATCTTTCCTTTCTCCCTCCCCTGCCCTATACTTCCTGCCCTTCACCCGCTCCTTCCCTTCTTCCTTCCTTCCTTTTTTCCTTCCTTCCTTCTTTTCCTCCTTCTTTCCTTCTTTCCTTCCTTCTTCCTCCTTCCTTCCTTTCTTCTTCCCTCTTCCTCCTTCCTTCCTTTCTTCTTCCCTCTTCCTTTCCTCCCTCCCTCCTTCCTTCCTTCCTTCTTTCCTTCCTTCCTTCCTTCTTTTCTCTCTTTGTTCTTCTCTCCCTCCCTTCTTATTTTAGCAGCAAAAACCTTTCAGCAAGCAAAACCTTATGTGAAAGGTCAATATGGAATCAGATAACAAGGTCTTACTCTGATTGAGATGCGATGAGACCCGAGAGTCCCATCAATGGGGCTCCTACTTATGCCCCAGAGGCCCTGGAGGCATCCTGGAGCACTCAAGGAATGGCGTTTGAAACCCGCTAGGACTGTTAGCCCTGGCAGCCTCAGAAAATATGCCTCTGCTTCCTCTTAACATATCCCTCCTTTTCATTCTTATCTTCCCTCTTTTCTTCCCTGCTCTCTTGGGCCTTCTCATGTCTCCTTTCATTTCTCCCTGCTTCACTCAGTGCTCATGAGTCCTCCTTGCAGAGCCCAAAGTCCAGTCTGGCACTGCTTTTTCTGCCTGGGGCGAGTGGGCAGGGGCCTCATTCCAGCACTGAGCTGCAATTTTGCATCCCTGGCTTGGCCAGACAGTGCTTGCCAGTTGCATGAGCAGAGTCCCTGGAGCCAGGCATTCCTGCCCAGCTCTTTAAACTGTAATCAAGGTGGGGGTGATGGCACCAACTCCGAAGGGTAGCTGGATGGAGACTTTCTGTTGCTGTCTGGAGGGGCTATGGAAGGTCAAGAGCAACGTCAGGTACAGACACATCCGTGGGCTGAAAACCCCTCCCCTGGCTATAGGGTGTGGGGCCAGACTGTAGAGAGAGCTGTGAATTGGGATCCTGTTTGGATGCCAGAGCCCTCTAAAGTGCCATCCTGAAGTGGAACCCTCTAGAAAGAACCCACGAAAGGCTCTATTCAGACAAAGGAAGCAAGGGCAGTTAGCGGCTGGGTGCCGAGATCAGAGCCCAAAGCTTGCGTTGGCTCCCCTGCTCCTAGCCAGGCTCCAGAGTCACCTAGACTGTTTCCTTTGGGTGGTTACTTTGTGCCAGGCAGGGTGCTGGGCACTGGGGATGCCGTTTCTAACAAATAGACACAAATCTTTGCCCTCATGGAGCTGACATCTAAGTCAGGGGAGACAGATAATAAAACAGGTGGAATAGACTGACAGATAGTGAAAAATAAAGTAAGGAATGCAAGAAAGGTAGGGTGGGGTAAAGAAGGGTAGAAATTTTTAATGGGGTGGTCAGGAGGGTCTCACTGAGAAGGTAACAATTAAGCAAAGCTCACGAGAGGAGAGGAAGTGACTCATGCAGCTATGGAGAGGGAGAGCATTTCAGGCAGAGGACTCTACACGCACCAAGGGTGTGATGTGGGCACCTGCAGGTGTGTTTGAGGAGGCCGGTCTTGCTGGACAGAGCAATGGGAAGAGGGGCTGGAGATGAAGACTGAGGGCCGTGTAGCTCACTCTAAGGACTTAGCTTTGTTCTGAGTAAGGTGGGAGCCATGGAAGGATTTGAAGGCGGAAGAGGGATATGATGTGACTGAATCACGTCAGGATGGTCCTTTTGGCTACTGAGTTGAGGATAAACTGTAAGAAGGCGGGGTAAGTCAGGAGACTAGTCAGATTGCTCTGCAGTGACCCAGGGAGGCGTAATGGGAGCTCAGGGTGGGCAGCCGCTGGATATGTTTTAAAATTAGAGCTACAGGATAAGAGGAGTGAGAGCAAGGGCAAGAGAAGAAGAACCCTTTCTGAGATGCCAGGCCCTGGAATAAGCTGAGGGGCTACAGAGCTGGCTGAGCCCAGCCAGGGGCTGCAACCTGCCAGGCACTCACAGTTCAGTGGGGCTTAAGGATCCATAGGAGGTAATGGTGTAGGGATCACTCCAGGAGGCTGCGCAAACCCACGGGAGAGGTTCTCCTCCTGAAATGCTCACAGGGCAGAGAGTAGCCAATCTATAGGGTCTGGGATCAGGCCAGGCTGTGATCAAGGACTCCTGAGGAATCCTGCATAAAGGCAAAAGTGGTAGCATACCTAGGTCGCAGGAGAGCAGCTTGAACTCTGTGACGTCTGCCTCAAAGTCATAGGTTCCTCTTCTCTAGGGGATGGAGAAAAACAAGGCTAGCAAAGCTAATCCCCTGGGAGAATCCCTCATGGAGTAGTCTGTCAGTCACTCCCTTATTTGCTGAATCAGTCAATTAACATGGTTGAAACATCCCCTAAGCAGTGTGGGCTAGACAGATCCAGGCCAGTCTCACCTGTCCTGTAGGATTTACAGGACTTCCTGGGTAAAAGGAGAAGTGGGATAGGTGGCCTGGGACCCAGGCTGGCACTAAGGGTGTGACTACCTTCCTATCAAATTCATTTCCTGGACCAGACCAATCCTTCCCTTTGCCCTGGCCATTTCTAGGGGCTCAAGCCGCCCCAACTTTCTCTGGGGGGCAGGGGTACAATGTGCATGGCTGTGCCCAGGGCTCATAAGCTTGAGAGAGAGAGGCTGGAGCTGGAGCCAAGGCTATCCCTGGCAAGGGACACTGGCTTCTTAGACCTGGGAGAGGAAGGAACCAAAGTCCCTTGGCCAATGCCTGGTGCAAGACCCTGGCTCTATGCTCCTCAAGCCAGAAGAATATGGAGGACTCGGGTCACATGTCATTTAATCTACTAGCACAGGGCAGAGCGTCCATGGGGCACAGTGATTATCTCACCCTCTGTGATGATCTCACTTCACATACAATACAATAGGAAATTGTATTGGTAGTTACAGATTTCATAGGGCCTCATAACAACAACAACAACAACAGCAACAACAAGAGAAATGGCTGTCATTTTATGCAGACGTTGTGCTGCATATTATCTCATTTAAAGCCCACACCAAGCCAATGAGATATTTGCTATTAGTATGCTCATTTTAGAGACGAGGAAACTCGGGCTTAGAAAAGTTGAGTTATCTGCCCAGTGCATACAGCTAGGAAGAAGCAGAGACGGGAAAGATTTGAACCCATCTAGGAGCACATGCTGATTTTGGTTAAGGGCGATTTAACTATGAGCCCAGAATCACAAAACCAAGACCCCCTGTGTGCCTCTGGTGGGTATGGGGGAAGAAAATGGAAGCCCCCTTTGCTAGGACTTTTATTCCCTCCCATTCCTCATCCCATTCCACCCCACCCTGCCTCCTCCTCCCTATTTTTCTCCTCCCTCTTTGCTGTTACATTGAGTTTATGGGGGCTGGGGCAAGGGGGCCCGCTGTCTGCCCGAGCTAGAGATGTAAGGACTGGGGTTGGGGGATCTAGGAGGGAAAATGATTTGGCTTGAAGATCCAGGGCAGAGAGGAGGATTGTGAAGGGGGGTGTCCTAGGGATGGAGGATCACGCTACAGACTTGGGCAAAGCCCCCCAAAGCTGCAGTGAGGGTCTGACCTGACTCCAAACCACTGTGGTCTGGCTCCTTCTTGTTAGCAAAGAATGATGAATTTGAGAAATTACTGGAGGGACTGGGGGAAGCAATGAATTTCCTCATCCACATTCAGGGCAGGTTTGGGGAGTAGGGAGGCCTCCCCAAAAGCCCGAACCCCATTCCTTAACCCCGGCTCCACCCTCCTAGTTCCCCTTCCCCAGCCCTGCCAACATGTGATGGTGGCCATAGTAGGACAGCATTTGCCAGGAGCTCAGAGCAGTGGGGGTCAGGGAGGGTGTCACAAAGCAGCTCCCAGTCAGGCCAGTCAGGTCAGCCCAACAATGTGGAGCTGAGCTGGAAGCTGTTTCTTAGGGAGCAGGAAAGAGCCGCTGTCATAAGCAACCTTGCTGGAGTCATCCTATTGGCACATTTTATACCTGAGGGACTGAAGCTCAGAGGGGGAAGTGGCTTGCCCATGGCTGCACATGCAGGTAGGGAGTGGCACAGCTGGGCTTCCGGGAACTTTGCCCTGTTCCTCTGTTCAGCAGACGAGGAACTCAGGGGAACTACCTCAACTAGATCTTCGGGGGTAGTCCCCCGCCAAGCCCCAGAGCCGGGGATTAGGTAGATGCTGTAGAACAGAAGTACCTGGTTCAAATCTAGACTCTGCGTGACTTGGGGTAAGCTCCTTAACATCCCTATGCCTCAGTTTCCTCATTTTTGAAACAGATACTGCATCATGCATACACATACATAAGCCTTTTGTAGGGGAGGAAATGAATTAACCTCTGGCAAGCACTTAGAGCTGTACCGGATACATAAGAAACACTCGCTTACTGTTTGAGATTACTGCCATGACCCCACCTGCAGGCTCAGGCCTAACTCTGCCACCCATTCCGACCCTGAGCACCCCTAGGCCCACCCTGTTAGTTCCAATATGCAAATTGTCTCAGCTCCTCCCCACTCTCCTGCCTGTGGTCTGACCCTGATCTCCTGTCCTGGTTTTGGGTTCTGATTGGAAACAGTGCTCCAGTTCCAGCCTTGTGCACCTCTGTTCTGCTCTACGGGAGACCTTTCTAGTGCCTTGGTGCCTGTCCAGTTTCCTGAAGTCCTGAGGACTGTGCCTTGCCTTGCTTTTGCTGGGCCCCTCTGGGGAACCCCCACTACTGAGGTCCTGCTACCTGCAGCCAGACCCCCTCCTGCTGCTTACCTCCTCACCTGCCCCCAACGCCTAGTATCACCTGCCCTTGGACTCCTTGCCAGTTACCATGACCTCCTGGAGGACCACGGACTCCCCCAGCTCCCTGAATGGCCCTTACTGCTGACCGTCACCATAACTCTCCAGAAAGCCTGTTATGTAGGGACTTGGCCCCTATCCTATCCTGTGTGTTGAGAATGGCTAAGGCACCACACCACAAGATAAAAGAAGCGAGAGGTTTCCTACCTAGTGCCAAGCACAAGTGCAACAACTCAGTGCTTAGGGCAGTGCTCTGTGTGCACTTGGCCCGCCAGAAAAATGTTTTGCCCACCGCTGGCATTCCCTCCAATCTCCCTTCCCAGGCCCTGTGGGGAGGAGTACTCGGAGGCTGCTCCCCTGCCCTGTCAACCTGATCTAGTTTGTGCCTGGCTCCAGGAGGTGGAGGTCAAATCTCAGCCACAAAGGAGCAGGGGAGAAGAGAGAAGAGGGAGGAGGAGGAAACATGATGCGATGCGAGAGATCAGAGTCCAGCAGTGGAGAAGCTGGGGCAGGGCGGGCCCAGGAGGGGAGGGGAGGGGAGGGGAGGGGAAGCTGGGCCCAAGGCTATTTCTGTACAATAGTACAGGGGAAGAGGGCCAAGCTGACAGGACAGTGATTAGTCTTCAGGGAGCAAAGGCGAAGACTGCCGGCGAGCCTGGGGCTGGAGAAGCTGGCCGGGGGCCCAGTCCGGTGGGCTGGAGCAATGATTTCAGAGGCCCGGAATCTGAGGCAAGCTGGGCCCATGGACTAGAAAGCAAGGAAGGTGGGAGCAGGACAAGGGGAGCCACCCATCTTCCCTGCCCCACCTCCAGCAGAGAAGTCTGGGAAGGCGGGTGTGAGCTGGTTTGCCCCGGCTGTCTGCCACCGTGGGGTTATCTGGCTGTGTGTGGGGGCAGAGTATTTGAAATCCACACCTCCTAGGCTCTGGCCTGTGGGGTAGATGGCGTGAGAAAGAGCCAGGAACACAAGGCTCGGAAACCTCAGGCGAGGAATCAAGCCTTCATTTTCTTTCCCACGGGATTTTCAGTCATGGGGTCCAGGAAACGAGGTGTCAGAAGGTCAGGGTGTAGGGAGAAACAGGGAGCTCACATTCATGAGGCACCAACTCTGTACTGTGCCTCTTGCTAGACATTGTCACACTGAAGCCGCCTGAAAATCAGGTGAATTAGGAGTGTCCAGGCTGGCTTTACACTGAGGAAACCAGGGCTCAGAGAGGCAGGGTGAAGCCTAGCATCATGCAACTAGAAAGAGGAAGAGCGATAATTGACCCCAGGTCTGTCCCACTCCAAGACTCTGGCTTTGGAAGCAACGTAGTGAAGTAAGGGATTAAGAGTCTAGGCCCTAAGGCTGGGCATAGTGGGTCACGCCTGTAATTCCAGCACTTTGGGAGGCCAAGGTGGGCAGATCACCTGAAGTCAGGAGTTCGAGAACAGCCTGGCCAACATGGCAAAACCCTGTCTCTACTAAAAATACAAAAATTAGCCAGGTGTGGTGGCACACACCTGTAATCCCAGCTACTTGAGAGGCTGAGGCAGGAGAATCTTTTGAACCTGAGAGGTGGAGGCTGCAGTGAGCTGAGATCACGCCATTGCACTCCAGCCTGGGCAATAGAGCAAGACTCTGTCTCAAAATCAGAGTCTATGCTCTCATCTACGGCTACCTGGCTTTGGTTCTACCACCTGTTCCCTGCCTGCTGTGTGATCTTGGGCAAGTTGCTTCACCTCCCGTAGCCTCAGCTTCCTCGTTTGTAAAGTGGGGCTAATGATGGTATGTACTCTTAAGACTGTTATGAGGAATAAATAAGTTGATATGTGGGAAGTGTCTAGAACAGTCCCTGGTATACAAAAACCCATCCCTGATAAGTGTTCTATGAGTATTTTATCACTGTCCTCCATGGGCTCCCTTAGAGGAAGGAGTGGAGAGAGGCAAGACAGCTGGGTGAGGGAAATACAGGGCAGAGGGTCATTCCAGTCCCTGCAGAATTCAGGTCCTCCCACATTTGGACAATAGTATCAGGCGTCTTCCAGCAGGGAGCTCAAATGACCCAGCAATTGCACTTCTGGGAATTCATCCTAAGGAAATAATGGGTCAAGAGAGCAAAGATGTATATACCAGGATATTCATTGCCAGGCTGTCTATTACAGTGAAAAACGGGGCTTGCTTACACGAATTATGACATATTCATACACGGTCACCATGAAAAAAAAAACAATGTGTTTTTTTCAGGCTTGACATGGAAGGATATCCCTGATCTGGTTGTTAAGGGGAGAAAAGCAGGTAGGCAGTGCTGGGGAGAGGAGGTGTTGGAGTGTCAGGGCTGGAGAGGGGAACCCATTCATATTGCTGGAGAACCCCATGATTATTTACTATGAGCCTTTACTACTTTTATAATTAAAAGAAAACAAGCAATAAAACTATTTTCATTTTGAAAACATAACCTCACAGACTCAGAACCTCCAGCTGGAAAGTGGTCATCTACATGAGGCTGCTGAGGATTTCCCTGGATGGGAGTGATCTCCCCACTTGGGAGCAGGCCCAGAATTTCTTCTCCCTCCCAGCCCTTCTCCATGCCAAGAAGCAAGGGTGGGGGTTGGGTAGCAAAAGGGCCTAGTAGAGTCGGACAAACCTGGCCTTTGCAGCTAAAACAAAGTTTCAAAGCCACTGGCCAACATGACCTTCAACATTCATTCATTCATTTATTCATTTGACAAATACTTATTGAGGCGCCCCTCGACTAAGTGGTGAGGACACAGCAGTGAGTGAAATCGACAAAAATCCTTCCTCTCATGGAGCTGGCAGTTCAGTGAAGGCAGGCAGATAATAAGCAAGCTAGATACCATAGCCGAGTCTACGGGATAGCGAGAACCACTACAGAGAAAAAGAAAACAACAAATGAGAAGGATGAATGTGATGCCGGGGTAAAGGTGCAATGCAAAATAGAGTGGTCAGGGGAGGCCTTCCTGAACAGGCGATATGGAAAAAAAAAACAAACAAAAAAACAAAACAAAACAAAACAAAAACCCTGAAGCAGGTGGAGAATCGGAGGAAGAGTACTTCAAGCAGAGGGAATAAACAAATGCAATGGCCTTGAGGCAGGAGGGGTGTTTGGTGTGCTAAAGCAGGAAAAAGAGGCCCAGCAGGCTGCAGCGGGAATAGTGAAGGGGAGAGGAGGCACAGATGAATTTGAAGAGGAAATAAGTGTGAAAGCAGATGGGACTTGGTGAACCATGGCTCTGGTGTTTACCCTGAGTGCCATGCGGGGCCAAGGGAGGGTTTTGAGCAAGAGAAGTGACAAGAGTTAAACCTAAGTAGGTTTTAGCGGGATCACTTTGGCTGGTGTCATGAAAACAGAGTGAAGTGGGAAGGGTCAAAGAGGGAAGCAGGGGACCACATAGGAGGCTGAGACAGTAATCCAGGTGAGAGGCAGTGGTGCTTCACCCTAGAGTGGCAGTGAACGTGGAGAGAGCTAATTGCTACCATAGTCGCTTTCTATTCTATTATTTCTGCTCTAGCCTGCTTTATTTCTATTCCCCACCAACTCCACAATGAACTGTGGCAACCACTCTTCCTTAAAAAAAAAAAAAAAAAAAGACATACAGCATGTTCCAATATAGAAATACTTTTCTTAGCCCTGCTTCACCCCAACCTGCTGCCAGGTCCCTGCCTGCTCTTCCAGTCTAGGCTTAGACTGTCACTTCCGTGAAGGCAGGGACTTTTGCCTGTTTGGTTTACCGCTGTACCTCCGGTGCCCACAACAGTGTCTGATGATTACTTGGCACTGAATGAATGAATGGAGGATGGACGAATGAGTGAATGGTGCAGTGGGAGTCTAAAGGAGGGAGCAAGGAATTAAGCCTGATGGTGGAAGGAGGAGAGGGGTGGGGATGGGTGGGACACATCTGATTTGCCTATTCAGCCGAAGCCCTGGAGAGCAATCCTTAGCCTGAGAACATACATACAGGCACTGGTGGGCCCTTCCTCTCTCAACCCGGCTGACTCAATGTGGGTGTGAATGTTAGTCATCTCATTGTTTGGTCACAGGAAAAGAGATCCCACTTGGGCAGGATCACTTCCATCTTAGGAGAAGGGAAGCAATGGTAGGGAAATGGAAAGGGTCGGTGGTGCCGACTGAGAGACACGAATTGGGAAATGAGGGAGTCCAAAGCTTGAGCCCATCTCAGTTCTGAAAAACCAGAAGCAATATTTTTCTCACTCTGCCCTCCTGACACAATCCAATTACCTCCCCCAGAAGGTTCATTCTCATTCAGCAACATGCTTTCCCAGTCTCTTTGTCCTCCCTCCTGTTGATTCTTCTGAAAGCCTCCCCACCAGCCCTCACCTGCATCTCTGTAGTCTGCTACAGAAACCTCACTTTCCTTTTAACTCAAGTAAAGGGTACATTGGCTGACTCAGTCAGATCACGGCTACACCATTTCCTTTCTATGTTATCCATGGGTATGCCATGAACCATTATTAATGTGATCTGGAGCAGGTCTTACAAAGACTTATCAAGTATATTGCCAATAAGATGGGCAAGAAACTATCTCACTCTACTTTTTTGGGTTTTCCTGTTCATTGGTCACTCAGGACTTCTAGTTATACATGGCAGACTGAACAAATGTAGTTAGTGCTGCTCCCTCCCCAAGTACCACTGAAATGATGTTAAAGAAATTTGGCAAAGGGATTAGATTAAATAACTCAGAGAACAGGACAGGAGACAACTGCAACAAAATGCTGGAAGCTGGAAAGTAGATGGAAGAGGACTGGAGGAAGGGGAAACCCACGTTGGCAGTGAGGGAAGTCCAGAAGCAGACCAATTTACTCCACATGCCTCAGAAATGCCCAGGGTTAGGGCTCCCCAGATACCTCTGGAAATGAGGGCATATCTGGGCAGAAAGCAAGTGGACTAGTTGAAAGTATATGTGAAAAAAATTAGACTGTCAAATCTTTTTCCATATTAGCAGAACACCAGAGAGGCTAGATGTGAAGGCACGAGATATGTTCTGGACATCACTGGAGCAGGAAAATAAAGTGATAATCTACATTCTAGATAGCAAGGCTCTCTGTGTCCTCTTTCCTCAATCAGCTCCAAGAACACTATTACCTCCCTTCCCCTGCAGGACATTGGAAGCTTATTTGCTGGAGAATCTGATATTTGGGTGTCCCCTATAAAGTCCATAAAACACACTCTACTGTGACCAGTTAAAAAAAACCTACATTCTTCACACAGAATTCCAATAAGAGTTTTAGTTCCTCACTCTAAGAAATGAGCAGACAGCCAAGGATTACCAGACATTTGAGGAAGAAGGAAGTCCTTTAATGTGGAAGATAAAAACCAAAGCAACCAGAAAAATTAATCCGGAGGAAATAGATGCAAATTGGGGAGTAACAGAAAACCAAACACAAACTACCACAACATCTCATTAACTTGCAACAACAAAGGGCAATATTTTGCTCATGTCATAAATTATCTGCACATCGACTACAATTCTGCTATATGTTGTCTTCATATCAGAACACAAGCTGAAAGAGCAGCTTCTGTCTGAGGTATCATCAGGCTCATAGTAGAGTGGAGAGCAAGATGTGGAATCACACAACTCTCAAAGCTTAGTACACTTGGCGAAAAGATCCTAAAATATTCCAGAAATAAAAAACAAAAGCAAAAACAAAAACAAAAAAACAGGTGCACACAAAGCCTCAGGAATGAAAACAGCATCCAACTTTTTGACCACACACTAGAGGCTAAAGATACATAGATCAATGTTTTTAATTTTTTGGGGGGAAATGATTTCCAACTTAGAATTTTATATTCCAACTATCAATCAAGTGTGAGGATAAAGGAAAGACATGTTCAGACTAAACAGTTGTCAAAATACATGCTTTGCGTGCACTCCTTCTCTAGAAGCCACTGGAAGATACAATCCATTAAAATGAAGAGTAAGCCAATAAAAGAGGTAGATAGAAAACCCAAGAAACAGGGAATCTACCGTAAGAGAAAGGTGGAGCTGTCCCCCAGGATAATAGCAAACGAGAAGTCTCCAGACAATAGACAGCCAAGCAGCAATCCTAGAGCCCAAGCGGGCCAGCTGGAACAGGATCATGGAGGATTCCAGTAGAAATGGTTCCAAGAAAAAGATTTTTGAACATATTGAGATGATATTTACTCTCTGGCAAACAGTTTGGGGATGAATTACTTATAAGTACACAGAAAACAAAGCAAACACACACACAAAATGAAGACAATTATTAACTCCGGGGAACACAGAAAGTATCCAGGAAAGAACACGTAACCACAGGACATCTCAGGGCTCATAGTAACATTAATGTAAGTACTGAATATTGATAGACAACATCAGGACCATGGGAAGAAGGGAAGTGCTTGTATGTATTCGGGTGGATGATAAGAGAGCTACATTCTTGTCTTCTAGAATGGAAAGTCAGATAATATCTGAAATTGAAGAATCAAGGCATATCAGTACATAATTTTAAAATATACAGGAAAAGATTTTTCAGCTAAAAAGGATGAAAATATTTGGCTCTAAGGGTTTGCAATTGGTCGTAGAAAGTGGTAAGGCAGAAATCTTACAAACTACATACATTGATGAAAAATACTTTTTAATATTTTATTTTCCTAATTGTGAGGTTGAATACCTTTCAACATGTTTATTGACAATATTTGTAGCTCCTCTTCTGTAAATTCCCTGTTGGTACCTTTTGCCTATTTTTCTTTTGGGTGGTTTGCCTCATTTCTAGGGGTCCACTGTAAGTTGATTCATAGATTAATTCATTCAACAACTGTTTATTGAGTACCTATTGTATGCCAGGCCCTGTTCAAGGTGCTAAGGATGCAGCAGGGCACAAGACAGACCAAGTCCTTGCTCTCCCAGAGCACACATCCTGGTGGGACCAGACAAAGAAGTGGTGAAGGAATGCACAGATACACTACTTGCTGGTAACAGTCAGTGCTCTGAGGAAAAGGGAAGAGGATAACAGGATGGATTCTGAGATGGTGAGTGGCTGTCTTGGATTGGTCAGTTTGGGAAGACCTCTCTGAAGAGATGAAATTGGAGTCATTCAGCCCTCAAGAGGATTTGGGGACAGATGTAGTATTTCAGACACTAGAAATAGCAACTGTACATGTGCTAATGTAAAAATCAAATCAAACAAACAAGCAAAAAAACAGGAGGGGTGGTGGAAAAACAGAAGGAAGGCCACCGTGGAGAAAAGTTGCCAATCATTTCTCCCAATCTGTCACTTGTGTTTTAACTTTATTTGTGGTGCCTATTGTCAAAAAAACGTTTCATAATTTTGATGTCATCAAATGTATCAATCTTTTCATTTAGAGCTTTTGCTTTCTGTAGTTTCTTTAAAAGGGGGTTTTCCCCACATTAATATTATTACCATGCTTTTCGGTATTTTCTTATCCTAGTACCGTATTTTGTATTTTACGCTTCATGCTTTTAATTTTTTATAGTTTCATCTTTAAATGTTGTGAAGAAAGGATTTACATTTTTTCCCAAATGGGTAGCCAATTGCCTCAATACCGTTTATTGAATAGACCATTCTTTCCCTACTGATTTGAAAAGCCGCCTTCATTAAACAGCAGATTACCACATACACATGTATGTGTTTCTGGTCTCTATTCAGTTCCATTGTCCTATATCTCTATCCCTGTGCTAGGTCTGATTATTAGGCCAGTAATCCTGCCTCAAGCCAAATTGGCTATTTAGGGCCCTTGCCCATTCTGATTGGTCTGAGTTTATGCCATACCCATTGTCATCTGTTTTGAATAGAGCTTAACCACACAGTTTTTATTCCTAGAAATGTATAAAATATTTTGATGTATGGTAAAGCAAGTCTCCCTTTTCATTGTTCTTCCCTTTCAAAATTGTCTTAGCTATTCTTGCACATTTTCTCTCACACGTGAATTTTCTAATCAATTTGTCAAGTTCTGTGAAAACTCCTGCTGGGAATTTGACTGTGATTGAATTAAATTTATGGATTAGCTTGGGAAAAAAACTGATACCTTTGCAATATTGAGTTTTCCCATCCAGAAACATGCATATTTCTCTATTTATTTAGATCTTTTTCAATGTTCTTCACTAAAATTTTATAGTCTTCTTTTTATATGTCTGGCATACTTCTTGTTTGGTTTTTCTGTAGGTATTTTATAGTCTTGTTGTTTTTGTGAAAGGATCCCATCTATCTGTTTTATTTTCTAATTGCTCTTTGTCAGTTTCTATTGATTTATTTTAAAATAAACTTTTTATTTTGGTGTAGTTTTAGATTTATAGAAAAATTCCATAGAGTACAGAGAGTTCCCACATAATCCACACCTTATTTTCATATTATTAACAACTTATGTTACTATGATACGTTTGCCATAATTAATAAACCAATATTGATATATGACTTATTAATAACTAAAGTCCATAGTTTATTCATATTTCCTCAGTTTGTACCTGATGTCTTTTTTTTTTTTGTTCCAAGATTTCATATTACATTTAGTTTTCATGTCTCCTTAGGCTCCTCATGACTGTGACAGTTTTTCAGACTTTCCTTGTTTTAGGTGACCTTGACAGTCTTGATGAGTACTGCTCAGGTATTTTGTAGAATGTCCCTTGGTTGGAATTTGTCTAATTTTTTTTTATCATGATTAGACTGGAGATAGGAGTTTTGGGGAGGAAGCTCACAGAGATAAATTGCCATCTTCATCATGTCATATGAAGAGAACATACACTCAACATGACTTGTCACTGTTGATGTTATTGTAATCACCTAGCTGAGGTGTAGTTTGTCAGGTGGTTCCAGTGTAAAGTCATTTTTTCCCTCTTTTCGTAGTGTACTCTTTGGAAAGAATCACTCTGGCTAGTCCACACTCAGTGAGTAGAGAGTTATGCTCTAACTTCTTGAAGGCAGAATATCTACATAAATGATTTCAAATTCTTGCACATATGGGAGACTTTTCTCTTCCATGCATTAATTTATTCAGTCATTTATTTACATCAGCACAGACTCATGGATATTTGTTTCCATACTGTGGTTATAATACAATACTAGTTTATTTGTTTTGTTACTCAGATTTCTAGCTTTGGCCAATGAGAGCTCTTTTAGTTTGTTCCTGTGCTCTTTTAATATACCCCAACAATGTGTGGTTTATTGTTTGTTTTTGTTTTTTGAGCACGTCCTTACCTTCTCATACTACAAAACGTTCTAGGCCTATCATGTATAGTTCCTGCCCCCAGTCCTAAAATCAACCATTTCTTCAAAAAGCCCTGGTTTCTTTTATTAGAAACCAAGATCTGTGTGTGGAGTGTGCTCATTACTACTGGGGTGTCATTGCTTCCAGGTCCTCTCAGTTGACAGAGCAAGGAAATATATGTGTATACTAATCCATGTGTACCTTATATACATATGTTGACAAATATTTCTATGAATAACCATCTATATCTATATTAAACTAAACATGAGTTTGTACTAATGCCTCCAATTCTAATCTGTTATATGAATAATTCTAGTTTCCTCCTTTTGCTTATCTATAAACTCTCACTCCAACAGTGAGAAACCAGGTTCCCACCAGCCACCATCCATTCACTTTAATAGTTCAATTCCAGTATAGATGTATAGTGGTACAAGAATTATTAACCCATACCCCTATGGGAAACAGCTTCAACTAGAGCACAGTACTTATGTAGAGTTTTTTTTTATCTTTACTCTTATAGACTACTGATTTCCAAAATTACTTAAGTCAATACCTTTTCTCCTCACCACCCTTCAGTGAGATTGTTTCATACATTTACAATACAGTTAGATTATTTTGTCACATTCCCCATTTCATCCTGGGATCCTTAATCTCCTAAATGATTTTCAAAATTTGCATACATTAAGCTTCCCTCTTTGCGCTGTAAAATTCTATGGGTTTTGAAAAATATAGTGTTATGTATCTACCACTACAGTATCATACAGAATAATTTCACCACCTAAACATCCCCTGTGCTTCACCTAGTTATCTCTTACTCCTCTGCCTGCAAGCCCTTAGCAACCACTGATCTTTTTACTATATGATCATCACTAAATAGCCTTGCCTTTTCCAGAACGTCATACAATTGAATTTATACAGTATGCAGCCTTTTCAAAATGGCTTCTTTCATGTAGCAATGTGCATTTAACGTTTGTTCATGTCTTTCTGTGGCTTGAAACTGCATTTCTTTTTAGCACTGAATAATATTCCACTGTATGGATGTACCACAGTTTGTTTCACTAACTCACCTGTTGAGAAATAGGTGAATCTTCATTGCTTCTTGTTTGGAGTAATTATTAATAAATCTGCTATAAATATCTGTGTACAAGTTTTTGTGTGGGCACAAGTTTTCGAACAGTTGAGTAAGTACCTAGGAATGCAATTGTTGGATTGTATGTTAAGGCAATGTTTAGCTTTGTAAGAAACTGTCAATCGTCTCCTGAAGTAGCTGTAGCATTTTGCATTCCCACTAGCAATGAAGGAGAGTTTCCATTGTTCCACATCCTCACCAGCCATTAGTATTGCCAGTTTTTGTGTCTTAGTCATTCTAATAGGTGGGTAGCATTGTTTAAATTTGTAATCCCTAATGAAAACTGATGCTGAACATCTGTTCATGTTTGTTTGCCATTTGCACATCTTCTTTAATGTGGTATCTTTTCAATTCTTTCACCCATTTTTAAATTGGGTTGTTTCTTTATTTTTGAAATTTAAATATTCTTTTTATATCTTGGGTATGTCCTTTATCAGATATGTGTTTTTCGAATATTTTCTCCCAATATGAGACTTATCTTTAGATTCTCCTAACAATGTCTTTCACAGAGTAGATGTTTTCAATTTTAGTAAAACATAAATTATCCATTTTTTCTTTCATGAATTGTGCATTTGGTGCTGTATCTAAAACCTCACTACAAACTGAAGGTCACCTTGATTTTCTCATACGTTTTCTTCTAGAAGTTTTATAGTTTTGTGTTTTACATTTATGTCTATGACTTATATTGAGTTAATTTTTGTGAAAGGTATAAAGTCTGTGTTTAGGTTTCCGGGCTATTTTCGTTTTGGTTTAGTTTGGAATTTTTGTTTTTGTTATTTTGCTTCTGGGCATACAATTGTGCTAGCACCATTTATTTAAAAAACTACACTCTTTCTATTGAATTGTCTTTGCTCCCTTATCAAAGATCAGTTGACTATATTTGCATGGGTCTATTTCTGGGCTCCTAATTCTGTTGTATTGGTCTGTGTGTCTATTCTTTCACCAATACTACACTGTCCTGAATACTGTAGTTTTATAATCAGTCATGAAACTGGATCATGTGGATCCTGCAAATTTATTCTTCTTTGGTATTGTGTTGATCATTGTAAATCTTTTGCTTTTTCATATAAACTGTAGGAACAACTTGTCTATACAAAATACCTTGCTGGGATTTTCATTAAGATTGTGTTAAATCTACAGAAAAAGTTTGGAAGAATTGACATCTTAACACTATCGAGTCTTCCATTCAATGAACACAGCATACTTTCCAAATCTTTAGATCTTTGATTTCTTTCATCAGTTTTGTGGTTTTTCACATATAGATCTTACACATATTTTATTAGGTTTATACCTAAGTATTTCTATTTTTATTGCATTGTAAATGATATATTTTATTTTAAATTACAATTGTTTATTGTTAGTATATAAGAAAGCAATTAAAATGTGTATATTAACCTCGTATCCTATAACCTTGCTGTACTTACTAATTTCAGGAGGACTTTTTTTGGGTTCAATTCTTTGGGAATTTTTACATAGACAATCATGTCATCTGTGAACAAAGACAGTTTTATTTATTCCTTCCCAATCTTTATACTTCCTATTTCTTTTTTATGTGTCATTGCATTAGTTAAGACTTGCAATATGATGTCCAATAAGAATAGTAAGAAAGAACACCCTTGCCTTCTTCCCAATCTTAGTGGGAAAGCATCTAGTTTCTCACCATTAAATATAATGTTAGCTCTTGATGTTCCTTATCAAGTTGCAGAAGTTCCCCTCTATTCCTGGCTTGCTAACAGTTTTCTTTTAATTGTGAATGTGTGTTTGAGTTTGTCAAATCTTTTTTTTCTGCATTAATTGATATGATCATATGATTTTTCTTCTTTAACTTGTTGATGTGGTGGATTAGATTGACTTTCCAATTTGGAACCGGCCTTCCATACCTGGAATAAGTCCCATTTGCTCATGGCATATAGTTCCTTTTATACATTATTGAATCCAGCTTGCTAATATTTTGCTGAGGGTGTTTGCATCTGTGTTCATAAGAGATATTAGTCTGTCATTTTCCTTTCTTGTAATGTCTTGATCTCATCTAGTTTTTGGTATTAGTGTGATGCTGGCCTCACAGAATGAGTTAGAAAGTATATACTCTGTTTCTATTTTCTTGAAGAGATGGTAGAGAATGACTATTGTTTCTTCATTAAATGTTTGACAGCATTAACCAGTGAACTCATCTGGGCCTGGTGCATTCCTTATTAACTACAGGTTATTAACTACAGGTTCAATTTCTTTAATAGACGTAGGCCTGTTCAGATTATCTATTTATCTTTGTGTGAGTTTTGGTGGTTTGTGTTTTCCAAGGAATTGGTTCATTTCACCTAAGTTATCAAATTTGTGGGCATAGAGTTGTTCATAGTATTTCATTATTATATTTTCGATGTCTAAGAAGTCAGTACTAATGGCTTCTCTTTCATTTCTGATATTTGTAATTTGTGTTTTCTCTCCTTTTTTCTCATTGGTCTGGCCAGAGATTTATCAATTTTTTGACCTTCTTAAACAACTGGGTTTTGGTTTGTTGCATTTTTTCTATTGTTTTGTTTTTAAAATTTCATTGATCTCTGTACCAATTTTTATTATTTCTTTTCTATTGCTTTCTTTAGGCTTAAACTACTCTTCTTTTTTCTAGTTTCCTAAGATGGAAGCTTAGATTATAGATTTTAGATCTTTCTTGTCTTCTAATACAGTCATCTGCTTCATAGCAAAGTTTTGGTCAATGATGGACTACATATATGATGATGACCCCATAAGATTACAATACTGAATTTTTGCCTGCCTTTTCTAGGCTTATATATGTCTGCATACACACATACCTGCCACTGTGTTACAATCACCTGCAGTATTTAGTACAGTAACATGCTGTAAATGTTTGTAGCCTAGGAACAATAGGCTATACCATACAACCTAGGCTACACCATCAAGATCAGTGTTAAGTACACACTATGATGTTCATACAACAACAAAATTGCCCATCAACATATTTCTGAGGACAGATCCCTGTTGTTAAGAGAATATGCATTCGGTGCTATAAATCTCCCTCTAACTGCTGATTTTTCTGTATCCCACAAACTTTCAGTTGTATTTTCATTTTAATTTCTTTCAAAATATTTTAAAATTTCCCTTCAGGTTTCTTTGACCCATATGTGTTATTTAGAAGTGTGCTGTTTAATCTCCAAATATTTGGGGATAGTCTATTGATTTTTAATCCCGACGTTTTATCTGTTCAGTGAAGTTGAATGCTTACTCGTCTTAATAATTTTTAAATAGCTTCTCTTGGATTTTCTAGATAAACAATATCATGTGCAAATATTGATGATTTATATCTTATTTTTCAATATTTATATCTGTTAGTTTATATTTTTTGCCATATTACATTGGCCAGAATCTTCGGTACAATATTGAAAAAGAATGGTGATGGTGGCGACAAGAACGATGATTCTTGTCTTGTTCATGTCTTTGGTAAGTAAGGCTTATCATAACCACTAAATGTAATGTTTGCTGTAAGTTTTTGATTCCTTTCAGTTTTCTAAAAGTTTTCTTTTGTTTTAATGAGAATTGGGTATTTAATTTTAGCATGTTTTTAAAATCATTGGTGAAAATTATGACTCTGTTATCCTCTAATGACAATACAGTGAATGACTTGATAGATTTTTTTTCTAATGTTGAACCAGCATAGTAAGGTAGATTCAAATCCCAGCTTTTCCTCCGCTTACCACCTGTGGACTTGTGTAACCTTTACCCTCCTCAGTTTTGTGAATAATAGGAGCTACCACAAGAGGTTGTTAGGTAGAATTAATAAGTTAATACATATTTTCTGTTACATACATATACACACACACTGCATATATCATACATATATAAACAACCTAGAACAGAGCCTAGTACAGAATAAATACTAAATACTTTTTGTAAATGTTGCTTTCTTGGAGGTAATTTCTATATGTTTATGATTGATTTAGCATGCCATCAGATTTTGTTTGCTAAATGTTTATGGCTTTTTCACTGATGTGATTAGCTAGTAATATTCTTCACATAATCTGTCTGTTGTCTATCTACCTTCTGTACCGGGCTTGTCTAACTTCCTAAAGTGAATTTGATAGCTGCCTATGTTTTTCTACACTCAATAACAGTTTATGTAGTAAAGAAAATTATCTGAGCCTGTTGTTTCTATTAGTATTAGTTATATAGTGTTGTGCAACAAATTATCCCAAAACCTGGTGGGTTAAAACAATAGACATTTATTATCTCACAGTTTCTGTAGTCAAAAAACCAGATATGGCTTAGCTGGAGGCCTCTGATTCAGGTTCTCTCATGGGCTGCCATGTGCACCCCTCCATAGGGCAGCCCACAACATAGCAGCTTGCTTCAAGGCCAGCAAGGGAGAACCAGAGTGCCAGAAAGGCATAAGTCACTGTTTTTTTTTGTAACCTAAGTTTGGAAAGGACACCTGATCAATTTTGCTACATTCTATGCACTAGAAACAAGTCACAAGTCCAGTCCACACTCAAAGGAAGGAGTTTATGCAAAGGTGTGAATACAAGCAGACACGAACTATTGTGGGCCGCTTTATAGGCTGTCTACCACAATTTTAAAAAGTACGTCTTTGACTACTCTTCCAATGCCTTCCATGGTTGTTAGTCTAACTAGTTTTATACTACTTTTTAGCCAGTTTTTGGTAATTTATCCTTTCCTAGAAAATAATTTTGTCTAGGTTTTCAAACTTATTTATAAACTTAAAAAATCTCATCTAGGTCTGGGGTTCACTTCTATTATTGTTTATGCCAACACTCTCTTCTTATCAGAAAGCATGCTTGTCTATTTCATTGGTTATTTCAAAAAACCAGTTTTTTATTTGTTGCTCAATTCTATGTTGTGTCTTTTCTTTCATTGATCTGTGCTTTTATCTTTATTAATTCCTTCCTTTTACCTTCATTTGTGATTATTTGTGCTTCTTCCTAGGTTTTGAAAGCTTCCTTTATTTCTTTTCAATAGTTCTTGGTTTTTAATAAATGCCCTTAAGGTCGTGTATTTTCCTCTGAGTACTGCTTTGGCTTCATCCCATTAGTTTTGATGTATAGAGATTCTATTGCTTTTCATTTTGCATTGGTTCATTTTGATTTCTCTCTATCCAGATTAGAAGTATCTTTTCTCTTTCTTATTTTCAGGGGCATAGATTCCAAATCATTATTTTGTTACTAAATTGTTATTTTATTCACACCGCAGTTATTATGTGACCCTATGTAATTCTTATTATTTGGAATTTGTTGAGAGTTTTCTTGTGGCTTAATACATCATAAATTTTTGTAAGTATTCAATGTGCCTTTGAAAAGTGGGTGTGTATTCTGTTAGTATAAACATACATATAATCAATTTGCAAGTTGTATCATTTCAATCCTGTACATCTGCATTTAGTTAGTAGATTAGTAAGTTACCACTTGTGTAAATTTCTTAGAAATTATGTTATTTATAATACAATTGTAAATTTGCTGATCTCTATTTTAAACCTATGTTGTAAAAGTTCATTATAGTTATATCATTGTTGTGGCCTATTATTAATGAAATATTCTTTATCTTTTTAAATGCTTTTTGCTTAGAGTTTTGTTCTGCCTGACACATCTATACCTGCTTTAATTTCGTTGGTATTTGAGTATATATTTTCTTTTTTTGTTAAACTTTAAATACATATTTATTTAGATTGCTAAAAACGTTCTGTTTTAGATGCTATTGTCTATTAATCAGGCCATGCTAGACTACGCCACATAAAAAATTGTCCCCCAAATCTCTAGCCTAACATAATTGAGGTTTATTTCTTGTTCATATTACATCATTTTTTAAATATATATTTTATAGCGTTTCAGGTTTTGGGGTACATATGAAGAACATGCAAGATTATTGCATAGGTACACACATGGCAATGTGGTTTGCTGCCTTTCTCCCCATCACCTATCTGGCATTTCTCCCCATGTTATCCCTCCCCAACTCTCTACTCCCCGCTGTCACTTCCCTAGTTCCCCTCCACAGACTCCAGTGTGTGATGCTCCCCTCCCCGTGTCCATGTGTTCTCATTGTTCAACACCCGCCTGCAAGTGAGAACATGTGGTGTTTGATTTTCTGTTCTTGTGTCAGTTTGCTGAGAATGAAGATTTCCGAGTTCATCCAGACATGAACTCATTGTTTTTTATGGCTGCATAGTATTCCATGGTGTATATGTGCCACATTTTCCCTGTCCAGCCTATCATTGATGGGCATTTGGGTTGGTTCCAAGTCTTTGCTATTGTAAACATTGCCACAATGAACATTCGTGTGCATGTGTCCTTATAACAGACCAATTTATAATCCTTTGGATATATACCCAGTAATGGGATTGCTGGATCAAATGGAATTTCTATTTCTAGGTCCTTGAGGAATCACCACACTGTCTTCCACAATGGTTGAACTAATTTACACTCCTACCAATAGTGTAAAAGTGTTCCTATTTCTCCACATCCTCTCCAGCATCTGTTGTCTCTAGATTTTTTAGTGATCACCATTCTAACTGGCGTGAGATACTATTTCATTCAATGTAGTTTTGATTTGCATTTCTCTAATGACCAGTGATAATGAGCATTTTTTTCTTGTTTATTGGCCTCATGTATGTCTTCTTTTGTAAAGTGTCTGTTGATATCCTTCATCCACTTTTGAATGGGCTTGCCTTTTTTTTTTTTGTACATCTGTTTTAGTTCTTTGTAGATTCTGGGTATTAGCCCTTTGTCAGATGGGTGGATGGCAAAATTTTTTTCCCATTCTGTTAGTTGCTGATTCACTCTAATGATTGTTTCTTTTGCTGTGCGGAAGCTCTGGAGTTTAATTAGATCCCATTTGTCTATTTTGGCTTTTGTTGCCAATGCTTTTGGTGTTTTAGTCATGAAGTCCTTGCCTATGGCTATGTCCTGAATGGTTTTGTCTAGGTTTTCTTCTAGAGTTTTGATGGTGCTAGGTCTTATGTTTAAGTCTTTAATCCATCTGGAGTTAATTTTAGGGTAAAGTGTCAGGAAGGGGTCTAGTTTCTGCTTTATGTACATGGCCATCCAGATTTCCCAACACCATTTATTAAACAGGGAATTGTTTCCCCATTGCTTGTTTTTGTCAGGTTTGTCAAAGATCAGATGGTTGTAGTTGTGTGGCATTGCCTCTGAGGCCTCTGTTCTGTTCCATTGGTCTATATCTCTGTTTTGGTACCAGTACCATGCTGTTTTGATTACTGTAGCCTTGTAGTATAGCTTGAAGTCAGGTAATGTGATGCCTCCAGCTTTGTTCTTTTTGCTTAGAATTGACTTGGCTATACAGGCTCTCTTTGGGTTCCATATGAAGTTTAAGGTGTTTTGTCCAATTCTGTGAAGAAAGTCAATGGTAGCTTGATGGGGATAGCATTGAATCTATAAATTACTTTGGGCAGTATGGACATTTTCACGATATTCATTCTTCCTAACCATGAGCATGGAATGTTTCTCCATCTGTTTGTGTCCTCTCTTATTTTGTTGAGCAGTGGTTTGTAGTTCTCCTTGAAGAGGTCCTTTACATTCTTTGTTAGCTGTATTCCTAGGTATTTTATTCTCTTTGTAGCAATTGTGAATGACAGTTTGTTTTTGATTTGGCTCTCTTTAAGTCTGTTATTGGTGTATAGGAGTGCTTGTGATTTTTGCACATTAATTTTGTATTGTGAGACTTTGCTGAAATTACTTATCAGTTTCAGGAGATTTGGGGCTGAGACAATGGGGTCTTCTAAATATACAATCATGTCCTCTGCAAATAGAGAAAATTTGACTACCTCCTTTCCTAACTGAATATCCTTTATTTCTTTTTCTTGCCTGAATGCTCTGGCTAGAGCTTCCAATACTATATTGAGTAGGAGTGGTGAGAGAGGGCATCCTTGTCTGGTGCCAGATTTCAAAGGGAATGATTCCAGTTTTTGCCCATTGAGTATGATACTGGCTGTGGGTTTGTCATAAATAGTTTTTATTATTTTGAAATACGTTCCATCAATACCTAGTTTTTTCAGAACTTTCAGCATAAAGGGTTGTTGAATTTTGTCAAAGGCCTTATCTATTGAGATAATCATGTGGTTTTTGTCTTTGGTTCTGTTTATGTGGTGAATTACGTTTATAGACTTGCGTATGTTGAACCAGCCTTGCATCCCCGGGATGAAGCCTACTTGATCATGGTGGATAAGCTTTTTGATGTGCTGTTGCACTCGGTTTGCCAGCATTTTATTGCAGATTTTTGCATCTGTGTTCATCATGGATGTTGGCCTGAAGTTTTCTTTTCTTGCTGAGTCTCTGCTGGGTTTTGGTATCAGGATGATGTTGGTCTCATAAAATGATTTGGGAAGGATTCCCTCTTTTTGGATTGTTTGGAATAGTTTCATAAGGAATGATACCAGCTCCTCTTTGTATGTCTGGTAGAATTCGGCTGTCAACCCATCTGGACCTGAGCCTTTTTTGGTGAGTAGGCTATTAATTGCTGCCTCAACTTCAGCCCTTGTTATTGGTCTATTCAGGGTTTCGACTTCTTCCTGGTTTAAGTTTGGGAAGATGCAAGTGTCCTGGAATTTATCCATTTCTTCCAGGTTTACTGGTTTATATCCGTAGAGTTGTTTGTAGTAATCTCTGATGGTGGTTTGTATTTCTGTGGAATCTGTGGTGATATCCCCTTTACCGTTTTTTATTGCATCTATTTGATTATTCTGTCTTTTCTTTTTTGTTAATCTGGCTAGTGGTCTGTCTATTTTGTTGATCTTTTAAAAAAACCAGCTCCTGGATTGATTGATTTTTTTGAAGGGTTTTGTGTGTCTCTATCTACTTCAGTTCTGCTCTGATCTTAGTTATTTCTTGTCTTCTGCTAGGTTTTCAGTTTTATTGATCTTGCTCCTCTAGCTCTTTCAATTTTGACAATAGCATGTCGATTTTAGAACTTTCCTTGCTTCTTACGTGGGCATTTATTAATATGTATTTTCCTCTAGACACTGCTTTAAATGTGTTCCAGAAATTCTGGTATATTGTGTCTTCATTCTCGTTGGTTTCGAAGAACATCTTTATTTCTGCCTTCATTTCATTGTTTATCCAGTCAACATTCAAGAGCCAGTTGTTCAGTTTCCATGATGCTGTGTGGTTCTGAGTTAGTTTCTGAATTCTGAGTTCTAACTCGATTGCACTGTGGGCTGAGAGACTGTTTGTTATGATATCCGTTCTTTTGCATTTGCTGAGGAGTGATTTACTTCCAATTATGTGGTCAATTTTAGAGTAGGTGTGATGTGGTGCTGAGAAGAATGTATGTTCTGTGGTTTTGGGGTGGAGAGTTCTGTAAATATCTATTAGGTTTGCTTGATCCAGGTCGGAGTTCAAGTCCTGGATATCCTTGTTAATTTTTTATCTCGTTGATCTGTCTAATATTGACAGTGGAATGTTAAAGTCTCCCACTATTATTGTATGGGAGTCTAAGTATTTTTGTAAGTCATTAAGAACTTGCTTTATGTATCTGGGTGCTCCTGTTTTGGGTGTGTATATATTTAGGATTGTTAGGTCTTCTTGTTGCATTGATCCTTTTACCATTATGTAATGTCCTTCTTTGTCTCTTTTGATTGTTGTTGGTTTAAAGTCCATTTTATCAGAGACTAGAATTGCAACTCCTGCTTTTTTTTTTATTGGATTTTAGGTTTTGGGGTACATGTGAAGAACATGCAAGATTGTTGCATAGGTACACACATGGCAGTGTGATTTGCTGCCTTCCTCCCCTTCACCTATATCTGGCATTTCTCCCCATGCTATCTCTCCCCACCTCCCCACCCCATCCCTCCCCCATTTCCCCCCAACAGACCCCAGTGTGTAGTGCTCCTCTCCCTGTGTCCATGTGTTCTCATTGTTCAACACCCACCTATGAGTGAGAATATGCAGTGTATGATTTTCTGCTCTTGTGTCAGTTTGCTGAGAATGATGGTTTCCAGGTTCATCCATGTCCCTACAAAGGACACGAAACCATCATTTTTGATGGCTGCATAATATTCCATGGTGTATATGTACCACATTTTTCCTGTCCTAGGAACACAACTAACAAGGAACATAAAGGACCTCTTCAAGGAGAACTACAAACCACTGCTCAATGAAATAAGAGAGGACACAAACAGGCGGAGAAACATTCCATGTTCATGGTTAGGAAGAATCAATATCATGAAAATGGCCATACTGCCCAAAGTAATTTACAGATTCAACGCTATTCCCATCAAGCTACCAATGACCTTCTTCACAGAACTGGAAAAAAACCACCTTAAACTTCATATAGAACCAAAAGAGAGCCCACATAGCCAAGTCAATTCTAAGCAAAAAGAACAAAGCAGGAGGCATTACACTACCGGACTTCAAACTATACTACAAGGCTACAGTAATCAAAACAGCATGGTACTGGTACCAAAACAGATAGACCAATGGAAAAGAACAGAGGCCTCGGAGGAAACACAACATATCTACAGCCATTTGATCTTTGACAAACCTGATAAAAACAAGCAATGGGGAAAGGATTCCTTGTTTAATAAATGGTGTGGGGCTAGCCATGTGCAGAAAGCAGAAACTGGACCTCTTCCTGACACCTTACACTAAAATTAACTCCAGATGGATTAAAAACTCCTGCTTTTTTTTGCTCTCCATTTGCTTGGTAAATTTTCCTCCATCCCTTTGTTTTGAGCCTATTTGTATCCTTGCCTGTCAAATGGGTTTCCTGGACGCAGTACACCGATAGGTTTTGGCTTTTTATCCAATTTACCAGTCTGTGTCTTTTGATTGGGGCATTTAGCCCATTTACATTTAGGGTTAATATTGTTATGTGTGAATTTGATCCTGCTATTTTGATGCTAGCTGGTTGTTTTGCCCATTGGTTGATGCAGTTTATTCATTGTGTCAATGCTCTTTACCATTTGGTACATTTTTGGAGTGGGTGGTACTGGTTGTTCCTTTCTACATTTAGTGCTTCTTTCAAGAGTTCCTGTAAAGCAGGCCTGGTGGTGATGAAATCTCTGAGTAATTGCTTGTTCATAAAGGATTTTATTTCTCTTTTGCTTATGAAACTTATTTTGGCTAGATATGAAATCCTAGGTTGAAAGTTCTTTTCTTTTAGGATGTTGAATGTTGCCTCCCACCCCTTCTGGCTTGTAGTGTTTCTGCTGAGAGATCCACTGTGAGTCTGATGGGCTTCCCTTTGTGGGTGACCCTACCTTTCTCTCTGGCTGCCCTTAGCATTTTCTCCTACATTTCAACACTGGTGAATCAGATGATTGTGTGGCTTGGGGTTGCTCTTCTTGAGGAATATCTTTGTAGTATTATCTGTATTTCCTGGACTTGAATATTGGCCTGCCTTGCTATGTTGGAGACGTTTTCCTTGATAATATCCTGAAGAGGGTTTCCAGCCTGGATTCATTCTCTCCGTCACATTCAGGTACACCTATCAAATGTAGATTAGGTTTTTTCACATAATCCCATATTTCTTCTTCGTTCATTTCTTTTTACTATTTTTTTCTCTAATCTTGCCTTCCCATTTCATTTAATTGAGTTCTCTTCAACCTCTGATAGCCTTTCTTCTGCTTGTTTGATTTGGCTACTGAAATTTGTGTATGCTTTACGAAGTTCTCGTGTTGTGTTTTTCAGCTCCATCAATTCATTTATATTCCTCTCTAAGCTGTTTATTCTCGTTAGCATTTCGTCAAGCCTTTTTTCAATGTTCTTAGTTTCTTCGCATTGGGTTAGAACATGTTCTTTTAGCTCAGAGAACTTTCTTATTACCCACCTTTTGAAGCCCGTTTCTGTCAATTCATCAGACTCATTCTCCATCCAGCCTTGTTCCCTTGCTGGTGAGGAGTTGTGATCCCTTGTAGGAGGAGAGGCGTTCTGATTTTGCATGTTTTCATCCCTTTTGTGCTGGTTTCTTCCCATCTTTGTGGATTTATTTACCTGTGGTCTTTGTAGTTGGTGACTCTCAGATGGGGTCTCTGAGTGGATGTCCTGTTTGTCGATGATGAAGTTATTTCTTTCTGTTTCTTAGTTTTCCTTCTAATAGTCAGGCCCCTCTGCTGTAGGACTGCTGGAGGTCCACTTCAGACCCCGCTTGCCTGGGGCTCACCTGCAGTGGCTGCAGAACAGTAAGGGTTGCTGCCAGTTTCTTCTTCTGCTATCTTTGTCCCAGAAGGATACCTGCCAAATATCAGTCTGAGCTCTCCTTTATGAGGTGACTCTTTGGATATACGGGGGTCAGGGAGCTGCTTGAGGAGACAGTTTGTCCTTTATAGGAGCTCAAGTGCTGAGCTGTGAGCTCCCTTGTTCATTCAGAGCTGCTGGGCAGGTACATTTAAGTCTGCTGCAGCAGAACTCATAACAGCCTTTTTATCTCCCAGGTGCTCTGTCCTGAGAGGGTATGGCTTTATTTATAAGTTTCTGTCATGTTACTGCCATTTTTTGGGGATGCCCTGCTCAGCAAGGAGGCAGCCTAGTCACAGTCTGCCAGCAGAGGCATTGCTGAGCTGCTGTGGTCTCTACCCAGCTGCTGTGTGAAGTTCCCTGAAGTCCTGTTTACAGGGGAATTGTTAGAACTGCCTTGGCAATGGTGGCCTGCCTCTGTAATGGTGGACTCTCTCTGTAATGGCAGACTCTCTTTGTAATGGCAGACTGCCACGGCAATGGCAGGCTGCCTTGGTAATGGTGGACTGCCTCAGCAATGGCAGACTGCCTCAGTAGTGGTGGACTGCCTCAGTAATGGCAGACGCCCCACCCCTACAAAGCTAGATCATCCTGGGTTCACCTGTGCTTGCTGTGAAACTCTCAATCCAGAGCGTTTCAGATTGCTGGTCTTTGTGTGGGTGGGACCAGCCATGCCTGATCACTTGGCTCCCTGCCTCAGACCTTTTTTCTTCAGTTGAAGCTGTGACTCTGTCTCCGAAGCATTCCAGTCACCAATTGAAATGGCACCCGGATTGCACTGGGGGATTGTGGCACTTTTTTGTCTGGGAATCTCCTGGCCTGGCTTCCTGTTTCAGTCCCCTTTTTATCAGTTGAATGGGTGACTCTGTCTCCCAGGCATTCCAGTCGCCTGTTGAAAAGGCTCCTGGATGTGTGAGATTTTGTGTGTAGACCCACTGCACCAGCTGAAACAGCTGCAATGAAGACTTGTGGCACTTTTTCACCCAGGAATCTCCTGGCCTGGCTCCCTGTTTCAGTCCCCTTTTTATCAGTTGAATGGGCAACTGTCTCCCAGGTGCTCCAGTCACCAGCTGAAATGGCCCCTGGACCCTTGTGAGTTTTTTTGTGTGTGGAGACCTGCATTGCCAGCTGTCCGCATTGGAGACCCATGGTGCTCCTCTGCCCAGGAATCTCCTGGTGTGTGCACAATACAAATCCATTTGGAAATACAGCGACAACTCCCCCCACTCCCCATGCTCTCCGTGGGAGCTGCAATCCAGAGCTGCTCCTACTCGGCCATCTTGGATTCCCCCTCCGAGTATGTTTTTTCATTTATTTTATTTTCAATCTTTCTGCATTATTTTGTTTTACATATGTGTCTTGTAAATGACCTACAGGTATATTGGCTGATGACCTAATCTGAGTATCTCTGTCTTTTAATAAGGCAATTAAACATTCACATTTAGTGTGATTGCTTATATGCTTAGACTAATTCCTGCCATCTCATTTGATATATAGTTTTATCTAGCTGTTTTCTTATTGCTTTCTCTCCATCATTCCTTTTGCTCTCTTTTGTTGAATGGATAGAATTTTTTCTTTGTTCCATTTTATTTTCAGCAATGGTTTAGAAAGTATATATGTTGATTCTAAGATTTGCCCATACATTCTTAACAGATATTCTAAAGCACATGTATTCTCTATGAACATTTAGCATTACTCTGTATGTCTTTTCTCCCTCCAAACAAGGCAATAAACTCAGTATTCATTTTCTTACCTCTGCTCCTTCTTTGCGATCCTATACTCCACCTTCTGCCCAGTGCTGCCACTCCAATCATTTCCTGTGTTGATACATTCTCATACAGGTTTACTCATTTCTTTGTGCATTCTTTCTTAATTCCTCTTTCTTATACTTTAATTCATTTTGCCTCTTAGAGTAATATATCTATTCTGGGTAATTTCAGAGAGAATTTGTAACAAATTTTTTGAGTGCTTGAATGTCTGAAAATGCCTTTCTTTCAGTATCTTCGTTGTCTTTTGGTTACGAATTTTTTTAAAATCTTAGTATCTATCACTTCTAGAGAGTAAGGCTATGAGAGATAGTCTATTATGTGTACTCAGTTTGTCATTTTACTCTCCTCACACATATGTGTTAACCCAGGACTCACCAATGTCTATGGCCCAGGGCTCAGAAAACCTCCCTTCTATCATCCCTTTCTTTGCTCTCCTGCCCCTATCAGGAAGATCAATCAACTATCAGGACACTGATTGGGCCACCTTGAATTAATGGGTCGAATCACTGTGCACCAAATATCAGGGTAAGAGTGTAGATTTCTCTTCCTTTTCTCTTTCACCCACATGGCTGGAGCTATAATGCTGGTTTAGGAACAGATTTTAACCAGCCATTACTCTCCCTTTTGTCTCTTTATCCCATGAAGTCAATAGGAGTGAGCTAATATCTGAAATTCAGCTTTGGCCATGTGATAGGAAGAGATCCCTCAGGACTCAAAATTAGGCCCCACAATCCTGCCCAGTATATAAGAGGTCGCATTGATGTTTGAGGTCCAAATCCCAGCTAACAATGAAGTGTTACTTTGCTTTCTTTTGCCATTGTTATGTGTGCATATTTCTCTCCTGGGAGCCTTGTGGGGAGAGCTAGCTTTGGTCTGGGGCAATATTTTGGTATTCTTAGGTCCCTTGGCCACAATTGAACATTAATTGCACCGTATTTCCAACAACGGCTTTATGGTAATATTATTATTGCAGTTCCAATTCTTTAAAGGTATAAAGAGTAAAACAATGTGCCTTCAGTGAAGAAGACAGGAGTGTCAATTTCAGTGTGCCACAGCCTTAGGGCTGTCATATACATTTCCAGAAGTTATGAATAATACAGTTCTAGGATGCTCCCTTCTCATAAGAGACCATGTAGATGAAACTCCAGAGTTGTGCACAATCTGTACAACCTTATGAGGTGTACCTACTGACTTCTGTCTCAACTGTCTCTAAGGATGCTTGCCAATCCCTTTGCCCTTAAAAAATGGTCCTTTAAATATCTGCTGTCCTAACATTCCAAGTCTTGTCATGGTGCTTTATCCCATCTCTTTGGATTAGACCTCTTAGCTTTTTGACATCTGCTTGTGTTAAATTTGAGGCACAGAGAAGGAGCTTACCCCACACCATATAGATGGAAAATGGAGAAACCAACCAGTGTCCAAAGCCAAGTCTGTCACTCCAAAGCCTATACACTGTCTACTACAGGCAAGGTGGCTGGAAGAATGCAGCTGGCAAATGTCTGACGTTTTGTATTAGCCCACAGAGGGCATGGTTATCTCAGACACTTGTTTATTCATTCACTACATTTTGTCTACGTCTCCACCTCAGGTGATTGCCTTCCAACTCTACCATTCAGTGATATCTCCAATCTCTCTTATGTTAGTGAGCCCTCTTTCTACTGCAGATGGCAGGAATCCAACCCAAACTGGTCTAAGCCAAAAGGGGATCTTATTAGTTCACATAGACGTTAGAAGTACAAGGGTGGTCTGGTCTGGCGATGCTAGATCCCAGGCTCAAGTGAGGCCTGTCCATCTCTTGGATGCCCAGTATTTTTCATGGGCATCACTGTCAGGCAGACTGTTCTCTTAGAGCTCCTGAAACTCTAGGCTTCTGTATTCTAGCGGATCAGTCCCCAGTGTCTCTTTCCCTACCCTTTTATCAGAAGTTCCAGGGAGGGTTTGTATTGGCCCAGCTGGGGTCACATGATTTTGCATATACTAATCACTCCAACCAGTATGATGGAATGTTCTAATTGGCCAGGGTTAGATCATCTGTCAACCCCTGGACCTGACTTACACAGACTCACAGTTGTGGAGGGGTAGTCTCCCACAGAAATGTTGGCGGCAGTTACAGAAAAGAAGGAATGGATACTGAGCGAATGAAAACAATGGGCCTCTGCGTTTCTCATTTCATAGATGAGGAAAGTGAGGCCCAGAGTAGGGTAGGGACTCGCCCCTGATTATGTAGCCTCTGTAGCAGGCAATGTTATGTGACTTTTGCAGGTCAGGAGTTAAGAGACCCTGCTTCCTGCTTTTGTCCCAGTATCAGAAGTGCTGCGCCATCTCTGGTGGCAATTTTGAAGTTTACAAAGTCAAGTGAAGTTCTAGGTCTGACAGGGTTGAAAATGTGTGCTGTGAAAATAACTCTGTAGGCTAGAGATCAGGCCACCTGGGTCCTGGTCCTAGCTCTGCCATGAACTTGCTGAGTGAACTTGGGCAAGGCCATTCCTCATTCTAGGCCTCAGTTTCCCCATCTATAAGCTAAGAAGATCGGATTAAATGGTCTGAAACATACTATAAGTTAAGGCTTTTGTTCCACTCTTGGGGAGGGAGGGAGAGAAGGCAGAAGGCTGAGAGTAAATTTCTCCTCTCCATCTGGAACCATGTGGAATTTCTGCAGTGGAGACATTTAACCTGACTTTAATTTGAGTTGAAACGTCTGATATTTCTGATAGTAATAACATGCCCTGGATGGGGCAGGGGGGAGCAAGGCCCCCTGAAAAGAACACCAAAAAGCCCTCTCTGTTCCACCTCTTGAAGCACAGCCCCCAGCAGGCGGGGGTCCCGGCACCAAGGCCCAGGGAAGCGGGTGTTCCTGAGAAGCCGAGGTCGGAGGAATCCATCTCCAGCTGGCAGGCGGCCATGCTGGCTGCATGGCGGGCTTTCTGCACCTCTTTCTCCTTTCAACCTGCCCCATCCTGCCCTGCTAGATCTGTTGGCTGGCTTTAGGCTGGGCCAGGAGCCGTGGAACACCAGGGAGAGGGCCAGACGGTGGGTGGTGCATGAGGTGCCACCTGGGATGTGAGGCACGTGCCCTGGCAGAGCATAGAAGCATGGTGTGAGCACATGTGTGTGGTGGGTGAAGGGGATGTTGTGCTGGTTGGGCAGTAATCATGGTAGCTGCCACTGGTACATTGGTCCCTCCCTAGGTATCAATCATCCTTCCCCCACTGAGTCCATCCCTCCCTTCCCATAAGCATCTCCTCCTCAATGGGAGGTCTTCTCAGCTGCCACGCCATCCTCTCCTGCCCTGACACAGATGTTTCATCTTAACCCTCCTTCTGTCACAAAGTAAGCCCTAGCCCAGATAGGTGTGGGGGATTGAGGTCTTTCATTCATCAGGAGATACAGCTAAAATTTCTCATCTCTTTACACTACTAGCCAAGTACACTGCGTTAAACAATGAAGGTGGAAGTCCTGCCTTGTGTCTAACCTTGCCCCCTCATACTGTATTTATTCTCTGCTGAAGATACAGAGCTGCTGGCCAGCAGCCACTCTATAAAAAGTACCTGGAGTCAGAGAATATGTGGTGCCCTTGCTGCCCCTCCTCCAGTTTCTCATCTCACCCCCAGCCTATTTTCTTGCCTTAATGATCCTGCTGTGATGAGGTGATGAGTGGGCACTGGAGAGCCCATGCTGACCGACCAGCCCAGAGCAGGCAGCCCTCCAATTACCCACAAGGCTCAGGGGAGGGGCCGTGGGGGTTGGGGAAAGAGCGCCTTCTTCCCCCCTTTAAATATATATATTTAAGCAAGGAAACAGATTTCACTTTCAATCTTCTTTCCAAGAGATTGTTATAAACAAAAGCAGGTCTGGGGCAGGAGGAGGAGGGGTAAGAGAGGAAAATGATTTGGGAGATTAAGGAGGCGGCCACGACAGCGTCCCCTTTTAAACCTCAATAAGGTTGTTTTTCTTGGTTGTTTTTTCCTCCTTCCCTCTCCAGCCAGCGTTACTTAAAAGGAACATTATGTTATCACAAATCAGATTTCCAAACATCATCTCCAGGTCACTGTGAACAGCTCAGCAATTTGGCTGCAGATTCCTGGAGAAGGCGTCCCCTTTAACCTCAAACTCAGGAGGGAGCTGCCCCCATTGCAAATGCCGGGGAAGCCCTCCCTGCAGAGACTGAGAGTGGAGAGCAGCCAGGCCAGGCTGGGCCGGCAGGGCAGGTGGGGTGCTGTGTCTGCAGGCAGCAGGCAGCGGCACAGAACTCCGTGTCACCCCACCTCCACTGGCCCTGAGGGGCAGCTGGGGGATCTTGCCGCCTCTTGGAGGACATCCTTGGCTCTGCTGGTGGGGCCCGGACCCTGGCGGGGTAATGCGGGTTTCATTTTTCCTCTGCCATAAACTCAGGGCTTATCGATGCCACGGAGCTGCCAGGGAAGATTAAAGTCAAGGCTGGCGCCCTAGTTCCAATGCCGGTGAGATACTACAAGTATTCCAGCTGGGGCCGTGCAGGGCAGGGTAACATGAGGGTGAAGCAGAGGGTGTGGGACAGCTGAAAGGCCTCTGGAAGAATGACACTGCCCCATGGTCTGCTCCATCAGGAGAAGCACAAGGATGCCTTTTGCCCTCCACCTTACTCTTTCCTCTGAGGACAGGTCAGGAGTCGAGGGGGCGAAAAGAGAAGCCACGTTAGGAGGTATCTGAGATGTATAGGCCTGAAACTGCAACAAGAAGGATCTGGGCTAGACGCAAAGATTTCTAAACAGTGAAGATTCACCACCCATGAGGCAATTCTTTTCTCCCAAAGAATTGAGGGGAAGGAGTGTGAACTGTAAAGAGCTGGTGGTTTTGGCATCTAACCAATGGACATAGCTGAGGGACAGCGACTGGGATTGGGGTCCTTGAGTGTTCTGTGTGTCCTCCATGGGGCCCAGAATTGAGCCGAGCCAAAAGGTTCAATTCCAGGTCCTCGAGTCAAAACAGTCTTTCAAGGATCCTCCTGCCACTAATGTTTGTGCACTTCCCAATAGCCCTGGGATGCAAGAACTGGGACGTCCCTTTTAGAGATGGAAAAACAGAAGTTCAAAGAGGAAATGGCTTGCAAAGACTGCACAAGGAATGAGCTGAGGAGTTGAAACTAGCCCTGAGATCTGACCTTCACCTCCAGGCTCTTTTCTTTGGCCCTTGACGTTGTGGGGTGGACCTCTGCGGGCCAGCTCTTGTTCCATTGGCTTTCTAAATGAAGCAAGTGACAAAGCAGGCCCAGGAGTGAGCTCTTAGCCTTGAACAGGGTAGAGGCAGTGGGATTGTCCAAAAAGGCAAAGAATACCCCTGAAAATCTGGAACTCAGAGAAAGAATTCCACAGGGAAGGCTGACACGCAGTCAGAGCTGGCAGAAAGGCCCATCCGGTGCTATGGGGAGGGCTGTGTGCGAGGCTGAGGTGGCAGAGATGACTGGAGATGAAGGGATGGCCCAGAGACTATGGGTCTGTCCGGGAAGAACCTCATTCGGCAAAACTGTGCCTGGAGGGTCAGAGAGCCACTTCTGCCTGGCCCAGGTGGCATGAGGCTTGATACCTCCATAGTCTCTCAGTGACCTTGGGGCGAGAGGAATCAATGGGGATTCTTTTGAGTCAATTCAGGAGTAACAGCTGGCCAAGAGCTCCTCCCTCCGGAGCACTGCAGGATCATGCCTCAAATGGCTGCCTGGGGCCCACATCCAGCGTGCAGAAGGGCAAAGCAGCTCATGCCTACCAGGTGCCAGGCCCTTGCACGTGGTTACCTCATTGACTCCCGCCAACAGTCCTGTGTGGTGAAGATTTGGCTTTCCATTTTAGGATGGCAAAGTAAGGCTTAGGGAAGGGAAGGGGCTTGTCCAGGACTCATCAAAAATACAACCGAGAGGCTAGATTCGAACCTGGGTCTGTTTCTCTCAAGATTTATACTCCCTGCTAAGCTATGACCTCAAGGGTGCAGCCTCACCCCCTCAGGAGTTCCAGTGAAAGGTGCCCGATAGTGGCTCTTAGGGAACTCTGAGTTTGGGGGATTCTGGACCTTTGGTCTTCCCGATTCTCCACTCTGAGTTCCCTCCAACTTTTTGAGCTCAGGAAGTGGACCTGGGGAGACGTGGGAGGGACAAAGACGGGAAGTTCTGGGGGCCAGGGGCTGGTTGGGGAGAGCTTTCTGCCACTGCCCCCAGCTACGGATTCCCCCCTCCTCCTAGGTTCCCTAGCCCTCCCTCCAGGAACCTCATAGACTCAGCACCCCAGGAAAGCTCTGTTCCAGGAAGGGGGTACTGCAGGGGGCTTCTGCCTTGATCCTCATGCTACTGATTCCTGGGCACCTGGCCCAGCCACTCCCTCCAACACGGTCCTTTGGGAGGAGGGTGTGTGAGGCGCCCGAAGCAACCTCGGGTAGACTGACGCTCAGCCCCCACAACAGGGGCAGCTTAGCCATCAGCGCTGAGCATGCAGAGGCCTCTCCCTTGCTTGCTTTATTTATCTTGGCCCAAGGACGATGAAGCCCGGATCTGAGGGGAGGATGGAAAGGCCGTTTCCAATATTTCCTCTTGGCCTCTCCATGCCCTTGAGTTGCCCCTTAGTACCCGGGAGGAGAGGGCAGAGGTCCATGGTCTGAAAACAATGGTTTGAAGCTGGGGGAGGTGGGTAGAGGAAAGAGGGAGAGGGAAGATTCAAAACCCGCAAGGTCTGTCATGGACTTGCAGATAACGCACAGCACGCTCCAGGGTGGGCTCTGCAAACTGGTGGACCTCAGACCCTCGACTGAGTTACCTAGACGCAGCCTCAGACAGCTATAGGTAGATGGGGCAGAGGCTGGACTGGTTCCCTCCCTTCCCAGGGCCAGGACTGCCTTAGGAAGCAGTGTGGAGAGTCCTCCATCCACACCAGTAGAAGCGGGGACCTGCAGGCTTGCCTAGCTCTCCAACAAACTCCAGGCTTGCATCTTGAGAGCCCCTTTGCCTGAGCAGAGTGGCCCCACCACGACAGAGCCCCCGTCCTCCCCCTCTCTGGCTTGTTTGCACTGCTAGAATCCCTGTCTCCAGTTATCTTGTCCCTCGCCACACCCAGCGCTGTCCTTCAGCCAAGCCACACACATGGAACCGCTTTCATCTTCCTCCTCAGCTGGGCCTGCCCTTTTCCAAGGGCTCAGGGACCTCACTCCTCTGAATTCTCTCCAATTTGTCTCCGTCACCTCCGCGTTCAGGGACGTTCCGCTGCACAGTGGCCTCAGAGGACAGGGAGGAGGCTTGGGACTACAGCAAGCTGGCCTGCACCCTAGGCCCCAGGAACATCAGGAAGGGGGGGGGTGTTTCTTGTTTCTCAGCCTCCCCTTTTCCTGCTCTGCAGGGACCTGAAGTGTCAGGGAGCAGGTGGTCTCCATTCAGTGAGCAAATGTTCAGTGTGGGTGACAACAGGGACCTGACTTGGTTACTGCCTGTGAGGATCTGTCAGATCAGTAAAGGAAGTCATATTACTAATACTAGTACCCATAACACCAATACAGCACTTTCCCTAGGACGGGCATGGTCTCAAGGACTGTCCACAAATTGTTCATTTCATCCTCACAGTAACTACAACTATCTCCATTTTACAGGGGAGGAAATGGAGGCTCAAAAAGGTTATGTGAATTGTTCTAGTAACTGGGATTCTAGAACTGGGATTCTGTGCCCAGGAAGGCTGACTCCAGAGCCTGTGCTCTTAATCATTAAGCTAAACTTGGACAGGAAGCTCACAGAATGTTTAGAGGCCAGTTATTTCCAACAGAGAGGTTCAGGGAAGGCTTCTTGGAGGAGGAAGTGTTGCAGATAGACCTCTCGGGAAACTTGGACTTGCAGAGAGATGGGAGAACATTCTAGGTGAAGAGCAAGAGTAAAGGCAAAGATCAGGGACTAGGATGTTGTTAAGTCAGGTTCAGAAAATTCTAGGAGCTCAGTGCGGCCAGGACTGAAATGGCGGCCTTGGGAAGCCAGACTGCAAAGTCAGTGTGTCCTGTAGGCGGTCAGCGTTAAGGAAGGGCAGAACACAATCCCGGGTCACTTGGAATCTCTCTGAGGCTGTGGGAGAGGCTACGGTGATTGTCAGGCAAGAGATGATTCCATTCTGTTCTGATGTGATGGCAGTGGGGATGTTTGAAGATGTCACAAGGTGGCAGAGGTAATGGATTGACAGAACTTGGTCCTCAAATAGATGCCAGGTGTGAGGGAGAATGAGGGGCCCACTGAGTGCGTTGTTAGGCTACTCTTGGCATTAGGACACTGTGAAGGAGGAGCTGAATGGGTGGGTTGGGGCGTTTGGTTTGGGACGTGGAGGGTCTGAGGTGCCTGTGGGGGAAAATAAGGGCAGCCCCGCATGCCTTGAGTGTAGAGTTCAAGAGTAAATGGTGGGAGATGATGTTGAAGAGAAAAGCTAGAGCCTGGACAACCCAGTTAATTAGTTAGGACTTGATTCTGCAGGCCACAGGGAGCCCTTAAAGGGTTCTTGAGCAGGGGAGTCACGCAATTAGATTTGCGTTTTTAGGAAGGTGGACGCGGCAATATCGGGAACAGGCTGCTTGGGAAGAAGGCTGAGGGGAGGTGGTGTGGATGGAGATGAGGGAACAGATGGGAGAGACATTTTGATGGTAGGAGGGGTGGGACCCAGAGAGAAGAAGCAAGGTAAAAAAGAGAGAGTGACCCAGATGCCACATGGAGAAGGAGCAAGCCAGAGATTGCTGCAGGGAGCCGTGGGGTGGCCGGCAGTGGCGGGACAAGTGAGAGTGAGGCCCCTTGCTTCCTCCCGGCTTGTTTGCTCCCCTGGGGGCCCTAGCCACAAGCCTTTGTTTGAGGACAGAAGAAACGCTTCCAAAGGCAGCACCTCCCTCCTGCTACAGGTTATAAATCTCCAGGGCCAGACACCCACAGCACACCTGCCACAGGCCTGGGCTTAGCAGCTGGGCCGCCAGGGTAGGGGCCAGTGCGCCCCAAAGACGGGAGGATTTCCAGGCTCCACTTCCAAAGGAATTCCCGGCTGGTGAAACACCAGAAAGGAGGCGGGAAAAGAGCCTGTCCATCCCTGAACAGGGCCCATCATTTAAGGAGGGGTGGTGGTGGGGTGAGGGGCCAGGGAGGGAAGACGGGGCCAGGTGGAGGGAGGGTTTATAAGAGGGAGTGGGAGCTGGCTGAGGAGCCAGGCAAGGAAGGGATGCACAGGAGGAGGGGCTGGGAATCGGGAACTGAAGCAGCTGGGAGTGCCTCCTTTGGGCCTCAAGCAGCTGACATGACCTTTCCCAGGGGCCAGGCCAGTAAGAGTCACAGGGAGCTGCCGGTGTGGGTGGAAATCAGGTGTGGGCACGGCGATGGCCAGCACATTCCCCATATACATACAGAGGGAGCTCATCTCAGAGCTGGAAGAACCGTGGCAGATGCCAGGGTCCAATGTCAACATGTGACAGCTGGAGAAGCAGGCAGCTCAGAGACGGGTAGCAGCTGCTGAAAGCCGCACAGCAAGAGAGTTGCAGAACTGGGACTATAGCTGGGACTACAGGGTTTTCTGACACAAAGGTCTGCCCTTTTGAGGGAAGCCATAATGAGAGAGAGAAAGATATCCTGGGATTTGTTTGTCACCACCTGGAGAAAAGTCATTCCCTTCCTAATTTGTTGGGGGCAGAGAGGATTGAGAGCTGATGGCAGCAGTGGTAATCGCCAGAGCAATTAGACTTTGGCAATCTTTGGAATTGAACATGAGAGGCATGGAAGAAGTGTAGACAGAAGGCCAAGAGGTAATTCCAAAGAGGGAGAGAGAAGGCGGCAGGAGCCACGTAGAGAAGCGGAGGCACCAGGCTGGAAGACAGCAGGATGGTTATTAGCTGCAGAAGAGAAGAAAGGAGGAGAGGGCACGAGGGGGGACATGGACGGTAAGATTACTAGGAGTCCTGGAAAGGGACACACTTCGTTTGAGGCAGCAGCTGTGAGGGGCCACGGGAGGGCCTGGAGTCCCCAGGGAGCTTGGTCTGGTCTAAAGTCTCTGCCTAGAGACTCAGACAGAAAGACTCTGGCTTCCTTAGCAGTCAGTAAGGTGGGTGGCCACACTGGGGGCCATCTTCAGAGTAAAGGTTTATGAGAGGAGGTAAGCTTGGCGTTGGACTGGACAGGCAGATGGTGGCATCTGTACACTGTCTTCATCTCTGTCAGTCAGACTCTGGAGGCTGCAGGTAAGGATTCATTTCCCAAGCCCCTTTGGTGCATGGACACGAAATTGGCACATGCGTTGTATGTGCTCACTTTTGACCTACACTCTCATGGGTAGAGCTGGACACTCTCCGGAAAGAAAGAAACCTCCCAAGCCGCTGATGTCAGAGGCTGAGATGCCTCCAGGGCACTTCCAGGGAACAGTCCAGGGTCCCTGCTGGGGCATCACTGACCTGGCATCCTGGATGCCACTTCTGCTGTTGATGCCACACTCGCAACAGGAGGGAGGAGGATTTCCTACTTGCCTCCGCAGTAGTCCAGGCTAAGGAGTAGCGTCCTCTGCTGCCCCTCACCAAATGGTTCCTGCCTGGAAACACCCTGGCCCATTTTCTTAGCTCCTAGACCAAGCTCCATGCTTTAGCCACAACCACTCTTCCCCGGCCACTCAGACTCTAAAGTGGCCTTTTCCTGTTTTGCCCTGGCTTTGGCTCCAGGTCTCGGCAGTAAGCCCACTGCCCAGGCCCTTTCTCTACCTGGAGATATTTCCCTTAGACTTCCTGGTGCTTATGCATTTTCTACCCTCTCTGCCAAAGTCCCCCAGAAGCATACAACAGGCACTCAAGCTCCTTGAGGCGTAAAAGACAGAAATTGATAAGGCCAAGTATCGCCTGATCCCCAGCCCTTGAATGCTGACAGTGAAGGTTTTCCAAGGGGCCAAGAGCTGATCATATGCCCTGGTCTTGGCACATCTGCCTTCCCTGAGGGTGGTAGTGGTTAGGCCTCATTTGGAGGATGACGGATGAGGGGGCACAGGGAGGCACAAGCCACAAAACAACTTGCCATCTTCTAGCGAACAGCAGGGGCAGAGACAGAGCCTCCTCCAACTCTGACACTTTGTTTCCAGGCCGTCAAGCCTATCTCAAGGTTATGCTCATAGTTAGAGGCTGCCATAAGCCCAGCCAATCATTCTGCTTTCAAGAATCATCTACAGTTTTGGGTTTTTTTGAGAGATAACAATGTGGCCTTTGTCTTTCTCTCATTCTCACTTTCCCTGTCCTCTCGTCCTTTATGTGGTCATTTTCTGGCTGTTCTCCAAAAAGGAAAAAAAAAAAAAAGGAAGCCACCAAGCTAGGCTGAAGAGATGATTGGGGCAAACCTGTTCTTCTTGTGAGCTAGCTGCCCCATTGGGCCTGGCAGTGAGGTCGAGGCAGCAGATGGGAGTCCCTCTACCTCCTCCTTCCTCAAGGAAAGGTTTACAAAGCTTACTCCATCCCAAGTGTCCTGGGTGTACCCCCCGCAGGAGCCAATGGAAGTGGATGCCAATCCCATCCACCACCTGGAACCAGTACAGGCCCTAAGTGGGCAGACACACACCATGCTGGCAAGGGTGCCACTTGTCCAAAGCAGGCAGATGGAATGGATTCAGCGGCTGCCTAGGTCACCGGCCAGGTCTGGGCTGGGCCAAGGGGCTTTTGGCACCAGTTTCAACAACTTGGACCCTTTCTCATGACTCTGACCCAGGGAAAGTTCTCCAGAAACTGAGAATTCCACCCCATCCTCTTCCCCAACTTTGAAACTAGGAGAAAACTTTCAGTCAGATAGTTCTATCATGACAAAGACCCTCAAAGGTCATCTTATCCATCTCCCAGGCTCCAGACTAGAAAACTTTTCTTTCACCCTGGCTAGTCAACCTTTTCCTGCCATGCTCATGCATTCTGGTCTCAAGAAAGGCACCACGAGTCCCTGTGCTCCAGTGGTATTGGTCTTGGATACTGGGAGCCATGTGTACCAGCTTCTAAGAGCAGAATGGGGGTCCTCCAGGGAAGGTGAGAAAGAAGTCACATGGCAGAGCCAGCAGGGCAGGGGGCACCTGGGGGCCCAGGGCCTCTCTCCTGCCAAGGATTGACTGCCCCTGCTTTTCTGACCACCTGCCTGCATCTCAGTTTCTAAGCAGAGCCGGGGGCCTGGCCTTGGGAGCAATGCAAGTCCCAGCCCAAGGCCTTCTGAGAGCAGCAGAACAGAGCAGCCCCAATCAGCCTTTGGCTGCCTTGCTTCCTGCAGGTGGAAAAATCATCCTATTTATCCCCAAATGGATTTGTCTACTTGAACAACAAACAGACACAGAAACACACATGGAGTCACAGACATATGTGCAAAAACAGATCCAGAGATGCACATACAGTCTCTCTTTCTGCCTCTCTCTCTGCCTCTGCCTCTCTCTGTCTCTATGACTTTGCCCCTGTGTCTCTGCCTCTGTCTGTCTGTCTCTCTTTCCCTCCCTTTCCCAACTCTTTCTCTCACTCACCCTTTCCCAAGGCTCCTCCTGCCTGCATTACAGCATTTATCAAAGTGGCCTGACCTCATGTTGTAAAAATATACAGCACGGAACAAAATCCACCTTAAACTCTCTTCTAAATATATTAAAATAATGGGAATTCTCATCTGCCTGATTGAATTTGCTGCTCGATATTAGAAGCATGCCAGGCCCTTCTGGGCCCAGTCAGGGGCAGGGAGGGGCTGGGATTCCCTGCCTGACTCCTCTCTCTTGGCCAACAGTTCTGCTTTTTGGAGTGGGCGTGGCCAGAGTGAAGGAGCTGGGGCTGTGTTCTGGCCAAGAGACCTTGGGCGGCCACCTCAGCCAACAGGCAGCAGCAAGCACAGTCCACTGCGCACGTGCAGACAAGCACTGTGGCTTCTCTGGCTCATACAGCACTTGATCTCGGTCTGGAGGCTGGGAGCCCCTACCCCTGCCCCCATCTGCACCAGTGCTCACAAGCTGTCCTGTAGTGACTCCTGGGTTTCGTTAATGGCCACTTCTGTGGCCCATGGGACCAGAAACTTCTTGAAGGCAGGGGTCATATGTTGTTCTTTTTTGTATCACCAGGATCTAAAATGGCCTGATACAAGTAAAAGCTTAGGGGAAATGTGTTGAATAAGCAAATGAATTCATTTATGCATTCAACTTATATTTATTGAACACTTAGTAAGTACCCAGCACTGATCTAAGCACTGGAAACACAGCAAAAAACCAAACAGATGTCAAATCCTGCCCTCATGCAGCTTTTATTATAATGAATAAATAAACCGGCCCACTCAGCCCACGAGAAAAGGCAACCATCACCCTGGGTCATGCTTCCCCTCCAGGTCTCTTGCTCCCTCATGCAGCAAACCACCCACCTTGCAAAATCGTAGACTCTGCTTTTCAGAGGCACAGCAGCTGCCTCATGATGGCTTGCTCAGGACTTGGATACTGGCCTGCTGGCTCTTTAGGGCAACAATATGCAGGCAGAGGAGAAGAAGGCGCAGGGGCCTGGCATGGGACTCCCATACTTGCTTACGATGGAGGCTGGGGAGTAGGTCTGACTAGCAGTGAAGGGGCTCCCTGGTAGACAAAGTTTGGTGCCAAAGGGCAGGGGCATAGTCAACAGTGTGCCTTGAGGTTCCAAGAGGAAGTAGGCACTGGATATTAATCGGTGCAATGGTTTAATCAGGGGCAATGCTGCTGCAGGGAATCAGCTACAGTTGGATTTGATGTCTGGAAGAAGAGCAAGTGTCACGTAGAGAAGGGCCCCAGGGTGAAGTGCGGCAGAATGAAAGGTTGGTACGAGTAATGGTGTGCTGGTAAATATTTAACAACTTGCTCACTGGGAGGGGAAAAAAACCTCTGATTTGTAGTGTTGCCAATTGCCATGGTAGAAATACTCCCACAGTGGCTGAATTCAAGCTATGAGTATGACATCACTGGATACAGTTTTGGAAAGAGATATGCACACGCAGTTCTCATGAGCCAAAGTGAGCCTTGGCCTGGGCTGGGGGGTCAGAATCAGAAATTTAGTTACTGGAGAGGGACTAGCCATTAGATGGAGGGTGAGTGGTGACTGAGGTTGCTTGTGTCACACGGTCTCTGCCTGCACTGGCTTGGAGGTCTCTTGGCTGATTTGACACCTGCAGAGGCAGGAGAACACAAGTGGTGTTGTGCATGCGTGTGTGCGTGAGTTTGTGTCTGTGTGTGTTGTGTGTATGCGGCTGCGGGTCATGGGGAAATGCTGGTAAGTTTGGTCCTTAAAATGATAGACAGTTGGGTTTAGTGGCTCACACCTATAATCCCAGAGCTTTGGGAGGCCAAGGCAGGTGAATCACTTAAGCCCAGGAGTTCAAAATCAGCCTGAGCAACATAGCAAGAACCTGTCTCTACAAAAAAATTTTTAAAAAATACCCAGATGTGGTGGCATATGCCTGGGCTCCTAGCTATATAGAAAGATAGCTTGAGCCCAGAAGGCGGAGGTTGCAGTGAGCTGTGTTCGTGCCACTGCACTCCAGCCTGGCCAACAGAGCGAGACACCATCTCATTAAAAAAAAAAAAAAAAAGATAACCCTGTTTTTATGCAGTGCTTTTCTGTGCCAGGCCCGCCGTAAGCATTTTGCATGTATTCATTTACTTGACCTCAAAACCACCCTGTGAGGTAGGTTGCTATGATTATCTCAATCTTACAGATGGGGAAAATGAGGCATAGACAGATTAAGTAACTCTCCCATGTCACATAGCCATCTGGCTCCAGTGTGTTCTCAGTCGCTATGTTGCACTGCCTCTTGTCTTACCTCCCCGATGGAATCTTCTTGAAGTAGACCTCTTGCCTGGGCCCATAGTACCCAACAGGGATCTCTGGCCTGGCTTACTGCTCTTAAAATGCTTCCTCCCACCCATTTTTCTAGAGCTCTTCTGCCAGCTGAGGCAGCTGCTTGTGGCCTCTCTGGGCCTGATGCCACCCACACCCCAGTAGACTCAGCTTTCAGCTTTATTCTTTGTAACAGTGAGACCTGGGATGATGATATGTGTGTGTGGAGGTGAGGGGTGGCTACACATGAGTGGCCTTTTGGAAGAGGGAGGCAACTCTGTCTGGGAGGAGGAACAGGAAAGGGAAAGAAAAGGAGGAGCGTGAAACCAGCGGAGGATGGGTGGCAGCTCCAGTCTTGCATTTGGCCCACACTGCTCTCAGCATTGCTGTGACCTTCCTACACACACTCAGGGCAACGTGAGGTGGGGTGCACTGAAATGGAAACAGGATGAGAAGATACGGACTTCTGTAGTAGGCTTGTGGAATTAGCTGGTCACTTACAGCGTGTATGTGTGTGTGTGTGTGTGTGTGTGTGTGTGCGTGTGTGTGTGTGTGTAGGCACACAGGCCTGCTTACACATCCATATTCAACAGAGAGATTGTAGCGGAACATGATCAGCCAGGTACATTCGTGGGATGCTGTGACTGTGTATGTCAGAAACATTGACATCCTTGACTCCTGGAATTTCCCTGGACCTCTGGAAAAACCCAAGCAGAGGAGGTTTGGCGAGGGCTTCAGAGAAGCTCTAAAAGGGTGCCAAGAGGGGCAGACTGGCTCTAGGAGGGGCTTTCCTCTGCGCTGAGGTCACCAGTCTTCCTTCTGCCCCTGTGAGACACCAGTCCTCAGCCTCTAACACATGCCTGGAGAGTGGTGAGGCATTTCCTCCGAGCCTTACTCCGCGAAGGGAAGAGACCAGACGACAGAGGAAAAGCTTGCAAGGAAGCACCTGGGGTGAGCACCTGGCCTGCTCTTGGCTGTCCCCGTTGTTGCCTGGGGCCTCAGGAGCAGTCCCAAAGTCCTAGCTGTCTCCCAACTGTGTGGTGTAGAGAAAGGGGCAAGGCCTTTGCAGTCTATTGAGCTCTGGATTTTAATCCTTGCTCCATCAGGTACCTGCCTTGGGACCTTGGGCCACCTCCCTCACATGACTCAGCCTCTGTCTCTTTATCTATAAAGAGAGGTTATCTGTGTCCATAGAGAGCTTTCTAGATGTGAAGACAAGAGATGTTGGGTTAATCTGAACCAGTGGGTATGAATAACGAGGACTGGTACTCAGGCATTGGGTTTTGTGGCCTGTCGATCATCTGTTAATATATAAATAAAGAAGAGTTCAGCAAAGGGTCAAGTGCAGGATGGAGGATCCTTTCCCATACTTCTTGCCCTGAGAGAGGAAGAGCTTCTGAAACCCCAGATCCTTGGCCTGGGAAGACGTTGCTTTCAATATTTGCCCACAGAAGGGGGAAGAGGAAGTGAGTATGCCTGAAAGCTCTTTGAGACCAGGGACTGGCCCTCCTGTTCATCTCTGTGGCCCCCCTCCCTCCAGTTAGCTAGCACTGGGCTTGGCAGAACGCAGGCGCTCCAGCCACGTTTATGAACCAACTATACAATCTCATTTGTATCCTTACAGCACCCCGATGGGATAGTTACTATCATCCTTCATTTTAGAGTCGTACAGTGGGGGCTAGGAAGGCAAATGCATCTTCCCAGGGTTACACTAGCTGTAGTAGTATAGTCTGTGTAACACAATTCCATTCCTGTTCCATTGCACCCCTCTGCTGCCTTCACCCCTAACTCTCTGTGATGCTTCCCTGATCAACACTCTGGCTGGTGGAGAAGGCCACTGGATCAAACGGAAAGCCCAGCAGGCAGAGATTGGTAAGGGGTGGGGGTGATACAATTTCAGGCCACTCCTGGATTGAGCTGGATCCTAGCGGTTCTGTTGCCACACGTGGCCTAGGATCTCACAGTGTGCTAGCAGTGGGAAAGATCACCTCTGGTGAACACACATAATGAGGGACTATGTGGCAATGAGATGTTGGGAAAGGAAAAAGTGTGGGAAAGGACGACTGTTGAAAATAGCAGAGACGGGCACTCTGGCCTTCCTGGTTATCTAACGCATCAAAGATACAATAAAATACTTTGAGGTAGTTCTTCCTGGTGTCTATCGTAAGTCCTTCCTGCTGCTATCTAAACCCATTCTTCTAACTTTATTGCTTCTGGGCTTTTACACAAACAACTTTTCACGTCCTATAAATAACATCCTTTCAGGGGTTCTAGCCAGCAAAGAAAGCTCCTTTACTCAAGGCAAGAGTGAGAACTTACCACCAACTCTACCCAAGGAAATCAATTGCCAAACTCATTGCCTAAAGGGACCTGAGTAAAGAGCCCTGGACTCAGCTTCTGGCTCTACGAGGGACTGTCTGTAACTCTGGACACATTATTTGGCCATTCTGTGCCTCAATTTCCCACATGTAGAGTAGGTACTATCCATTGAGATCCTATCCTAGGAGCCTGGCAAACAGTCGGTGCTCAATAAGCAGAGTTGTGATCTGGTGCTAACATGAATCTGCACCTTCATGGCATTCCGCCCACTGATTCCTTCACCTTTGACTTGCCTGGGCTGGGAGTTTGCACCTCCAAGTCCAGCCCTCAGCTCCAGCCCTCAGCTTGTGCCTGCATAGTCCTGGGAAGCCGGGGTAGTGCCCCGCCAGTCTACCCCAGAAGCAGCCTATGCCTGAGCATAGGTATGTCCTCCCAGCCTTCCAGCTCCACGTTTGTTCCCAGTGGCCGCCCTGACTTCTATGGTTCCCGCAGCTGCTCTCCAAACAATATGGCTGCCCCATCTTCTGTTTCTCTGAAAGCTCCTAGGATTCCTTTTCAGCCAGGGACCCCTGAGTCACATACCCAGGCCTCCAGTGTTCAGAAGCCATGTCAATCCATCCAGCTCTGAATTTACATTTGCATTTCCAAAGCCCAATTTACATTATAATTATTCCTGTCTCGACAGGCAGGGGGACTCCACACATATTTGGGGGGAGGCCTTTTGGCCAAATACAGGGATTGGCAATCGCATCTTCTTGGGCCTCATTCCCTTAGCACTAGGGATTTTTTCTTGGTTTCTTGGAGTGACCACACAACCACATCTTTCATTCTTGCTCGTTTTCCAGGTAGGAAGTATATCCGGGCTTCTCTAACCTACAGGGCTGAACCCATTTAACAGTCCTTGTCATGATACTCTGTCCCATTCCTGACTCCAACCAGAGGGAATACGAAGGATATACATTTTGTCCATCAATTTAGCAAAAATTTCAAATAGTGGTCAACGTTACAGTGAGATGGGCAATCTCATATACTACTGGTGGAAGTGTAAATTGGTATGGGCTTTTTGGCAGGCAATTTGGAATTATCAAGACCCTTAAAAACAGGTATACATTTTGACTCAGTAATTACCCTTACAGGAACCTACACTAAAGAAATGTCTGGAAATTTGGATTAAAATATGTGTAAAATCAGTTCATAAAAACAGTAATAAGCTGAATGTCCAACATAAGAAAATTCAATACATAGTTATCTACAATTTATAAGGATGCTATGGAGGAAAAAATTGCTCATGCCATAATGTTAAACTAAAATATGAACAATAACAAGTCATGGATACAGCATGATCCTGAGTTGTTGTTGTTTTTTTTTTTTTTTACCAACAGTAAACATTGAAATAAAATGACTACAAGGAAATTAACCAATTGTTAATAGTGCCTGATTCCAGGTGGCGGGATTATAGTGGATTATAATAATAAACGCTAACGCTTGCATGGCGCTTTTCTCAGCACTTTACACATATTAATATACACTTACTCCTTATAGCTATCCTACGGGAGAAATACCTTATTATTCCCGTTCTGCAGATGAGGAGACGGAAGCGCAGAGAGGTGAAGTGACTTGGTGAACATTACACAGCTGGTAATTTTCTTCTTTGTAGTTGTCATTCTCCAGCTTCTCCACTATGAGTATGTTTGGCTTTTATAATTAGACCAAAAATGCACAGGGATAAGCTTTGTTAAGGAAAATCAAAGGGTAGTGCTGGCTTACAGGGCCTCCTTGGCCCAACTGGAGACAGCTCCCATGAGCAGCGGATTTTTCTGTGGCACTCCAGGTCTTGGGGTCGTTGTGATCTTCTCCTGCCCTTCCAGGCCCCACCGCTCAGGGCCTGCCCCTCTCCTGCTTGATATACCTCATGGCTCATGCCCCACCTTTGGCCTTTGTCCCTTGCAGGGAAACCCTATGTCACTAGCTGGATGCTCACCTCTATTGTCCATCCCTGGAATAGCAGAGGCTGGCAGTGGACAGGCTTTGCCTGCCAGCCCCATTTCAGGGACATCACCAAGAGGGATGTGGAGGAGGACATTTATCTTCAGGCCCCTGTCCCTGTGGATTCTATGGAGATTTGTTTTTTCAACTGTAACACAGAGGTGGCATTATGTAGAAAGGGGCTGATCTCCTTACCTTGGCCCTGACCCTTCTTTACTCTGCAGAGGCCACTGCCTCATCTTTTCCCGGCTTGACCACTGCTTACACAGGTCACAAGCACAAGCTTGTGGATACGAGCGTCAGCCACCCAGCTTCCCTGAGGTGGCACCAAGCTTCAAGCAGGTTCAAGTAAAAACAGAAGCTCTCTGGAAGGGAGGAGTAACTGCAACTCTGTCCCTTCTCATCCTCTCTTCATGCCATGCCCTGGCCACTGTTCCAAATCCAGATTCCAGGAATGTTTAGTATGGGTTGCGGGGTAGATGTGGAAGCTGGTTCCCAGAATATGGTGAACAGGAAGAGGGTGAGAGGGTGCTACGAGCTCTCCTGCACACTGGAGCATCAGATCCCACTGCAGGAAGCTCTGCTTCTTGGCCCTCTGGAGGGTAAGAACAAAATGGAGTTTGGGAAAAATAATTGATAGGACACCTGGGATGTTGTCCTGGCTTGTCCTCTAACTGTCTGTGTGACCCAAGCAAGTCCCTTCCCTTCTCTGGGCCCCAGAATCCTTCTCTGGAAAATGACAAGAACAGTGATCCATTTCACTAGGCTGTCGAGAGAATCAAGAGACACCTACACAGGATGGGAACACAGTTTGTAGAGTAGAAAGCAGGGTGGAATCATGAGTTGGTTAGGAAGCCGAGAGACTCCGAGTCAGTACTTTTCCCTCTCCAAGGCTCCATTTCCTTATCTGTGTAAGTACACCGGGGGGTGGGCACCCTTGAAGAACTTTGTAAAAGCAATAAACCCATTTCCTAGAAAAGTGCACAGCACACAAAGTGTTGCACATGATTTCAGGAAGGCCTTTAATTTCATGGGTCCCTTTTGTGGGCCAGTTCCGGGCCAGAAATCCCTGACCGAGGTGAAGGGTTTAACCCCTTCTCTAGTCGGCTTTCTGGGTGTTAGGCAGCCTCTGCTCACACACCTACGGTGATAGAGAACTCACTCCCCTCCTAACTGGTTCCACCCTTGCAGAACTCTGGCTTTCCTTATGCTCAGCTGAAATCTGCCTCCCTGGAGGCTTCTCAGAGGCTTCCCTGCCTAAGGAAGCTGAAAAATGCATGGGGCCAGGTGTGCTCTGTGCTCTGGGTTATCTGGGCAAGAGAGATGGAGTTTCCTCCACTCAAAGCCAAGTCAGCTACTTTGCTGCTGCTGCTCCCAGAGGTGGATGCTGGATTTTCTGCCTCATAAAGTTGTCCTCCAACTCACTCTGGAGCCAGCTTGCGGCTGGGCCCTGGCAGCCAGCTGGTCTGCTCAACTTCCCCCAAGGAAGGGGGCAGGTGGGGGGTGGGGGCTTGACAATGACTCTTGCACTAGGCTGCAGCACTCTCAAAACCAGGGTTTAAGGCCCCACCCCCACCCCACTGTCCCTCCAGCATGGGATGATGTCCCGATGTGAGCTCAGGAGCCAGAGAGAGCATGTTTCAACTGAGGGATCCTAAGAGTAAATGCCTCAGCCAGAAGCAAGGAGTGTTAAATGAAGTAATGAATGTAGCCAACATCCGTTTTCCTCCTCCTTCTACCCCTTTCCCTAAGGCTGTCCGTTTCAGTGGGGCAGAGTTAGCACAAAGCAGCTGATCGAGCATTTCTTGAGTATTTAGTATGGACAATGTTCTGAGCATGTTAGATCTTGAGAAGAAACCCATCAATAGGTTCAACTTGATTGCCCAAGTTCACACAGCTGGTAAAGGATGATGAGGGATTTGAACCCAAGTCTGGCTTCCCTGAGCACACATTCATAACATGGCATCATTCTGCCTCCAGGCAAGGGAGGGAGGATGACACCCTTCCACATAGAGCAGCTTCTTTTATAAGGTTCTTTAAGGGCCGCCATTCAGATTGTTCTAGAAGAAAAAGAAGCAAAAAAGTCAATGGCTTCCCTTAGCCCCCAAATCCTTACCAAATTGTACGTGGAGCAACTTCTCCCTCTCTGCCGATGCTCGGCGTTCCCACGTGTGTGAGACCATTGCTGTCGAAAGAAGCCGGGCCTGACTTCTGGGCTCTGGTGTACAGTAACTGGATCCATGCATTCTGAGTAAACAACAGAGCCCCTTCTGGCTTCTACAGGACGCACCAAATGGCTTGAGCATTCAGGTAGGCAAGAGGGGCTCATGAAAGGAAGTTTGTTGAGGTCGGATCAAGAGAAACAGATACTTATTGGGTGGCCGGGTGAGGCATCTGGTGGCCTGAGCTGAGGGTAGGAACAGGGTGGAGTATCAGAGAAACCTGGGGAAGAAGGTGACACCGAGCTGGAGTAGGGCTTGCCCAGGGCCTCGGGGGTCCTGGGCCGAGAGGGAGATGGGGTTCCTGTGCCTGTCCAGTCTACCCTCTAAGGCACCCTCAGTCAGCCGCACCCTCCCCGCTCCCAGCCTGGCCAGAGCCTAACTCTGCCTCAAGGAAGGCATTCCTGGGCCTTCCCAAGGCCCACCTGGTGGGCCGTTGCCACAGCGGCCAGCGGGAGCTAAGAGGGGAAGCAGGGGAGGACCGGCCTGGGGACTGTTCCTGCAGGAAGGCCTTACCTGGGTCTTTTGGCGTCTAGGCTGAGGGGATGTTGCTGTCTGTGGCTCATGACTGGCAATTGAGGCTATTGCCTTCCTCAGCCCACCCAAGGCCAGTCTCCAGTCTGAACGGTGTGTGTGTGTGCGTGTGTGTATCTGTTAATCTGTATATGTGTGTGGGTACACAGAACCGCAGGTGGCCACATGTATGTATGGATAAGTGCGTATGTGTACACTCATGGGGGTACACAGAGGCGCCACAAGCACCGGGGCCCTATATGTATGTCTGTGAATGTTTCTTAAACAGTAGGGAGAGGAGGAGAAAGACAAAAGCCCTAAATGACTCTGGCTTTTGGAGGAGCCAGCCCAGTGTGGTGGGTGTAGGGAGCGGGCCGGCCAGGGGCCTGATTGGAACCAGACTCAGCAAGGAGGGGCTGTAAATGTTTTTTTGCTGCCTGTCCTGAGAAATTTATGTCACACCCACTCCATCATCCTGGCGGGGGCAGCCTCTCCGAGCTGCCTGTGGTTCTGGGCTTTCCAGCATAACCAGCAACCACTGTGGGGGTCCCTGAGCCTCCGTCAGTCCCAGGCTTGAGTGGACCCACCCCATAATGTCCTGATGCTGACGGGGATGCTCCAAGCATGGGTGGATGAGGACGAGGAGGAGAGATGCCCACAGAGCCTGGGCACGGGGTCGGGACGCACTGTGGAGGTGTAGGGAGGAGAGAAGACAGGAGAGGGGGCTGTGCTGCATTCAAAATCTCTTCCCTGCCCTCTTTCTCTCTTAATGGGGGATAGAGACTGAGAGTCGACAGAGACGGACATGATGGCCCCTAAGGCAGGTTTCAGAGACTATTTGGTATACAGATGAAAACTGACACCCAGAGATGAAAGGGGACTTGTTCAAGGCCATGCATCAAGGGAGCCGTCAGCAGGGCCAAGACCACAAGCCAGTCTCTGCCTACCCTTCTCTGTGTGGCCTTTCTCTCTACCTCACAGCCAGAGACTTGTCTCAACCTTGAATTTGGCCCTGTATTTTTCTGATCATTTTACTCCAGCCTTAAAATCCTCCCCTAGTTTCCCTTTGTTCTTAAGAAAGAACACAAGACTCCCGAGCACCAATTCCAGGGGCTGCCCTGGTCTAGCCCCTGCCTACCTCTCCATCCACATCTGGCACTAAGTTCCCCAGCTCCCTCCTATCTCTGGGCCTTTGCACATGCTGTGCCCTCTTCCCGAGATGCTCTTCCTTCCCTTTTTCTGTTATCTGACTCCTATTTCAACTTCTGACCACAGCTCAAGCGTATCTTCCTCAAGGAAATGTCCACATATGTTCCTGGCTGGGATCCATTTTTTTTTTTCATTTTGCACTCTCATGGCGCTGTGGACCTCTCCTCTATGGCACTTCTCACTGTTGCAGTTTGTATTTTGCTGTGTTACTTTGTGATGAATGGCTACCTTCCTTGCCAGACTCAAAGCTCCACGAGGACCGGAACCACAGCTGCTTTGGCTCGCTGATGCTATCCCAGTGCTCAGCGCAGGCCAGCAAATAACCACAACAATGACAAGGACATCGAGAGCTAATGTTTGAGACTTACCATGTGCCAGGCACACTTGCAGCTGCATTACTTATAAAACAATTTAATCTTCCCAAACTCTTTGAGGCAGTTTATATCATTATCCCCAACATATAGATCAGGAAACGGGGGTGCAGAGAAGTTAAAGAACTATACCGAGGTTACACAGGAAGTAGTGAAACTGGGGTTTGAACCCAGGCTGTGTGGCTCTGGAGCCTGTGTTTTGACATGACTGTAAGTGCTCAGCAATAAATATTTTTGATGACATGCTTTTGTCTGAGCCTCCTCAACTTCTATCCTTGAGGGAGGTCCAGCCACTGAGCACACCCCTGGATCTTGGAGTGGTCCTGCCCCAGAACACCCTGCCACCTCCTTAGGGCCACTTCTTCTGAGTCCCCTCTCCTGGCCTCCCCTGTACACACTGCTTGCCTCTGCTACTCCCTGGGATGACATGAGAAGTTTCTAGGACTCGGCAATGCCCCTGGGTTTAGAGAGGTGCTTTCCCACATTGCACACTGGCTCTGGTCATTACATCTCAACCAGAGTCCACTGACATGCTCTCAGCGGCCCAGGCTCAATCCTTTCCCAGCTGTGTGCCAAGCAGATTCACCTCCCTGAGCCTCAGTCTCCCCTTCTGTGAAATAGAGTTGATCACAGTACTGCACAGTAGGGTTTTGAGGATTCCGTGAGTTTTCCTGTGAGTAATTGGTATCTGCAGAGCTCCAGACCTGTACTAGTTATAACTTGTGTCATTGTTATTAATGATAAGATATAAACTAACATTCTTTCTTCAACATTTCTAGCTCCAGAGCCCAATGGAGACCAAGACTGATACACTATACTCATGGTAGGTGTTCAATGTGCTCCCTTTTTGCCTGCTCACCCTCACCACACCCAAGACAAACTTAGGGCTGGTTAGGAATCCCCGGCCCTGCATGGGGGAGAAGGCAGAGCTCTATTCCCCCACCGCTTCCCCTCTCTGTCAGCCCCCCAACTGGCCTTGCTGTTTTTCTGCCAAGCCAAGGGCAGGGAACACACCGCCTTCACCAGTCCCACCCCCCAGGCCCCAAGAGCCCTACCCTCTCCCCGCCATGGCATCTTGAACAGAGCTTAGTCTATGGCTCTTAGTGGGGGGTGGCTGTGGGATGGGGGGCCACTGAGAGAGGAGGGTTACAAAAGCTGTGCCTTGCTTTCCCAGTGGCCTCCCGGGGGCCAATGAATGCACAGAGCCGCAGCCGGGGGGCAGCCAGCGTGTTTTCATTTTGCTCTGTTTGTTTTCTGTTTAGATCAACTGCTCAGTTTTGGTTTGGGCCTCTGAGGGCTGATGGGGTTTGGCAGGTAAGAATTTGTGGGGCCACCCATCTCTGCCTTCTACAGTGCTGTGGGCTCAGCTCCCGCCAGCCCCCGCAGGAGCAGGAAGCCAGCCTGCTCTACTGCCTTGCTAGCCTCTTTCTTTCCTTTCCTCTTTCTCTTTTCCCTTTTCTTCTCTTTCTCTCTCCTTCCTTCCTTCCTTCGTTTTTCTCTCTTTCTTTTTCTTTTTTTCTCTATTCCCTACCCCCACTCTCTCTTGCTCCCTCTCCCCTCTGTCTCTCACATCTCTCTCTCTCAGAGTTTGTTCCTGTCTCTTTACTACCTCGCTGTGCAGTAGCTTTTTCTGTCTGTTTTGCCATCTTTTTCCCTTTTTTCTTTCTATTTCTCCTTTTCTTTTTCTTTGGAGAAAAAGAAGTTCAACCATGGGCTTTAAGAGGCCTGAGTTCTGGCTCAGCTTCTGCCCTAGCTCTCTCTGAGTAACCTTCAACAAATAGTTCTTTCCCATCTCTGAGTTGCAGTTTCCCCATGTGCACACTGAAGGCTCTAACTTATGTAACTGGTGAAATCTAAGCTAGAAGATCTTGTGAGTATTTACTCCTTGCAGGGGATAAGAGGGAGGGGATGGATCCGATTCTCTAGGGAGCAGGACCACACAGAGCAGCCTAGATGGGAGGAGAGAGGCAGGTCAGTGGAGTGTCTCCTTGGGCAGTGAAGGTTCATGGGAAAGGGCAGAGATGGAGGAGAACACCCTTGCTGGTACCAAAACCCAGTCTAGAGAAACCAAGGAACAGATGGGGACCTGGGGTCTGGAAAGGTAGAGGCCCCGACCCAGCAGTGGCAGAGGACAGGGCATAAAAAGCAGCGCACTGGTCTTGATGTTTGGTGTTCCGTCTGCTTTCCATGCAGCCTGGGATCAGGCCAAAGGCCAGGGGCTCTCTATCTTCCAGCTTGCCTCTTTTCTCGCTGTGGCATCTGCCCCATACTCTCTGGTGACTTGAGGGTGAATGAGTAGGGGCAAGGGAATGTTGTCAATCCTTGCATGGCTTCCTCCTCTGGTCTCACCAGTGCCTCAGACGTACTGCACACCAAACCAAACTCCTCCATTCTCATCCGTGCCTCCTCATCCTCCTTGGTTTCTTTCCTGAACGAATAGTGCAGCCATCTTCACAGGAGCTCAGGACCTGGCTCTGGTTTCCCCCCACCTCCCACATCCAATCTATTTCTAGTAACGTGGCCTCTACCTCCTTTCTCTCCCACCCCCAGGCCTCTCCAGCACCCCCACCCACAGCCACTGCCATGGTCCCAGCCCTTGCAACCACCACTTCTCACCCAGCTCCTCCCACAGCCACCTCTTGCACCCAGGTCTTCTGTCTCATCACCTCTAGTTCTGCCTCCACACAGCTGCCAAGATCACCATAATTCTGGGACCTTGGGGTAATTTCATGGATTTGATTGTTACATATATGACTGTTATAAACATTTGTGTGATGTCTTTCCAAATGGAATTGCTGGTTCATAGGTAAGAGTACATTCAGCTTTCACAGATACTACCTCATAGTTTGCCAATGGGTTATACCAATTTACGCTCCTGCCAGCAGTGTGTGAGTGTTTTCGTGACTCTCATCTTCACCAATATTTGGGCATTTCTGTTTTCTTTCATTTTATTCATTCTAGTGAGTTGAGGATGACATCTCATTACGGTTTTAATTTACATTTTCTTTTTGACTAAGTGGAGCACCTCTTCATATGTTTATCTTCTATCTTCATATTCTGTTTTTGTGAAGTGCCTGTCAAAGTCTTTTGCACATTTTTCTATTGGTTTGCATAATACATTCTGAATGATGACTTCTTTGCCAGATATATCTATTGCAAATATTTTCTCCCATTCTGTCGGTTGTCTTTTTATTCTCTTACCATAACCTTTTTCATGACCAGAATGTTTTTATTTTAATATAGTCCAAATTGTCAAATTTCCTTTCCATGGACAGCGTTTTTAAAGAAATCGTCTACTCCAGGGATACAAAGTTGTTCTCCTATATTTTCTTCTAAAAGCTTTGTTGTGTTGCCTTTCACATTTGTATTTGCCATCTATCTGGAACTGATTACTGTGTATGGTGTGAGGCAGGGGTCAAGACACAGATTTTCCCCCCATGGCTATCAAACTGATCCAGCACCATTTATTTATTTATTTATTTTTTAAAAGAACCTGCAATCTACTGCAGTGTCATTTTGTCATAAATTAAGTAATCATATATGTGTGGCTCTGTTTTTGAATTTTCTTTTCATTTGGCAGTTTCTATATCCTTGTGCCAGTACCACAGTGTCTTAATTACTATAGCTCTCTGTGTCTTGGTATTTGGTAGTAAGAGTTCTCCAGCTATGGTCTTCTCCTTTAAGATTACCTGGAAAGCTCCTGGCCCTTTGCATTCCCATCTGAATTTCAGAACCAATTTGCCCATTTTCAATTAAGAAAAAAGCACTTACTGGCATTTTTGCATGAAATCACATTGACTCTATGGATTAATTTGGAAAGAATTGACTTTTTCAGAATATTAATTTTTCTAAACCACAGATATGGATTGTCCCTTAATTTATTTATGTCTCTTTTAATTTCTCTCCATAATGTTTTATAGTTGTTGGCGTCAAGATTTTCCACATTATTCATTAGATTTATTCCTATTTCACATTTACACTATTACAAATGGTAAGATTCTGAAAACCTCATTTTTCTATTTTTTGCTGCTATATGGAAATACAATTAATCTTTGCTTATTGACCTTCTATCTAGTGATCTGGCTAAATTCACTTATGAGTTCTATTATTTTGTCAATAAAGTTTTGGATTTTCTATGTACACAATGATGTCAAATGCAAATAATGGCCATTTTGCTTCCTCCTTTCCAATTTTTTATTTCTTTTGCTTGTCTTATTGCACTGATTGGGACCTCCAGTAGGTTGAATGGAAATGGTGGTAGTGGGCATCTTGTCTTGTAACCAAATTCACTATGTGAAAGCTTTCTATATATATATATATATATATATATATATATAGAGAGAGAGAGAGAGAGAGAGAGAGAGAGAGAAAGAGAGAGAGAGAGAGAGAGAGAGAGAGAGAGAGAGAGAGAGATGGAGTCTCACTCTGTCACCCAGGCTGGAGTGCAGTGGTGCAATCTTGGCTCACTGCAGACTCTGCCTCCCAGGTTCAAGTGATTCTCTTGCCTCAGCCTCCCAAGTAGCTGGGACTACAGGTGCATGCCACCACATGGCTAATTTTGTATCTTTAGTAGAGGCAGGGTTTCACCATGTTGGCCAGGCTGGTCTCGAACTCCTGACCTCAGCTGATCTGCCCACCTTGGCCTCCCAAAGTGCTGGGATTACAGGAGTGAGCCACTGCACCCAGCCAGCTTTCAACATTTCACAATGAAGGCCCAGTGTGGTAGCTTACACCTGTAATCCCAGCACTTTGGAGGGCCGAGGCAGGTGGATCACCTGAGGTCAGCAGTTCAAGATCAGCCTGACCAACATGGTGAAACTGTGTCTCTATTTAAAAAAAAAAAATAAAAAAAAAAAAAAAAAAAAAAAAAAAAGTTAGCCAGGTGTAGTGGCACGTGCTTGTAGTTCCAGCTACTGAAGAGGCTGAGGTAAAAGAATCACTTGAACCCGGGAGGCGAGGGTTGCAGTGAGACAAGATCACACGACTGCATTCTAGCCTGGGAGAAAGAGGGAGACACCATCTCAAAAGAAAAAAAAAATTCACAATGAAGTATGTTGTTAGTTGAGGGTTTTTCATAGATGCCCTTTGTCAGGTTGAGGAAGCTCCCTTCTATTCCTAATGTGTTGAGACTTTTATCATAAATGGGTACTAAATTTTGTAAAATGCTTTTTATGCATCTATCATGATTTTTTTCCTTTTTACTGTTAGGTGAATTACTATGATTGGTTTTTGATTGTTAAACCACCCTTGAATTGCTAGATTAAAACTCATCTGCTCATAACAAATTCTTTTGATATATTACTGGATTCCATTTGTTAATATTTTATTTCACTTTATTTAATTTTGAAACAGGGTCTAGCTCTGTCACTCAGGCTGGGATGTAGTGGTGCAGTCATAGCTCACTGCAAGCTCAAACTCTTGGGGTCACATGGTCCTCCCACTTTGGCCTTCCAAAGTGCTAGGGTTATAGGTGTGAGCCACTGTGCCTGGCCAGCTAATACTTTAAATCATACTTTGTTCTGTGGTAATTGTAGACTCACATGCAGTAGTAAGAAATTATGCAGAGATATATTGCATTCTTTCCAAGCTTCTCCCAATGTTAATATCTTGCAAAAATACAATACTGTATTACAACCAGGATGTTGACATTGTTTCAGTCAAGTTATAGAACAGGCTGAGCTCATGCCTGTAATCCCAGCACTTTGAGAGGCTGAGGTGGGAGGATGGCTTGAGTTCAGGAGTTCAAGACCAGCCTGGGCAAAATAGCAAGACCTTGTATCTAAAAAAATAAAAATAAAAATAAATAACTGGGTCACCTGTAATCCCAGCACTTTGGAAGGCCAAGGCTGGGGGATCATCTGAGATCAGGAGTTTGAGATCAGCCTGGCAAACATGGTGAAACCCTGTCTCTACTAAAAATACAAAAATTAGCCGGGCATGGTGGCAGGCGCCTGTAATCCCAGCTACTTGAGAGGATGAGGCAAGAGAATCGCTTGAACCCAGGAGGCGTGGTTGCAGTGAGCCAAGATCGTGCCACTGCACTCCAGCCTGGGCAAAAGAGTAAGACTCCGTCTCAATAAATAAATAAATAAATAACTGGGTGTGGTGGTGCTCTCCTGTAGTCCCAGCTACTTGGGAGCCTGAGGCAGGAGGATGGCTTGAGCCTGAGAGGTCAAGGCTGCAGCAAGCTGTGATCAAGCCACTGCACTCTATCCTGGGCAAAACAGCAAGACCCGGTCTCATTAAAAAAAGTAATAGAATAGTACCATCACAATAATCCTTCCTATTGCCTTTTATAGTTATGCCCACTTCCTTCCTGCACCCACCTCCTCTTTAAACCCTGGCAACCACTAATCTGTTCATTTTCATAAGTCTGTCATTTCAAGAATGTTATATAATGGAGTCACACACTATGTAACCATGTGGTATTGTTTTTTTTTTTTCCCTTGCTATAATTCTCTAAAGATTCATCCAAGCTGTCGCATGTATGTTTGTTCCTTTTTATTGCTGAGTAGTATTCTGTGGTATGGATGTACCAGTTAGCCAGTCACTTGTCGAAAGGCATCTGGGCTGTTTCCAGTTTTGGGCCATTAGAAAGAAAGCTGCTATAAACTTTCATGTACAAATTTTTGTGTAAACATTAGTTTTAAATTCTCTGGTATAAATGTCTGAGTGCAACTGCTAAGTCATATGGTAGTTGCACGTTTAATTTTTATGAGAAACTACCAATGTGTTGTGTAGAATTACTGAACCATTTTACATCTCCAGCAGCAATGTATGAGTGACCCAGTCTCTGCATTCTCACTAGCATTTGTTATTGTCACTTTTTTTCTTTTTACCCATTGGATAACTATGTAGTGATAACTCATTGTGGTTTTAATTTGCATTAATTTGCACCAATGATGTTGACTAACTTTTCATGTGCTTATTTGCCATCTGTAGATTCTCTATGGTAAAATGTCTCTTCATGTCTTTTGCTCATTTTCTAACTGGATTGTTTGTTTTGTTTTGTCTTGTTTTGTTTTACTGTTGAGTCTTAAGAGTTCTTCATATATTCTAGATACAAGTCTTATGTCAAATACATGGTTTGCAAATATTTTCTCTCAGTCCGTAGTTTAACTTTTCATCAATTTTATTGCAGAACATAAGTATTTAATTTGATGAAGTCCAATTTATCTATTTTTTCTAAATAATTTGTAGTTTTCTGTTTTATATTTAAATCTATGACTCATTTTCAGTTAATTTTCATGTAAGGTGTGAAGTCTAGGTCAAGGTTCATTCTTTTGTTTATGAATTTCCAATTGTTCCAGCCTCATTTGTTGAAAAACCTGTCTTTCCTCCATTGAGATGCTTCTGTACCTTGGTCAAAAATCAGTTGGGGGTCGGGCATGGTTGTCATGTCTGTAATCCCAGCACTTTGAGAGGCTGAGGTGGATGGATCGCTTGAGCTCAGGAGTTTGAGAGCAGCCTGGGCAATAGGATGAAACTTTGTCTCTATCAAAAATACAAAAAAGTTTAGTTCCAGCTACTCGGAAGGCTTAGGCAGGAGGATCGCTTGAGATGGAGGTTGCAGTGAGCTGAGATCATGCCACTGCACTCCAGCCTGGGTGACAGAGCAAAACTCTGTCTCAAGAAAAAAAAAAAAAAAAAAAAAAAAATCAGTCAGCCATATTTGTGTAGCTCTGTTTCTGAGTTCTCTATTCTGTCCATTGATCTATGTATCTCTCTCTCATATATATATATATATATATATATATATATATATATATGAGAGAGAGATACGTACATATATATATATATATCTTTCTCTGTCTCTCTGCCAGTGCCACACAGTCTTGATGACATTAGCTGTGTAATAAGTCTTAAAATCAGGTAGCATGATTCCTCCCACTGTGTTCTTCTTTTTCAAAATTGTCTTAGCTATTCTAGTTCCTTTGCCTTTTCATATAAATTTTAGAATAATCTTGTCTATGTCTACAAAAAAGCATGCTGGAATTTTGATAAGAATAGCACTAAACTTGCATAGCAGTTTGAGAGAACTGACATCTTTACTATGTTGAATCTTCCAATCCATGAACATTTGGGTATGTTTCTCAATTTTTTTTAGCTCTTTGATTTCTTTCATCAGCATATTGTGATTTTCAACATTTTCAACATACAAATCCTTTGCATTTTGTTAGATTGACACCTAAATTTTTTTTGGTGAGATTATAAATGGTATTATGTTTTTAATATTGATATTCACATGTTCATTGCTAGTATACAGAATACAATTTATTTCTGTATGTTTTTCTTTTATCCTGTTGCCTTGCTGAACTTGCTTGTCAGTTCTGGGAAGTTTTTTTTTTTTTTTTTTGTAGATTCCTTGAGATTTTCATGCCTTCTGCAAATCAGAGCCAATTTCTTTGTTTTCCAATCTGTATTCCCTTTTCCCTTTCTTTGTTTTTGCTTTGCTTTGCTTTACTTATTGCATTGACTAGAACTTCCAGCATTATTTTATAGAAGAGTGATGAGAGCAGACATCCCTGTTTTGTTCCCAATATAAGGTGAAAAGCATACAGTCTTTCATTATTGAGTATAACATTAGCTGCAAGATTTTGTAGATGGTCTTTATCAAGTTGAAGAAGTTCACACTTCCTCCTTTTTCAAGTGTTTGTATTATGAAAGAGTATTGAATTTTGTTAAATGCTTTTTCTTCATCAATTGATAAATTAATATGATTTTTCTTTCTTGGCCTGTTAATATGATGGATTATATTGATTGATTTCTGAGTATTGAACCAGCCTTGCATTCCTGGAATAAACTCCACTTGCTCATGGTGTATGATTATTTTTATATATTGCTGAACTCTATTGGTTGGCTTTTTTTTTTTAAGAACTTTTCCATTTTTCTGAAGGTTATTGGTCTGTAGTTATCTTTTTGTATATTGTCTCTTCCAGTTTTGGTGACAGGGTAAAACTGACATCATAAAATCAGCTGAGAAGTCTCCCTTTCACTTCAACGTTCTGGAAGAGATTATATATAATTAAGTATTTTTAATCTTTTGTCAGAGTTGTCCAGTGAAACCATCTGGGCCTAGAAATTTATTTTGAGGGAGATTTTTGAAATTCCAAGTTAATTTATTTGATAGTTACATGACTATCCAAATTATCTATTTCATATTGAATGAGTTATGGTAATTTATGATTTTCAAGGAATTGATGTACTTCATCTAAGTTGTAAAATTTATGTGTGTAGAGTTGTTCATAGTATTTCTAAGGAAATACTATGCTTACTGTGCTTTTGATGGCCACAGGATCTGTATCAATATCATGTTTTATTCCTGATATTGGTGATTTGTGTCTTCTCCCTTTTTTCTTTGTCAGTCTTGCTAAAGATTTGTCAATTTTGTTGGTCTTTTCAAAGACAGCCTTTCGTTTCATTTTTTTCCCACACTTGAGGTCCTGGAACATACCTCACTTGGTCATGATGAATTATTCTTTCAATGTATGTTCTGATTCCATTTCCTAATACTTCATTTTTAGATTTTGCATTCATGTTTATAAGACAGATTGATCTGAAATGTTCCTTTTATCATAATGCCATTGTCTAGTTTTGATATCAAGGTTTGTCTAGTTATTTGGCTAGCCTTACAAAAAGAGTTGAGAAGTATTCCTTCTTTTTCTATTATCTAGAGAGATTTTTGTAATATTGATGTTATTAAACACATATGGTTTTATGCACTTAGATGTATTTGATGCAAATAGTTTCACTTCTGTGCATGGAGCTAGGTGAAGGAAGATAACACTTTTTAAAAAATGATTTAATTGTGCTCCAAATACCATGCTAGGAATTTTACATTCATTATCTTATTGTTTCTTTATAAAAAATATCATTGGGAAAGCATTTATAAGCTGTCTCTGAGTTCAGAAATTGAAATTCATTGATTTGACTAAGATCATGCATGTGAGAATCAAAGCTAAGTTGTATTTATTAACTTCCTACTATTTACCAGGCACTGTGCTCCAAGATGGTCATCTACTATAGCAGCCCAATGAGATAGTAATCAAGTTTTTCACTGTGGAGATGAGAACGCTGAAGCTTAGAGAGTTTGAGGAACGTGTTCAGAGCTGCACACCTAAGATTTGGCCAAGCTGGTCTCCAGGTGATATTTTGTCATTCTTCAGCTGTCAGTTGTGTTCTTTGTGCTGTGGTCAGAATGTCCCTCTTGTGAGCACGTTCTTGTGTTTTAGTGACTGCTACCATTGTTAGCAGCAGGGAAGAGTCATGATGGTCAGGACACCTGCTGGCCCCAGACTCCAGATGTGACAATGAGTCAAAGCTGAAGACAAAGTTGGGAACTAGGCTGCTGGGCAGCTGGAAGCAAAGGGCTCCACAAGCTGAGCCCTGAGCCTTGGGAGCAAACCAGGACATGGACTAAGAATTAGGAGATCAGTGGGAGGCTGGACTTTGGTGGGCTGAAGTACCTATTCCTCTGTCATGGGATACAACTTCCCTGAGCTAGGCCTGGCAGGACTGAATTTCTTTTGCCCCTGCAAAGCCCAGGCTTGGACTTGTATTAATAGACTCCTAGGAAAGACACGGGGCTGGAGGTGGGAGAAGAGGTGTCCTAAGGCCCTGACTCCCAGTCAGAGGTATGGGGGTGACTAAAGTGGGGCTAACGATATGACAGAGCTATGGAGCCTCCTTAAAGATCACCTGGTCCAATCACCCCACTGTCTCGGGGGAAACCAAGGCTCAGAGAAGGGAGGATACATTGATGGATTTGTCCAAGGTCATGCAACCCTGAATGGCCATCTGGGGGAAAGCGAGGGCTTGGACTAACCTCTGGGGGTGTGGGCATGCAGGGGATGTGTGCACGTGGATTGGCCTTCCTTCTATAAGGCCAGTCCTTTATAACACCTGTTGTATACTGTGGTGGGGATGAACATGAACTCTGAAGCCTGATTCCATGTATTAACTTGAGTGTCTAGAAACAAGTTACTTGAATGCTCTGGACTTCAGTTTCCTCATGGGAACCTCATTGCAATAATTACCTCATAATACTGTAGCACAGAATAAATAAGTTTATATATGTGTGTGTATATATATATATGTGTGTGTTTATATATATGTGTATATATATGTATATATGTATATATGTGTATGTATATATATATGTGTATATATATGTATCTATGTGTGTGTGTATGTATATATATATATGTATATAAAGCACCTAGAACAGTGTGTGGCACATAGGATGCATTGTGTAAGTGCTATTGTTATTACCAGAGGCCCTTGGGTGGAGTGGAAAGAACAGAGGCTCAAGAGTCAACTGCCCAGGTCCCAATCCAGACTCTGTTACACTGGCTATGTGACTTTGGGCAAGTCCCTTTTGTCTCAGAGCCTCAGCAGCAGCATCTGCAACATGTGTAACATGGGATGCATAAGACTCCCTGGAGGCCAGGTGCAGTGAATTATGCCTATAATCCCAGAACTTTGGGAGGCCAAGTTGGGAGGATCGTTGGAGGCCAGAAGTTTGAGACCGGCCTGGGCAACATAGGGAGACCCCATCTCTAAGTAAATAAATAAATAAAGACTCTGTTGCTCCCAGGGCTGTTGGGCTGTCACATGGACATGTCACCTGTCTTACAGAAGGTCTTGAAGAAGATGTGGCTGTTATAATGCTGGTAAGACCCAGTGGAGACACAGAGACATCCTTCATGGTTTCTGCTCCCCTAGGTCGTGGTCCTCCATACCCTTCAAGCTAGCCTAGCCCTCCCCTACTTTGAGCTGGATAGGCCCTGCAACCTCTCTGCTCCTGCTCCCAGGCTGGCTCGCTAGCTTGACAACTTCCTTTCTCCCCACAGCACTGGGGGTTGTGAGGGCAACTCTAAGGCAACTCTGAGGCAGGGAAGGAGCTGGCTGGAGGCCCGGATAGACCCGTATTTGGCAGCTTGCAATAGAGAGACAGGGTCTGGCTTCAGCTCTCCCTCCACCCTGGTAGGGTCTGCTTGCCTGAAAGCCTCCCATCCATCTGACCCTGGTCTGGGGCTCAGTGGACCTGGAGTAGCTAGTTAGAAAGAGAATCAGAGACTCCTAGGCTTCTGAGTAGAGTTAATTTCAGCTCCTCAACTCTCCATCCTCACTTATTTTCATTTAGGAGAGGGGGCACTAGACCTAGAAAGAGCAAGGAATGCAGCCAAGGTCACACAACAATGATTTCCATATTACAGAGTAGGAAGCTATGGTTTAGACATGTTCAATGCAGAGTTAGTATCTTAATCCAGATTTCTTAATTGTTATCTTTTCTAAAATCAGAATACGTAGAGAAAGAAGAGATCTTAGTTTAAGGGACATCTGAGTCGAATGTCATTTTGTAGATGAGTAACACTGAGGCCCAGAGAAGAAGAGGGATTTGCCCAACGTCCAAAAGGAGTTAGTGGCAGAGGTGACACTCAAACCCAGGGCTCCTGATTTTTTGTCCAGGGGCTCTTCCCACATTCACCAGTTGTAGGAGAAGTGGAGGGCCCAAAGGCTGTGTGTCAGGGTTGGGGGTACCTGGCTCAGTACTGGAATGCTTTTAGCTCCTGCCAAGTCAGAACTACTGTTTTTCTACCATCTTAAAGCTCTGAGGTCCCTCTCTTACCTTCCTTATTTGTACCCCTGGGAAGGTGTTTCCACATGGCTGAACCCTACAGAGAGTAAGGAACCTGAGTTCTAGGCTGTGTGTCCTCAGATGAGTCCTTTCCTCTCTGTGAACTTCTGTTTCTCCAACTTTAAAATGGTGTGTGTGGAGTGTGGAGCAAAAGAGGACTAGTTGAGTCTGAGCAGTAGCATTGACCGGAGAGCAGGCAAAAATCATGATGCCCAGGCCCCCACCCCCAAACTCGTGAAATTAGCATTTCCGAAGGTAGGCCGCAGACTTGGGAGGATTTGTCGGATCCCCCAGGGGATTCCAGTGAGCAGCTGAGGTCAAGGAGATCTTTAAGAGCTCCTCTACCTGACTGTTGCTGAAATTCTGTGTCCCGTTCAGGGTGTCTTGGGTGGAGGTAAGGGGGATCCTGACAGCTCCCATCCCACAGCCTCCACACCGAACAGGCCATCCCAAACCATAGGCCATTTCCACAGGATTAGAAAGTTGCTTTGGGGTTTCCGATATTGTCTGAATTCCTACTGGAACACTGCTCCTGTGGTAGGAGTCGGCCTGTCCACACTCCTCCACATCCTCTTTCCCTGAGACCCCCACCCCCCTACCCTGGTCCTTGTCCAACCAACTCTGTGTGACAGGGAAACAATGCAGGCTCTGGAATCAGGGCAGACTCAGGGCAACACCCCTGCTTCACCATGAGTAGCTCTGCAAATCATTTCACCCTCTCCAAGCCCAGTTTTCTCGTTTTTAAAGTGGATTGTGTTGGTACTTAGCTCACAGCACTACTGGGAAGATTAGCTGAGCCCACACATGTGGCATACCCAGCACAGTGTCCAGCATGAGGGAGCATTCAGTGAACAGTAATAACCCTGGGAGCGGCCTGACGCCTGTCTCCCTCAAAAGAACCTCAGGGAAATTGACTTGCTCTCACTTGAAAGACTCAACATCCTGAATGAGGTCTTATTCTAAGACAGGGCTCTCAATCTGCTCTCTGTGCCGGGTGTTTTCTAGTTCATGAGGCAGGTCCATTCCACTTGTGTGACCTTCCTAGCAAGCCCATGAGAAAGGGATTCTTCTCATCTCTGCTGTACAGGTGACTAAGCTGGAGCCCAGAGAGGTTCAGTTATTTGCCTAAAGTTACTCAGTTTAGAATTGGTAGTGCTGTATTCGAAGGCAGAATTCGAAAACTGGATTCAAAAGCGGAACCTTTACTAATATCCACCCAACTCAGTGTGGGTGAAGACGCCCACTGAAGGTGCTTGTAGAGTCAAGGGGGCCAGATACTAGCCAGACATAAACACACACAGAGTCGGAGGCGGGGGGCAGGCTGTGACAAATGTCATAGGGTTTAGTGGGCTGGCAAGTTTAAAGCAGTCTCTCCACACCAGCCACCACTGAAGGGGGTTGACAAGTTGATATTTGCTGGGAAGGATGTTAGGGAAAATGACGAATGAGCCCCCTACACCCTGAGCAAATGAACAGCTTCTTACACGCATACACATGCACACATGCGTGATGATGCAACTAGCAGTAGCCACCCTGTGTTTGTGTCTAGCTTTACAACATATGCAGAAAAACTTTCTCCTATCACCTTATTTTTCCCCCACAGCATATTCGCTTTATTTCCCCCAACAATATATTTATTTGACAAACATCTATTGAGCTCCTACTATGTGCCGAGCACTGTTCTAAGTGCTTAAAATGTATCAGTGAACAAATTAGCCAAGATCCCTCTCATCATAGAGTCCATAATCTGCTGAGGAGGCAAAAAGTAAACGAGAGATAAAAAAGTTCATATGGTTGATGGTGATACGCACTGTGGGGGAAAAAGAAGCATGAGGAAAGAAGGTCAGAGTGTATGAGGGGAGGCTGCAGGTGCCCGGGAAGGTCACACTGAGAAAGTGACATTTGAGATAGCTCTGAAGGAGGGAAGGAGGTGAACCATGCGGATATCTAGAAGACCATTCTAGGCTGACGGAACAGTCCATGCAAAGTGCCCAAGTTGGCTGCATGCGAGAAATGCTTGAAGAGCTGCAAGGAGACCAGTGCTGGAGCCAAGTGAGTAGAGAGGAGGCAGGGGATGTGAAGGCGGAAGGTAATGAGAGACAGATCTTGGAGGACCTTGTGGCCACCGTGATGACTTTAGCTTTACTCTTAGAGAGATGAGGAGCCATAGGAGGGATGTGACTTGGGTTCCACCAGACCCCTCCGGCTTGCATCCTCAAAGTGCAAAGAATAGACTGTGGCAGGCAGGGTGGAAGGGTAATCCTCGGGGTAGAGACAGTGGAGGTGGTGAGAGGGGACCAGATGATAGGCCAGAGGATTTGATAACAGATGGGATGTGGAGCAATGAAAGAAAAAGGAGGCAACAATACCTTGTGTGCTATGAATGTCTTCACAGTCTCCACTTCTGTGCTCACCACCCTGGACCCCAGCAACGGCCTCTGCACAGGGACTCCTTGCTCTAGCCCAGCCTCCTACAAGCTATGCTCCACCCAGCAGCCAGAGGAGTCCCTTTGAAATGTAAATGCAGTCCTGTCACTTTCCTGACTTAATCCTCCAGTAGCTTCCCATGAGACTTAGAAAAAAATCTGGGGTCCAGGTAAGCTGGCTCCATTTCCTTTCCAGTGACTTTTCCCACCTCATCCCCATCCCCCACTCGGCTCTAGCCTGTTCTGCTGTCCCAGGAATTCACCAAGCTCATTCCTACTTCAGGACCTTTGCATTTGCTGTTTTCCCCTCCTGGAATATTCTTTCTCTACTCTGCAAGGTTGGCTGCTTCTCATTCTTCAGGTCACAGCTGAAACATTGTCTTCTCAGAAAGATCATACCCTACACCACAACCACCACATCAAAGTCAGGTTCATCATTCTGTGTTTTCTCCTGTAGCTCCTGGGTTTTGTTTTTTTCCTTCACATCACATTCCATGGATGATATGTTGCTTTCTGCAACTTTTGTCCCTTTCACTCAGCTTCCTGAGGGCAAAGGCAGGGGCCATACAGACTTGGCTGAGTTCTGAACCTCAGTGCCTGGTTCCGGGACAGGCACTCAGAGTTTGTGTGTGTGTGGCAGTGCACAGTAAGTGTTTTATAGGTCTATGTTCATTTAATACCTACAGCAAGGCTGTGAACTAGGTGTTACTGTTATCCCCATTTTACAGATGAGAAAAGTGAAGAATGGAGAAGTCATAAGGTTTGCAGTGGTAGAGCCAAGATTCCATGTCTGTGTGACCTTTTATAATCACACACACACACACACACACACACACACACACACACACACACACAAAATGGGCACTCTGGAAATATTTTTTTAAAATGAATGAAAGATTGCAAATGTTAAAAAGTTAGACTTAAACTTAAGTCCATCAGACATAAAATGCATATTCAACCTCTACCCCCTAAGTTGACATAATGGGGAGCCCCACACTATTTTTGATGTGAGATAATGGTAAAAACACGAGCTTTGGAGCCAAGCAGGCCTAGGGTTTCAATCTCTGTCTCACTGATTACTATGGAACCTCAAGAAAGTAATTTCATATCTATGAACCACTGTTTACTCATCTGTTTATAAAATGCAGACAAAAGTCACCCCTGATTCTTGAAGTTGCTGTCAGAAGTGTGACTTTGGACAAGTTTAAGTCTGTTTCCTCCTCCAGTATTCTCTAATTTAGTGATATTCTTTTATTAATCTCAATCTATTCTACTGTATCTTGTTTCACCCATTCAACCTGTTCGTCTGTCCATCCACCGAATCCTCAGTCCATCAACCCACCAATTCATCCATCCATCCACCCACTCATCCATCCATCTATCTATTCTCCACCATCTATCCATCCATGCATATATCCATCCATCTATCCATCTATCCTCCATCCATTCATTCAATCTATTGATACGAATCAAGACCTCTGCCACATACCAGGCCCTGTGTTATGCTGTGAGCTATGGAGAAGAGTAGGATACCAACAAAGCCTGTAGTCTATTTGTTCAAATAGTGCTGGAGGTCTCATTACGTCCTGTGGTACCACAGGGAGTGAGTGGCTAGTGCTGCCTGTTGAATGAAAGCACGCTAACTGGCCTGAAAGCTGTGGTAGGCACCCTCCAAGGGCTGAAATTGTGTTGGTTCCTTTTTCAGTCCCAGTGCCTAGCATTCAGGGACTTATGTGCTGACCCGCTTCTCAACTATGAACACTCCCTTGAATATAGTGTGAACTTTAGCCAGTGGGCCACACCAGGGGTGTGACAAGATCAGATTTGCTTTGTAGAATGACTTTTCCAATCCCTGGCGTCTTCTGGGTTAGAAGAGACAGAATTGAAAGCAGGGGGCCCAGTGTAGAGACTGTCATACTGGGTAGCAGTGAGAGATAACAGGCAACTGACTTTGGGTGGCAGCAGTGAAGCTGAAGACAAGTAGAGAGACTCGGCAGAGGTCAAGGCACACTGACAGATGCCAGTTGCGAACACACCTTCATTTAAAGGGATTAATCAGCCCCTTGGAAAACTGGGAAATTCTCACTCCTAGCAGTCTCCTCTTTCTCTTTTTCCTTTCTCGCTCTACTCTTTCTTCTCTCTTTCTTACAGAGATACTCTTACATCCACCCTTACACATACTCACACACCCTACACAGACTTGGGAGGAAGTGTGACTATGTATGTGTGCCTGTTTGTGTGTGTATACACAAGAATGGGTTATGGGAGGGAATGGGAGCTTGAAATGTGAACTTTTAAAACATTTTTGGTCTCAGACTAGACTCTTAGTTAAGGCCCAAAAAGGAGCCCCACAGGACGTGTTGTCTGGAGCCAACGGGAAGCTCACTCATTCATTTAGTAGACACATCCAGGGGACTGCCCTAGCTCAGGCTAGACCAGTGTCTGTAAAGTTCACAGAGAACTAGTGTGGAAGATAGCCACCTCCCAAAATTTCTGGGGTGTGATCAGAGAGGTCACTGTGGAAGTATTAAAGAAAGAGTCACCAATGGCCTGCCTGGGTGGCCACACAAGCGGTACGCTATGCTATGGGCTTTGAAGAGTGAGTAGAAGTTCATTATGCCACTAAGACAGCAAGGACATCCCATGTAGAATGAACAGCATAGGCAGAGACCCGAAAGCATGAGAGGAAATGGCAAGTAGTTCATTGGGACTGACTGGTCAACTAGGAGATGAAAGATGGAAGACAGAGAAGGGTGGACCCCGATGGCACAGGAGCAAATGTGAATGGTGGATGGTCCATCAACACTTCAGATGCTCAGACCTTCTGGCACAGCAGTTTCACGCCTCAGTGTCTGCCCTGGAGAAGTACTTGGCATGTGGGTGTGCACAGGAATTTCAGGATCTTGATACTATAAAAGAAAATGTATAATACAGTACTTCGAATAGCCACCAATAAGGGACTAATTCAATGGATTTTTTTTCATACTTGCTAAAGAATATCATGAGGCAGTTACAGTAAGGGAAGTAGATCTCTTGAGGGCAGAACAAGAGTAAATAACATTTTTTTTTAATTGCAGTAAAATGAGTTGGTATACACACATATATTTCCTAGCTATATCAGCTGAGAGAACCTAGAAGCAATGACCTCCTAGTAGCAATGACTGCATCTAGTGCCTACATCTTGGTTTCTTCTAGTACCATCCTCCAGTAAAAGGAACCAGGGCTCCTTGGAGAAATGGCTGGGTCAGGGCTAGGGCAGGGAAAGTCCAAGATAAGCCTGAACCATCTCGTGGTGCCAGAAAATGAGGAAGTGCTCACACACACACACACACACACACACACACACACGCAAATGGGAACTTGTCTAAGGCGCACAGGAGCCAACCTACAGGAAGCCTAATAGCCAAAGTGGGAACAATTTGAGCAGAAAATAAATATAGCATTGAATTTCTAATAATTTATTTGTACTTTAGAGCAGTTTTTGATTTACAGAAAAGGTGCAAAGAAAATATTCAGAGTTCTCATATATTCCACATCCAGCTTCTCCTATTAACATCTCACATTAGTATGCTATACTTGTTACAACTAGTGAGCCAATATTGATACATTGTTATTAACTGAAGTCCTTAATTGATTCATATTTCCTTAGTTTTTACTTAATGACCATTACCTGTTCCAAAATCCCATCCAGGATATATCACATTACATTTACTCATCATGGGTCCTGAGGCTCCTCATTTCTTGCAACAGTTTCTCAGTCTTTCCTTGCTTTTGATGACTTTGACAATTTTAAGGAGTATTGGTCTGGTACTTTGTAGAATGTTCCTCAATTTGACTTTGAAAAATCATGATTTTTTTTTCTCATGGTTTAAGTGGGGAATGGGTCCCAGGAGGAATATCACAGAGGTGAAGTGCCCTTCTCGACACATCTTATCAAATGGTACAGGCTGTTAACTGATAATGTTAACTTTGATCACCTGGCCGAGGCACTGTTTGTCAGGTTTATCCATGTTACTTTTTTCCCCCTCTTCTGTACTCTTTGGAAGGAACTCGCTATGCACAAGCCATATTTACAGAATGGGGAAATATACTTTACCTCCTTCAAGGGGGAGATAATACTGGATTTTAACCCACAGAATAAAATAAATATCAACTTGAGGGTGGGAGGAGGGTAAGGATTGAGAAATTACCTGTGGTCACTACCTGGGTGATAAAACAATCTGTACACCAAACCCCTATAACACGCAATTTACCTACATGGCAAACCTGCACATGTACCTGAGAAACTAAAATAAAAGTTAAAAAAAAACTGAATAAATAAATAAACAGGGGAGAAGGGACTTTCCCTTACAGTAAAATTGCAGTCAATACACATAGAAAGAAAGAGAGAAACAGATAACTTTCAGGGAAGCACCACCACCATAACTGTGGATCTACTGATGAATGCTACAAATTGTGGGTGAACGTTTGAGGAGAAACAGGACTTTCATAGTCTCAAGATATTTATCAATTAAAAAGGGAACCTCAGTAACTTTATAGTTGAGAAACCCTGTAGACATCAACTTAGCCAAGTAATCAAGGTAAACACCACTAGTCATCAGACACATGGGCATCATGAGCCTTTTGTTATGGTGTGCTGAGATGGATCCAATGCCATTTCTGTGGTATTCTTGCCAAAAATCATACCCTCTCTCTGGTCATAAGAAAACATCAAGCAAACCTGAATCAAGGGACTGTCTATAAACACCTGACTGGCACTCTTTAAAATTATGAAGGTCAAGAAAGATGACAAAAGACTGAGGAACTGAACTGTCATAGATTGAAGAGACTAAGAAGAAATAACAACTTAATGCAATGTGGGATCCTGGATAGGATCTTGGAACGGAAAATAAGATGTGAGGGAGAAAATGGGAAATTCCAATAAGATCTGTAGTTCAGATAAGAGTATTGAACCTTTCTTAATTTCTTGGTTTTGATCACTGTACCATGGTTATGTAAGATGTTAATATTAGGGGAAGCTAGGTGAGGGGTGTACGAAAGCAATCTGTTCTATTTTTTGCAATTTTTCTGTAAGTCTAAAATTAGTTCAAAATAAAAAGGTTTTAAAAGTTGCAGTATAAAAGATTTAGGGCAGATACCTGGAAGGCCTCTGGTGGCAGAAACATGAAATGTTTCAGTGGATTTTTGAAGGGTGCTTGTTTCAGGCAGTTAAGGAAAAGAGCCAGGGAAGAGACCTGGGTGTTTAGCCCTTGGGTTCTCAAAAATCCTAGTGCCTCTTTCTGCATTTGGGGCTGGGAGATCTCCTCTCCTCTACGTAGTCTCCCTTGAAGATTTTTTTCAACACAGTGGACTGTGGTTGGTCAACTCCCCTGTATCTCCAGACCACCCCCCAACACCTTGTGTCACCGGCTGAGACTGCAATCCCCTTCCCCTGTTTCTCCTCTCTAGATGGTGCCAGTGGGGGGAGGGGGTGGGGAAGCAGTGCGTGCGTGTGTGTGTGTGTGTGTGTGTGTGTGTGTGTGTGTGTGTGTCTGTTCTGTGTGTGCAGCGGGAGAGCTGGGGATTCCCATCCTAGCAGGCGGAGGTGGCCGAGGTGAGGCTGAAGCATTTGGGGGAAGGCTTGGCAGGCAGGCGAGAGGCTGCTCCAGAGAGAGGGCGTCTCAGACAGTGGTTAGCTGCGGAGTGGGGCTTAGCAGAGGGAAGGGGGAAAGGGAGGGGGCTCTCCTTCTCAAGGGGCCCTTTCATGTTGAAATCAACCAGCGTGAATGCTGGCGGCCCAGGAGCCCAGCCGGGGGAAATGTGAGAGCCCCCTTATCTCCCCTCATGTCACAGCGCCGTCTGCGGTTCTCAGCCGGCCAGCGAGGATGCATTAGGAGAAGTGTCGGTGGGGGATGGGGGGGAGAACGTTCCCATCAAGACCTTGGGCTGGGCCCACTCAGTTAAGGGGAGGTTAGAGGAAGTAGGTTGCAGACCGTCCTGCCGCTGGATGTGGGGCGAACCGGAGTGCTCTGCATCTCGAAGCAAGGAGAGCCAGCGGGCTTTGGGGCTTGGGGCTGTGGATTTGGCAGGAATCAGAAAGAAGGCCTCAGGTCCCACCCCTATCAAATGCCAGAATGCCCTATAGAGCATACCTCTGGCCTGCTCTGGAGTGCAGCTTCTGCTCACGCACCTGCAGGAGCAAAGAGCCCACTCCCTCCTGGGAGAGCTGGGAGAATCAGGCGCTGGATTCAGTTCTCGTTCTGGGCAGGAAACCTGGAACATTTGACTAGGAAGGCCGTGGCCTCACCTTCCCCAGGACACTCTCAGCCCAGGAGTGACCCCTGCTGTCCAAACAACCTTGAAGGCAGAGGACGGAGCTGCTAGCTTCCCATGGCTTTGACTAGGTGGCCCTTTCTGCTCCTTCCAACCCTGCAATCTTGTTTCTCTGAGATGGGCTGTGTGGTTTTTGTAAATCTGTTACAGGAGGGAGGTGGGTGAGACCACATCTGGACCGTGGGGGCCTTGTTGCCTGGAGCTGTCAGCAGGCAATGTTTTCACAGACACCATTTGCCCAAGCAAGTTCCTGGCCCCCAACATACTCCGGCTGCCCAGGGCCCCAAGCCTCCTCCTTGCAATAGCACCGGGACCCCAAAGAGCCGTTGGTCAACCTCTGGGATGACCTAAACCTTTAGGTCATCCCAGAAGCCTCTGCTGCCCAAGAGAGGAAAGAGCTGAGAGGCCACAGGGCTATGTGAAGGTGTGGGTACAAACTGGACAACGTGAATGAGACAATTTGAGGAGTCCCTGGAGACAGTTCAGTGCACGGAACTGTAGAGCTCTGGGATCTACCCCCTGTTTTCTTGTTTTTTTGGGGGGATTTCTTTTGAGACAGAGTTTTACTCTGTCACTCAGGCTAGAATGCAGTGGTGAGATCATGGTTCACTGCAGCCTCAACCTACTGGGCTCAAGCTATCCTCCCACTTCAGCCTCCCAAGTAGATGGAGTTTTGCCATGTTGCCCAGGCTTGGCTCCAACTCAAATGATCCACCTGCCTCAGCCTCCTGAAGTACTGAGATTATAGGCATGAGCTGCCATGCCCGGCTTGTCCTGATTTCTGCCAGAACCTTGCTGGATGACCTTGAGTCAGTCTGTTCCTCTGTCTCCTCAACTGTCCACTGGGAAGAATTCCTCACCACCTGACTGAAAATAGCCTTAGCTTCATCTCCTTCACAGCACGTACCTCTAGCTGAGCTCTTCTGTCTCCCCCACTAAAGCATGATCTCCATGAGGGCAGGGGCCCTATGCCCTGGGCATCCAGAACAGGAGCAGTGGGTCTCCAAGGCCTTTTCAGTGCTGGGCACTCTCATTGCATTTGTTCCAAGCAAGATTCGGGTTTTGAGCCAGGGAGGGAGGAAGCACGTTCTGGGGGTGGCAGAGGAGAATTTCTCCTGGAGCTGGGTGAGCATAGTGGGCCACATGGTGGGCTCTAGGATGCGACAGACTAGGCTAAGGCCCCCTGGGAAGGGGAGACAGGCTTGAGATACCTGCCAGGGCACAAGACCTACCAGAGGCTAATCCAGCACAACCAGGAGGTGGGCTGTTTGGGGATGGGCCCTGAGATTCCTCCAGGCGTCCTCAGCACCAAGCTCAGGACCCAGCAAGGGAAAGGGACTTGGGCAGTGTTTGATGGTTGGCAACAATTAACTACTCACCATTAATGCCTGCCTTGGCACCTCCCAGCTTTGCCTCTGGGGCTTTCTAGGTGGGCCTTGTCATCTCCCACAGGCTAGTTGTGCTTTGTGTATCATTACATTGCCCTCTCACAGCAATGGGGTAGGTACTATCGTACTATTCCTGTTCTACGAACGTGGAGACAGAGACGCAGAGTTCAGTGACTTGCCCAAGGATATGCCACCACCAAGGTTCAGAGCCAGGATCTGAGGCCAGGTCCGTGCTCTCCTCTTTACCCTGTTGCCTTCTGTAAAATGTGTTCAGAGATCCAGTTTGACCAGACTCAGAGCATGTGGGTCCCACACTCCAATGTTGCCACACATTTTTGAATCTCACTGAGTTCTTACACACAGCCTGTGTAGGGCAGGCACTACCATTCCCACTTCACAGACAGGAGAGTGGCCTGTGGTCACTCAGCCAATAAATGGCAGCACTAGGACCTGAGCCCAAGTCAGCCTCTTGTTAGAGCCTTGCTTTTTGCCTTCAACCAGGCTGGGCTTATCCTCTCAGACCCCACTTGCTCCCTGGGGCCCTCCTAGCCTGCATTCAATACCACTGATGCCACAAGCATCCCAGGAACCCAGCCCTAGGCAGAGCCTTCTCTTTTCACCCTCGCCACGAGGTCCTTTTAGCAACTCCTGCTGAACCTCCAGTGGGGAAGCAGGTGATGGGGCGTGGGGAGCAGGCAGCCATGTCACGGAACAAAGAAGGCAAACTGGGGGGCCCTACAAAGGCCTCTGCAGACACCTCTGACCGAAGGCAGCTGCGTTTTCACTTTTGCTCAGAAACAAGCCTCAATTCAACGAATGTGTACTGAATATCCACAATCCAACTGGCATTTCAGAAAACGCTCTTCTAAACAGGCAGTTGCCATCAGTCAAGCGCTTGCTATATGGCAAGCAGCCATTGTGCACATTCCATTGAATCCTCACAGAGTCCTTCGAGGGGTGCTATGAACATTGACCCCATTTTGCAGGGAGGTAAAGTGAGGGTCAGAAAAGCCAAACTGCCTGCCCAAAGTCTCCAAGGTAGAAAGTGACAGAGCTGGGAATAGAATCTAGGCCTCCCAGACTAAAACTTCTATGTTCTTAAGCCTTGCGCCATCTGTCTCCGAAGGGGAGCACCCTGCCTGGGAAGCACAAATGACAGCCAACTGCACTAAAAGTGGGAAAACAGAGAGAATGCGGGACAAGAAAGAGAGCCCTAGCAAGGGGCCAGCTCACTTCCTGGGGACACAGGGTCCACGGGGAGATGGGGGTGCCTCCCCTCAACATCCTACCACAGACTTATCAAGCCTAAGAGCCCCAAGTTTGGCAGAGGTGGGGCTTGCTGAGCATGGTAGGGCTCTACTGGCCCTACCCATATGGAGCTGAGGGGCCCAGAGCATAGGGACGACAGTGCAAAGGGCCCAGAGAGAGCAAAGGGGGTGGGATTGGGGAAGGAAGACGTTCACAGGAATTCTGGGGGGAAATCACGGGAAAATCTTCCAGACCAAAGAATGATGCTTTTTACTTTGTAATTCAGGAAGTGCTTGTAGGGCAGGAGACTAGCGGGGCAAGAGCCTAGCTCAGCAGAATCCTGGCAGACAAAAGGAGTCAGGCCTCCCAAGTTTTGTCAGGCAACTGATGCAGACTCTTGACAGAGGGTGAAACTGAAGCTCTCAAATGGGACCTGAGAGATCTGAAATTCATAGTTAGGAAGAGGGCAGATTTGGGTTGTGAACACAGGGTTAATCTGGTTTCAGAGCCTGTCATAGTTCAGGCTGTGATGACAAAATGCATTAGACTGAGTCATTCATCAATAATAGAAATTTATTGCTCACAGTTCTGAAAAGTCCAGGATCAAGCTGCTAGCAGATTTGGTGTCTGGTGAGGGCTCACTCTATGCTTCTAAGATGGCACCTTCTAGTTCTAGTTGTGTCCTTACATCATAAGAAGGGCAAAAAGACTCCCTCAAACCTGTCTTATAAGGGCACTAATCCCATTCACAAGGGCTCCACCCTTATGTCCTAACCACCTCCTAGCAGCCCATCTTTTAATACTATTGCATTGGAAATTAGTGTTCAACATATGAATTTTGGAACGAAGCAGAGCTCATACCCGGAAATGTCCCCAAAGACAGACTCCTGGGGAGAAAAACCCTGGGTGGTGGCAGCATAAAGATCCCCAGAGCCCAGAGCTGTGTGCCTGAGGCCTGGGTATCACGGCCCCCAGAATCCCCTGGACAGCAGTAGCCCCTTCCTAGAGTTCTCTGGCGAATACAAGACACTCTAGGCTGGGAGGGATGTGGAGGACATCTAGTCCAAACCCTTCCCTCCATCCATCTTATGCTGAAGTCTTCTCTGCAGCATCCACATTGAGTGGGATTTCTCCAGGTAGAAATAGGAGACAGCACTCCAGGCCAAGTGCACAGGCTGAGCAAAATCTTGGGGCTTAGAGAGGCCATGGTGGCTGCAGGGCAGATGACATTAGTTTGGCTGTATCGAGACTGCTGGGAGGGGTGGAAAGGAAGGTTGGAAGCCAGCTGAGTCTTGGGCTGAAAAGGACCACCAAGGTCCTCTAGACCGGACGCTCACCCTGAGCCACACTGTCAGTGTCTGCCCTCCTTTCCCCTAGTCACCCTGCAGGATTTGAGAAGTTCGAAGATCCCATACAGTCCATCTAGCCTGGTTCTTTCATTTGCAGACGGAGAAACTGAAGCTCAGAGAGAGAACGTGACTCTTTGCTAGGGCCCACAGTCAGTCAGTGGCAACCCTGAGGCAGCCCTTTTGTGGACATTCCATAAATATCCACGGATTTGAAGCTTAGTTCTGAGCAAAAGTCCAGGCGGCCTTTAGTCAGAGAACTTTATAGATGTGCTGTAATCTTTACTTCTTCAGAGCAAGCATCCCCAGCTCCCAGGGCCTCTCCTCAATACTTAGAAATTGCCTACATATGGCACATAGTAGGAGCTCAATTCTCATTTATTGAATGAATGAAAGCTTGGGTGAGTCAATGGTGGGGAGATTAGAAAAGCCATTGGGCACCCAGCGAAGGGAGCAGTGGGAGCTGAATTCAAGACCACGCTACACTCACCAAGCCATGTGCCCTGGTACAAGGCTGCATGCATCCAACGGAGGTGCTTTTTGGCACCTTGCACTATGACACTGTGTAGGCTGGTGACAGTGCTGGGGACTTCAGAGGACCAAGGAGTTCATTTCCTTTGTAGCCGTCTCTCCTCCAAATAGGCATCCATTTGGCCATGACCCACCCACCACACCTCCAGAGGGACTCCCAGTCAGCATGAGAGATGCCTCCCCTCACCCAGCCCCCAGCCATCAGCTGATGCAGAAGCTCTTCAGGTCACCACGTCCTGTGACTGACTCACAGAGTTTCCAGTCAGCTAATCTTAAATCCTTTTCTGCTCACTCCCTCGCTCACCGCCTCATTACACACCAGCCTCTGGTGGGAGATTTTTCCCCCAACCTATCTTTCAGTTGCATGTGGTTAGTAGGTACTACCCTCCTAGAGCCTTGAACAGCGAGGAGCAGGGCACTGACAGGTGGGGAGACTGAGGCTTAGAGAGGTTAAGTAACTTGGCCAGTGTCACGCAGCAAGAACATCCCAATTTGGATTTAAATTGAGATCTACTGAGTCCAAGGCTTAAGCTTTGCCCAGGGCTCTCCCTCCAGATGCCAGGGCAGGGCAGTCCCACTGGAAAAGTGCCTGATGGCAGACTCTTCTCCATCCTCCTGGTACAAGGCATCTATGTCAAGTTGACATCAGAATGTCTGGCCATGTGTTGCACATGCCACCTGGGCAGGAGCTCCCACCTGGCTTTTTAGTAGGGGACAGATGGACTTTTGTCCCACCCACTGACCCTGCTACTTAGAGCTATGGTGGGACTTTTGAGAGCAGGGCTGGGCTTGGTTGGGAGGGTTCAGGGCAGAGGCCGGGGAGTGTGCACAGGAGCCAGGTCCTAATGGTATGAATTTCTGTCTCTAACCTGGGAAGGATTTCCCTGGGTGGCGGGTGTCTGCAAATCCTATCCCTTCACTGAAGTGAGTGTCAATTCTAGTACTGCCCTAGGCTTTGTTTGGTAACGCAGGTGGGCAGAGAGGAGGAGCGACTGCTGATGCCCCGTCTCAGGAAGGCCTCAGAGCTATGTGGGGCTGGGCCCACCTGCCTGGTGGCCTGCTCTGATGCCAGTACCTCCTGGCTAAAGGGCGAGTAGGAGGCTACTCCACAGAAGACGGAACGTCCACATGCAGGCCCGGTCAACGGGCCGCTCATCTTTAACAGCCTGGGGCAAAGGGCACTGAAGGAAGTTCCAATTAGTTGTGAGCCTTAACTGCTCGAACTCTTGTTGGGGAAGGAAGAATGCATTACATAGTGAAGGAGGGAGGGAGAAAGACAGAGGCAGACAAACAGGCAACAGAGGGGACAAACAGAGGGGGTGAGAGAGCACAGAGCGTGAGCGGGCCAGTGAGCAGGGACACACTTGGAATGAACATGGCTGGGAGTCAAGAGACCTGATTCTAAACCCAGCTCTGTCATCAACTTGCAGGGGACCCTTAGCCAGTCAGTCCCTGTATTCTAGGCCTCTAAGTCCCATTTGTCAGGCTGTGAGGCAGGGAGTGTGAGGGAAGACTGACCTAGGTACCCTCCAAGGGCCCACCAGCCCTAACCTCAATTTCTGTGAGATAGAAATTGCTCCTTTTAGGCCGGCTCTGGCAGTGGGCATTTCTGAAACTCACAGTAATGAAAAATAGGAAAAAACAAACTTTGGGAATTCCAAGTATGGCTGGGGCTGGAGGATGAGACAGGCAGCACTGCAGAGCTATTTGTCTATGATTCAGAGCCTCCTGGGACGTAGAGCACATGTTCTTAGAGGCAGGACTGCCCGCCCACCACTACCACCCTCCCTGCTGGGCTGCCCATCCAGCTTAACCTCAGTGGGGCCCCTGCTGTGGCCCTGCCACCACGACAGCCACCACCTCACTCCGATTGACCCTCTGGAAGAATCAGGCATGAAGCCAAGGCCCAGAGAGCCTCACTAACTTGTGCATAGACACCCAGCAATCTTCAGGCTAACGTTAATATCAACAGCCCAAGTGGGCAGGAAAGTGAAGGGAAGGAGAGGGAAGGAGGAGTGTCACATGAAGCCAGCCCCTGCTAGGTGCCAAGGACAGTACTTATGCCTTCCAAACATCATCCTCTTTAATCCTCAAAACTGTCCTTTGTGTTAGGCCTTAGGGTACCTGAAACCAGTGCTCAGAGAGGTGCCTTTGCTAGCTCAAGCTCACATCGTCACTAGGTATAGAGCTAGGATTTAGAATTCAGATGCCAGATTTGCACCACAGCCCAAGGGTCCCAGCATCACTGCAGCATAGGCCTTCCTGACACTTGGGCCTTGTCACTTTAACTAGCAATTTCCTGTCCCATACAAGCCTGGCCATGAGGCCAGGTTCGGGCTGCAATCTGAACAGCTTATGGGAATATGTTCAACGGAAGGAGGTAGGCTGGGGAGGCCTTGGGGAGCATTGGGGGGTGATCGGCCCTGGAGGTTGTGCCTCTGTCTGCCTCTGTCCCCGCCTCTTCCTATAACAGGGGCGACAAGCACTGCCCCAGCCCCTGGATCCCAAGCAGGCCTGAGTGAATCCACTGGGCCATGGAGCCCTGCAGTTTGGGTTGTCATTTTATCCTGTGAGGGGACAGTGGGATTCGCCACCCCGTTTCCAGCTTACAGGAGCTGCCAGCCAGGCGCAGGGAGCAGAGCAGAGCAGAGCAGGTCTCACACACACAGAGTTGAAGACAGAGCAGCTGTAAGAGGCAGACACACACACAAACACACATACACACACACACACACACACACACAGAGAGAGAGAGAGAGAGAGAGAGAGAGAGAGAGAGAGAGAGAGAGAGAGACGGAGGTAGAAAAAGGTGGAGCTAGTGAGAGCCAGAAAGAAGGAGACAGAGACTAGGCAAGAGAAACAGACAAGGAGAAATCGAACAGATACTGACACTGGGAGACATAGGACAAGGACAGGCCTAGAGGCAAAGAGATGGAGAAACAGACAAAACCAGAGACAAAGAGGGAGGAGACAGGGTAGACATAGAGAAAACCAGGAAAAGGCAGAAGGGCACAGAGAAAGGGTGGGGAGAAGGGCGGGGGGAGCAGCATGGGAGCTGGGGCCGGGGATCTGGCCTGAGGCATCCCAGCTGTGGCTGACTCCCGGTCCCCACGTGCTCCTCCCTGCCTTTGTCTCCCTCTCCCAACCTTTTTCCTTCTGGGTGCGCAGAGGAAAAGTAACACCATTTACCTGGAGAACTGTGGGGGAGAGGGCCTGGAGGCTTGGGGCCCCTCAGGCCTCCCTTTGCCTCTCTGAGGACTGAGGGGGTGAATACCCCATAGACCTGTAACCCATGTGGCACAACAGTTGGGAAGCTCTGTCCCCAAACACTGCTGCTCTGGATGATAGCAGCATGTAGCCAAAGCAAACTGGGAGGGAGGGCTCCAGAGTCCTAGTTTGGCCCTCGCCTTCCTCCTTGGGTCCTCAGTTTCCCCAGGGTTTTACTGATGGTCCAGCATGCCTAGCCCACTAGCCGGGAAACCATAAGGAAAAGGGCCCAGGGCCATTGTGAGGCCCATCAAGCCCCTTCAGTCGGCTCTGAGTGCAGGTGGCCACCTTTCCCCGCTTCCTCCCAGGCCTCTCTGCACACCTGACTCCCGCACCCTCGGCACTGTCCTCAATCTCACTGACGCCACACCATCCTGCCATGCTGCCTCCTTCTAGCCACCACCTGTCCATCAGTCCAAGTTCCAATCCCTCCCTTCCCAGCCAACCAGGTCCAGGGAAGCCAAGCTTCCCGGCAAGGGTTTAGAGCCTCCATAGCTGCCACCTGCCCAAGCCCAGGGAAGTGTCCTCGGGTCCCCAAGGAAGCCTTTTCCTACCATCCAAGCTTTTTCTACTGGTCAAACTAGGCTGCACAAGGTCTGCTGGGCCAGCCCTTCTCTGCTTTCCTTTGCAGGTCTGGATCAGGCAATGGCCAGGGTGAGGGTGCCTCCCTCCCAGCCAAGACACTTCCCACATTTTGCCCAGCAACTTGGGAGCCTCTAGCCATATCTTCTCCTCTGGGCCCCACAAGGCAGGGGCACTGTCAACTCAGCCACCAGCCAGCAGCCCTGCCCTAAGCTCTAGATAGGACTCTAAAGCTCATGCTTTAGGGAAGTGAGCTTTCAGATTCCAGGCCAAAGGGTATGTGTGTGTGTGTGTGTGTGTGTGTGTGTGTGTGTGTGTCTGTCTGTCTGTCCGTCTGTCTGTCCGTCTGTCTGTCTTACATCCTATCAATAGAGCACTCTCAGAGAGCCATGAGCTTCCCATTGGGATGGAAGGCTCTGCTCTCAAAGATCCTGAGGATAGTATTTGGCCTGGTTATATGGAACAGCCGCTCCAGACCCAGAGGAAAGAATTCTCCATTGCAGCCAAAATGTCTCTGTTTAGGGGGGTTGTAGGATCTGAGGAGTGGTCCAAAGCCCATTTACTCACTTCCTGGGAGGGCAGACAGACCAGAACATTTTTCACGACACGGGAAAGGGCTGTCTCATCCTAGCCCCTCTTCCCTGCAGAGACTAGCGTGGTGGCCCTCCTGGATGGTTAGGTCACTCAGAAATAGCATGGAAGGGAGACAGGTCCCAATAGACGCAGAGTAGTGACCTCTGCCAGCCTCTCTCTAGAAGTTGGGGCCTTCTGCCTGTTTTCTGCCTGCTGCCAGCCCACACTTGGTCCCTTGGCTGGCATTCATTTCCCAATTTGAGCTATAACCCAGTCAGCAAAAGAGGCCCCATGCAGTCTGGTCACCAAGCCTAAGTTGAAACACTATTCCCATTCTCTCTACGCATTTCATACCCAGGAACATCGAGGCCCCGTTAGTAGGAATGGCTGGGTCAGATCTCGCTCCATAGAGGCAGGGCCTTCAGAGGCCCCAAGTGACCAAAACTTTCAGTTTTCCTAAGTAAGTGTCACCAGCAGTGGAGACAAGTCCCCCAGTCCCATCCCAGGACGCACTCAGCATGGCTAGCTCAAGGCTAACCCTTTATCTTCTTAGCACATGTACCCACAGGGTGCCCATGTGGCACCTGTCAGGCAGCCAACTCACTGTGTTTCTTTCAAAGAGGCAGTGTCATACTGAAAAAAAAAAATTCAAGTTTGTGATTCCTGGGTTTGAATCTAAGATCTGCCATTTCCTAGCTGTGTGACTTAAGCAAGTCCTTTAACCTCTCTGAGCCTCTACTTTCTTGTCTACCAAAACGAAGGTCATTACTACTGCCTGCCTGCCCTGCCTACCTTTCGAGCCCCACATCCGGGAAGGAGTGTGGGTCATTCACTTGTCAACTGCTAGTCAAGCACCCAATATGTGCCAGACACTGTTCTGGGCCTTGGGGTGGTGCAGCGAAGAGAAGAGACAAAGTCCTTGCCTTTGAAGCGTGCTCTTTCTAGAGAGGACAGACAGCAAACAACAAACATCTAATATAACATCAGGCTGTGACAAGTCTTATAAAGACATGGCCAAATGAGGGGGAGAGGGTGATGGCAGTAGTGCTCTGGTTCTGTCTGCCCCATCTTCCTGCTCAGCCGGATGCTAACAAAGCTGTCCTCTCCAGCGTCCACGTGGCTCCTTGCTTGTGAGTGGCCCAGCCAGGCAGGCAGAGCAGGATGGATCTGGAAACTCAGTGGCCTGGCCTATTTCTGTCCCAGGGCCCTGGCGTTGATCCAGCCCAGATCACAGCCTCCCTGGCTTCCCCAGCTCCAATTGAGTTGGGCAGAATCCCATCTCTGCTTTCCCCTTCCACCGGTCCCTGCAGCCACCTCCCAGCAGCCACCCTGGGCAATCCTTCTTACCTGGTTCCCTCCCCCCACTCCCCATAGATGCGTCCCTGCCCTCACCCCATCTCTTACTTTGGGTGCAATTGGGGCTGTCGCCCTCCTCCACCCACGAGCTGGAAGACAGCAGTTCAGAAGCAGCTGGGGCTTCACTGAGCTGGTACTAATGCCATCTCCTACGACCCGACAGGAGAGGAGGGAGGAATGAAATGGTCTTGGCTTCTCAGAAGCCCTCAAGAGCACAGCCCTTCCTCTACCAGCCTCCTTGCCAGGGCGCTGTAGGACACCATGGCCTGGTGGGGGATGGGTCACCCCAGGCAACCGAGGGATGGTGGGGTGTCCTCAAACTACCGGGACGCTAAAGTGACAGAGCAAAGGGATTCCTCTGCCGGGCCCCACACCTCTCTAGGCCTTCCCTCAGCAGATAAGTCCTGGGACTAGAGGCAGCTCTTGTCCCCTTTAAATGTGTTTACATTTCCATGTTGACGATTTAACATTGATGAGCCCACTGTGTACTGATGAAATTTTTGAGAGATTGTTTTTCTGTTTGCAAAAGTTAATCAGGCTCATTACGGAAAGTTTGGGAGGTACCATAAAGTATAAGGAAGACAAAAATAACATTTCCCATAGCCAACTACCCAGATATAGTTTCTGTCCACGTTTTGGTTTATTACCTGATGCCATTTGTCTGTGCCTAGCCCAGAGCCCTGTGGGGCTATATCGATACCTATGCACACAGACACATTTTCATATGCCGAAGAACACGTATACTAACAATAGTTCATCCTTGTTCTATGTGTACTGTATGCCAGACCCGATTTTCTACACTTCACATGCATTAATGAATTATTCTTCCCAACAACCTTAGAGGTAGGCCCGATTATTAAGCCCGTTTTATTTGTAAGGAAACTAGGGCAAAGGAAGGTTAAATGTCCAACCCAAGGTCGTGCATCTAGCAAGTAGCAGAGCTGGAAAATTACCACAGACAGTCTTGACTTCTGGAATGTGGGTGTTTAATGATAGACTGCCTTAATAGTTTTTAAATGGTAAAATACATTATACATACAGAAGAGGGTATGTAACGTTTACACCGTTTAAAGGCTGGGAATAAGGTGAGCATTTGTGATATCACTAACCAGCTTATGAAACAGAGCGTTTTCATGGGAGTGCTTTGTTTTCTTTCTGCTTCACGAGCTAGCCCTCCAAATTCTCAGATAGTGTGGCTTATTACTGTCTAATAATGAATTTTCTTCCCCACAGGCCTCCAAAACCTCCCTGAGAGCTTCATCTGCCAAAGAATCCTGGTAAGACACTGTGGTGAACTTCTCTGCCCCTTCTGGGATGGGCCCCAGGACACACAAAGGCTGGTCGGCTGGGATTGGTGGAGACACAGGCAGCCCTGCACACAGCCTGCCTCTCCTGGCATCAGGTACCGTCTCAGCCCTGCAGGCACACTTTTTCTGTTGCTGATGCCCACTGGCCAGTCCTTCTGGCAGATGAGGGAGGGCAGGAAGAAAGGGTGAGGGTGAGAGGAAGGGAGGAGGTGTGAGCTCACTGAGATGGGGCCTGAAAGGCACTGAGAGCGCATAGGCTGGCTGTTCTCTCTGGCTCAGCAATAGGACCCAACATGAGAGTGTTTCCTTCAAACCTTAGAGACAGATAGTAAGCACCCCCATCCCAATGGCTGGAAGGCATTCATTCGTCCTTTCCTTCAACATATTTTCCTTAGACATATACTATATACAATGCTGTGTTCTGGGGCACAGTGGCAGAGACAGGTACCATTGCCTCCCTCCTGGAGGGTTTAATCAAGTGGGGGCCGGTGGAGAAATGTTCAATGACTAAAACTCAAATGAAGATTTAGTTACGGTGAGGATGAGTACTCTGAAGGGGAGGTGCAGGCTGCTAGGAGGGCATATGACACAGGTTCGTGAGCTAGCCTGCGGGTCAGGGTGGGGTGGGGGAAGTCCTTAAGAACCTGTCCTGCCTCGTCTCCTGCAGGCGATGACGGGATGGATGTGGGAAGGGCAGACACTGTTACTCTCCACCTATTCACTTTCAAGATACAGAATCTGCTGGCTGGTGGCCCTCGACTTGGGCCAAGCTGGACTGGGTGGCTTTTCTCTCCTCTCCCTTCTACACTCACTGCTCAGGGGAAGACATGGCTGTGCTTCTTCGCTGTGTCCTCCACCCTGGTGGCAGATTCTCTGAATGAGCCTGCTGAACAACCATCAAGGCACAAACTGCCTTAGTTAAGCACCACTTAGATGACTGGACACGAGGGTGCCAAGACCTACCCACACTCAAGCTCTCCTGTGGAGCCAGCCCATGTAGCCTTGAGCCTCACAGTATATGAGACCCTATTTTCTGCACTTCACTTGCATTAACAGAATTATTCTTCCCAGCAACCTTAGGGGTAGGCATGATCATTAAGCCCACCTTATTTCTAAGGAAACGGGTAAAGGGAGGTTGAATGTCTAACCCAAGGTCGTGCATCTAGTAAGTGGCAGAGCTAGAAAAGTAAGACAGTCTTGACGTCTGATCCAGGCTCAGCTTCTGCACTGCCTGGAACCTCTTCTCCCGACTCCGCTCCCCTGTAAGTGCCCGGGCCCTGGGGAAAGGACACTAGCCTTCCCTTTGCTCCCGAAGACACTGGGAAAAGACAAGCTGAAAGGTTGGTGTCCAGGGCCAAGCCTAACTCACCTTTGGGGTCCCAGGATGCAGAATGAGGTCTCTTCCTCCTCTTGCCCATCCACCTATCCTTCTGGAAAGTGCTGAGTCCAATGTAGAGTGGTTAAGACACAGGCTCTTTTGCCAGGTGGCCAGGGTTTGAACTGTGGTTGTGCCACCTACTAGTTGTGTGGCCTTGAGCTAGTTACCAAACCGTTCTACCCTCATTGTCTCATCTGGCAAATGGGGATGACGATGGTGGTAACTATATGATAGGGTTGTCACAAAGATTAAACAGATTGTTTGCAAAGTGCTTAGGACAGCACTTGACACTAAAGAGTAAATATAGTTGTTGGCTGCTTGTAGTTTTGCTGTCTCCCAGGGCCTGAGGTGACAGGCAAGTGTTGCTCTGAGTCCTGACTTGGACATTTCCAAGCATAGTTATTGCCTTTGAGTGTGGAGGCTGAGAATAGTTTACTTTTTTTTTTTTTTTCCTTGTCAGAGATCCATACAGCTTGCAGCTGAAAAAAAAAAAAAAAAAAAACAGAAACCATGCAAGCCAGCCACTAACATCCCCCCACCTCTCACCCTTGCTCAAGAATGAGAAACTGAGGTCCAAGAAGGAGGCAGGACTGGCCCAGTGTCACAAAGACAGTAAGCAATAGCAAAGGGGCTATGAACTTCACCTTTTAGTCACAGCTCTATTCTAGCCTGGTTGCTAAGTAGTCAAGCTTGGATTGAAACCTAGGCTTTGGCACTTGAGAATATTTAATAACTGTGTGACCTGGAACAAGGGACTTAACGCATAGGAGTCTCAGTTTCCTCATCTGTTAAATGGGAATGATAATGTCTACTTCACGGGCTTGTTGAGAGGGTAAAGTAAGACAATGCATAGAATTGCTCGCTATGGGGCCTGGCATAGAGTAATGCATGCTTGTTATCATTCCTGGCTCAAGAGCTCTTTCTCTGCACCAGGTTGCAGATGCTGGTGCCCAGGTGATGCCCACTGGGCAGGCCAGGCAGACTCAAGGGCTCACCAACTGGCACTGTGCCCCTGTGATCAGGCCATCCTTCCTCACTGGTGTCAGGCCCTCTGCGCCTGCTGTTAAGGCAGCCTGACTGGCTCAAACTGGACTTATCAAGAGCCAGACTGGCTTAGACACACTTGAGTCGAAGGACACAGGCGATGACAGGCAGTCGTGTGGTGGTTTCATTCATTCTCCCTGCCCTGGGGAGAAAGCACGGCTTTCTCTGTGTTGCTTGTTTTTGTTTTTTCAGAGGCAGTCTTGCTCTGTCATCCAGGCTGGTGTGCAGTGGCACAATCATACCTCACTGCAGCCTTGAACTCCTGGGCTCAAGTGATCCTCCTGCTTCAGCCTCCTGACTAACTGAGACTACAGGCACACATCGCCATGCCTGACTAATTTTTTATTTTTAATTTTTGTAGAGACAGAGGTTTCTCTGCCCAGGCTGCTCTCAAACTCCAGGCCTCAAGCAGTCCTCCTGGTTCAGTCTCCCAAAGTGCTGGGATTACAGGCGTGGACTACCACGCCTGGCCAACTGTGTGTTCTTTTTTATTCTGGGGCTGGCTGGAGACCCAGATTTCTCAGAGGCCCTTTCTGGGGTCCCTTGGAGCCAGTGCTGGTCCCCTCAGAGGCCAGCTCTCAGGCCAAGAGGAGTCAGAGCCATCTGACCGAGAGGCAGTCACAGAATGCTTGCTCTAGCAGTTCTCTACCCTGAACATTAGGCTCATCACGTGGGGAGCTCTAAAAATGCCCATGCAAGGGCTCCATGCCCTAGACTCTACTTTAATTGACCTGAACTGGGTCTGGGACATGGACATTGTGTAGAAGCTCCACACATGGTGAGTTTAACAGGGGTGCAGCCAGGGGAGTGAGCACCTGTGCGGTAGGTGATTCCAAGAAGCTTCAGCTGAGGTTCTTGGCCTCACAAGGCACCCAGGCTAGTGGGAGGTAAGACAAGTAAGGAAACCATGACCAGACAAAAGGTCGTACATACTGACAGGGCTGGAAGAGCATGCTGCTAGACCAACGTGCTTTCCCTGGGCTACCTCACAGAGGAAGTGACATTTGAACTTGACTCTTTCATTCAATCAACATTCACGGACTATTGCAGGGAAGCTGGGGAAAGATATTCCAGATAAATGAAATATCATGAGCAAATGGGTGGGAGAGAGGAGGCCTTGCTTTGACAACAAAGTTTGATATGGCCAAAGCCTTAGCATCAAAAGTGGAAGTGGTAAAAGAGAAGAGGTCTGGTTTGGCCCGGCTGATGGGAGTGGGTATGTGTAGGCTCTGCTAAGGAGCTGGATTTATACTGCAGAGAACAGGAGCCACGGCAAGGCTGTGGGCAAAAATGTAGTTTATGTTTAGAATGATGACTCTGGGGCCGTGTCGAAGAAGCTAGGTCACTGGCCCATCCTAGGTGACTCTTCTGACCCTTGCTCAGTCAAGATCCTGAAGTGCTGATTTCCTCTTGAGGGAGGCCCAACACGAGGCCAGAACTGGAGGCAAGGAGCAATGAGCATAGCAGGCATCTGCTGAGTGCACTCTTCCAAGCACTGGGCAGGCATTAGCTCATTTAATCCTTGTGACAGCCACTCAGGTGGGTACCATCATCAGTCCCACTTTACAGATGGCAAAACTAAGGCTCAGGGAAGTGAATCCATGTTCCCAAGGTCACATGGCTGGTCAGTGCCAGAGCAGGGATTTGATTCCAGGCAGTTCACACTTTTAAGCACTACACTGTATCACTTCACAAAACGCCTGTTAATGTCAAGAGCTCTCAGTCTTGAAGGAATGCCATGGGGGCATTGCCTCAATTCCTTCCAGGAAGACAAGGGGTATTCTAACCTTATGTTGAGATTGAGGTTTGTCCTGTTGAGTGGAAAGGCCCTCACTGGTACAAGGCTGGTCCTGACCTGTTGGTAGTTTCAGGCCTGGACCACATGAGATCCTTTAGGCTCTGACCATCTTGCCAGTCTTGCCTGATACCCTTATTCTAAATGACTTCTCCTCAAACCTATCTGGGGCAGTTTGGAGGAATACAAGAAGGATGTGTGTGGCATGGTTCTGGACACAAAGCAGGGCAAATTGGAAGTTAAATGAATAAATGAATGGACAAATGAATGAATGGTTCATCGAGCTGAGCCCCCTCAGTAGCTCTTCACAGGCAGTAGAGCGTAGTGGTTACATATCAGCTTTTGTGTCAAGACAGCCTGGGTTCATATCCTGACTTGACCAATCACCAGACACATGGCTGTTTCTGAATCTAAGTCCCCCACCTCCTTCTTGGAGCTGTTTGAATGGTACAGATAAGAGCTTCAAGTGCTTGTGATGGTCCGTGGCATACAATGAGCATTTAATAATTAGTAGCTCATGTTGACTTTCTGGAAGCCTCTGAGAACCTAATAAGCACTTTGGACCATCTCCCTAGAATAACGCACCAAGCTGCCCAATTTTCCATGTAAGATCAGGGAACCTCTAAAGATTGGAACCCACCTTTAAGAGTGTGGCTTCAGGTACCCTCACAGGAATGATATTGGGAGACACAGTGGTATTTGCCCTTCCCCTCTGCCTACTCCTTTCTCCAAGACCTGTACTTTGGAAGGGGACACTTTGGGAAAAGGAGTTCCCAAAGGCTTGGGTACAAGGGCAGGGGTCCCTTGCCACGTTTTCCCCACAGCCATTGCCATGTTGAGTCTGTCTGACTCCATCCTCTCCTCCTCCTTATAAAAGTCAGAGATGGGGTGGGTAAGGCCAGGGCAGCTACCGGCTTTAGCTCAGCTTGGACAGGGGAGAGAGGTGGCAGGGGGTTCAGGAGATAGTAAGGAACCCCAGCTGTTGAACGGGCTGGAAGACCTCCACAACTGTCTTCTCCTTCACTGTGTAGGTAAGACTGCATGTGCTCAGCCTTGTCCTATAGGTGGGCATTCAGTGTAAAGAGCCTCAGATTCCTAGGCATAGGCACCCATCCCCTGCCCCGTTCAGGTCTCAGGCAGGCTGTACTTACTAGGAAGAGCAGCCACCCATACAGAGCGGGTGGTAAAGCCGCAGCTGAGTTTATGAAGAGCAAAAGATTACTCCAGCTGCACAGGAAACTCAGTAACCCTGATTATGTGTTTATTCTTTCCCTTCCCTGCCTCCTGCGCCCTCCCTCCCACCTCCTTCTCTTCTTTCTTCCTGCCTCCTCCCTGTATGCCTTTCTTCCTTCTATTACCTCTCAAATCTGTCTGCTGCCAGCTACCCTCCACCCTCCTCTGCTCTTTTCCCAGGCCCATCCTGGCCAGCTGGCTCTACGTGGCCCCTTGTTCTCCCACTCCAGAGGCAGGGGCTGCCCAACCACCACACAAAGGGTCACCAAAACTCCATCCCTCTGGTAGAGAGCCACAAAGCTGGAGGTGATCCAACCTTACTCTTTCCTTTTTTATAGATGAGGAGACTGAGGTCAGAGGGATGAAGGAGTGGTCAAACATGTTTAACAGAGCCAGAAGTAGAATGCCCATGGCAAGACTTCAGGGGCATCAGTGGCATGATACCATGGGTGCTGGAGGAGGTGCCAGGGACTTGCCACCTATGGGCCATGCTTCCACCAATAAGGCTCTGTACCAATGGACTCCCAGTCAACTCCTCCTGTTTGCCAGGAATCCTACAGCTACAGGCTATCAGAAGCCACAGGACCCATTGAGGTCATCTAGTCCAAGCACTTGTCATGTTGGATCCAGGGGCAGGTGGGAGCAGACAGCAACTGGCCTTAGCCCTTGGCCCAGGAAGGAACAAGGCACCAGACTCACACACAAGAGCAAGCAGAAGTGCAGACACAGTGTAGCATTCCAGCCAGCCAGGGTTCGAATCCTAGTTTAACAGTGCATTGGTGGTAAGGCTTTGGGCAAGTTGCCTAATTCCTGTCTCTTAGTTTCCCACCTTACAAAATTCGGTGATCATAGCACCCCACAGAGTAATTACAAGGACTGCATGGGTTAATACTTGCAAAGTGTTCAGAATAGGATCTGGCACATGGGAAGTGCCACATACATGTTGGCTCTCATCATTATTCAACTTCACAAGGAACTCTTACATCGCCAACAAGAAAAAGCGCCCAGTAGGAAGCCACCAGGGGCCTATTATGATGATTCACCACGATCGAAATTGCCCAGTAGCAGGGCTGAGAGTGCGCACTGTCATGATGCAACAGGGAGGCATAGCCTGCAAGATCTACTTGACTGATTCACTCAGAACAGTTGGAAACCATCAGGTTGAACTGTATGAAATTGCCAATATTTGACCATTTCTGATCTGCAAAAATAGTTATTTCATGTGGTTTAGCCTAATAGCAAGGTTCATTTTGGGATGCGTAAGGGCTGGTTCGGCCTCCACTCATTTCTTAACTTTTCAGTTGAGGGAAGGAGGTTGCTAAGCATATTTGATCCATTTCTATAAAGAGCCAATAGTTGGTTTCTAGTAGGTGCTTCTAAAGTGCTTAAAAACTGCTTCCTTGAGAAGTTGAAACTCCTCCTGGAACTAATTCTGCATTGTGAGACCCTTTGATATATAAAGCCAAGAGGTGATTTTAGAAAACACACACACAAACACACACACACACACACACACATACACACAACTTTATTTTTAGCTGTCTGAAGATGAGTGGTGAGTAATCAATGATATCGATGGCATTTCTGGAAGTCCTGGAAGGCACCAGGGGCCACTGGAGATGGCATTTGAGACACTGGAATACTGCCCAGGCAACAGAGTAGAAAGAAGTGGGCAAGGTCCCTGTTGTCTCTGCCCTGGGATGGCTTCCAGGTTTGTGGAAATGGCTCAGGGCAGAAGCATGTGTGGGGGTGTGCATGCGTCCTCCTTCATCTGTATCTTGCTGCTGTTTTCAGTAGTATCAATGGCATGCTGTGTTCCCTCTGAACCTCAGTTTCTTCCTTATGAGCTCCAGGAAGTCAAAGACCACATCTGTCTTGTTATCACTGAATCCCCAGGACTTAGCACATTGCTGGGCACACGTAAGCATTCAATAATTGTTTCTGGATTGATTAATTAATTGAAACGATGAAGGAAGTGGATTCTGCCTCGCCTAGTGATCGTGGTTTCCAGGTGGAAACAATGACATCCTGTGAAAATGCTTTCCAAGAACTTGAAGTGGTACCCGAATGCCTGGGGATTTCATGAGTGTGGTGGCCGTGAGGTTGATCAAGGCTCCCCAAAGCAGTTGGAGCCTGAGCTCTCAGAATGATGAAAGCCACAGAAGAAGAGGCTGAAGGAGCAGAACATGGCCACTTCGGAGTCCACAAAACATTAGTCTGTGTTGGTAGCTCCACTGAAGGATAACAAAACAAATTGAGTTTATCTGCAGCAAGAGGGATTTAGGTCAGACCTTCTAGACACGGTGGGGAGGTGAGGCAGGATGTAGATGACCCTCCCTGAGCAAACAGAAAGCTTCAATTCTCATCACATCATCCCTAACTACTTACAGGTAGTGGGGCTCCAGCTAATTCCATCCCCTTCTCTGGGCCTCAGTTTCCCCATCTGTAGCTGGAGGTGGGGGGCAGCAGTAGACTCCATGGTCTCTACTATTCCTTCCAGCTCTTAAAGTCTGGAATTCTGTCTGGAGGCTGGGCCGAGCTGGCATAACTTCAGAAGGCTGTAGACGGCCATAAAAGTGGTGGGATCCCTGGGGATGGAGAATCCTGCAGGGAAGACCCCTCCCCCAGCCCTCCACCTCCTGCCCTTTTAACTGCTGCAACCACAACCCTCCCCAGCTCTCCAGGGTTCCTCCTCCCCAAACCCCCACAGCTCTGTCTGGAGGCCCCGTTCTCTGACCAGCTTTGTTTGCTTTTAATAAAGTTAATCGCACTCCTAATTTGTATGTAATGAAAAGATAAAAGGGAGACATGGGGGCGAACCCTCCATTGGAGTGGGAGCAGTCCAGGTCCAGGGCTGACAGCCACCTCCCCACCTCCACCCTCACCACTGCCTTGCCCATCCCCGGAGTCTGAGCGAGCAGGGGCTGCTGTCTGGGCGCCAGACCGGCCCAGTTGTCGCTGCAGCTCCCCCAGAGAAGCCTCCTGGGGCCTGCTCGATCTGCGTTTCCCTCTGCCTTTCGTGGAAGACAAAGAATCCCCATGTAAGTCGTGACAGCACCCCACTGCTCACCTTTGTAGGACTCCCCATACTCCCAGCCCGTTCAGTTCCTTGAAAGCAGGGGCTGGCTCCTGGCTGGGAACACAGCAAATAGCAGCAAAACTTAACTCCTCCACTCTTGACTGTGCCCTCAGCTGGGTCTCTGTGAATGCGTTGGATTCCTCAATGAGAACAGAGAAGAATATACTGCAGGGGGTGGAGGGTTACTGATTAGATTTTGCTCATCTGTGGGTCAACACTTGTGTCTACTCAGCCCACTCAGCCATTTCTTATCCTCTTACATGGCTTTTCCCTCACAAGCCCTACTCAAATGGTTGGTCACCCCAGGCCCTCATTCTTATCCCAGCCCTGCCACCTACGTGTGACCTGGGGTCCATGGCTTTTGCCTCCCTGGTCCTCAGCCTCCCCATCTATCTCAGAGGCGAGTCAAGAGGTTGGAGGTAGATGGGAGGATGACTAGGCCTAAGATCGGGGTGCAAAGTCTCAGCATGCTGAAGCAGCCCTGGGGAGCTGCTCTCATGAGGCCAGCCCCCCACAAAAGAAGCCGGGTTCCCAGGGTTATTCCCCCTGCATCTGCCAGTCCCCAGAGGTAGCGTCAGTGGGAAACTACCCCCTGTGGTGGTGGTTTGCTGGATAACATTTGTGGGGAGATAGGGAAGGAAACCTAGGCTCCCCATGGGGACTGCTCAGTGACACAATTCAGTGAGGACTGACATGAGATAGAGGCAGCAGGGATCACCTATGTCTCCAGCCCTTGTTTCAGAGGCCCATGTCCCAGACTCTTGACAATCTGCACTAGAGGAGGTGAGGCCGATGTGGACTGGGGGTGCCTTAGTGCGCAGGGAAGAAGTCAGGCTAAAGAATAAGCAGCCCTTCCCCTGCCCTCCTAGGGCTAGGTCAGGCAGGGCACAGGCTAAGCTCCAGACCCAGATGGGGGTATGGAGACAGCAGCCCCACCGGAGGGGCTCCCAGCATGGCACGCCTGAGCAGCAATCTGGAAGCTATTGGGCTGGTGCATTTCTGCGATCCACCGCGAATGCCATGCCCAGTTCATTTCCTCTAAGGAAACACAACCTCGGGGGATAATTAGAGCTTCTTTGCGTATACAATCCCATATTGTTTATCCAACACAAATTAAAAAACGTGGGCCCTGAGAACATGGAGCAGAGAGATAAAGAAACCTTCTCCTCCTCCTCCTCCTCTTCCTCCTCCTCCTTTTTCTCCTCCTCCTCCTCCTCCTTGTCCTCCTTCTCCTCCTACTCCTCCTCTTCCTCCTCCTCCTTTTTCTCCTCCTCCTCCTCCTTCTCCTCTTCCTCCTCCTCCTCCTCCCCCTCCCCTCTTGCTCCCTTCCAGCTGGTTCTCATTACCCCGCCCGGCCAGGCCAAGGCCAAGCCCCAGCCCCAGCCTCACCCCTGTCCTGCCAGGTCCTGCTCCTGAGACCCGGACCTTCCAAGTTCGGGCCTGGGATCCTCCCCACCCTTGCCGCTGTGTCTGCCTGCCTATTGGTCTGTAGTGAGAGGTGGCTCTGGAGTAGGTTTCTCTATCCAAGAGTGCTGGGCAGGGTCACCATTTTGTCCCTGTGTCCTCTCAAGGACCCTCCCACTGAGAAACGTGGGAAACACCAGCCCCAAAATGCAACTCAGCACCCAGAAGCAGAGGCAGGGCCTGTGCCCTGGGGCTTTCTGGGAAGGAAGGGCTGGTTCTCTCGGCCCTGGCCTTGGCCCTAGTTCCCTTCCACTGCCCAGATGAGCTCCGCCCAGACAACAGGGAGCCCAGTCAGCCTGGCCTGGGGGCCCCCTCCACAAAGCCCAGCCCCTCTCCCCCCAGGGCTCAGCCCAACAAAGGAGGATTCTCAGGCAAGGCGACTCGGCGGGAGGAAGGAGGGTTGCGGGTGGAAAATCGCTTCAGAACTCAACGTTGGCCATCTCCATGAAAGCCCTATTATTGCTCGGGGAGTGAAAAGTCTTGCTCAGCATGGCCCGTTCAGCTCCCCTCACTTCCCTGTCCCCTAGGAATAGCTCCACATTCCAACACTGCACAGCCAGCCTTTTCCAACCATGGGGAGGCGGGACAGGAGGTGGTATGGGCAGGGAGGGCTGCCCATGAGAACTCACCTTTCCCAAGCTTTCGCTTACTTAGAGGGCAGAGATGGCCCCACAGAAGTTAGTTCATAATTAGGTGTGACCTTCCCATTTCTCGTATATCGCAGCCTACTTCCTGGGGAGCCTTGTTCCAGGGAGGCCTGGTGGACTTTCCTTGGGGACTGGGAAGGTGTTCTCCTACCCACTGGCCACCAAGCAGTATGGCATCTCTCCCCCGCAGGGTCGGAGACTAGCATGGCCAGGCCTCTCTGTTCTGTGCCCTGACCCCTCCCCCATCTCAATGACTAAGAAGTCCAGAGGGTGAGAGGAGGAATGGACTCTCTCCTGGGGGCCAGCCTTCCCACCCTTCCGCAGGCACAGAGCAGAGAGCTGACCGGCTGGGTGAGCAGGGAGTTTGACTGGAGGTAGACTGTTCTCTGGTTGAAGTGAAGAGGAAGTTGTGTGAGCTGAGAACACATTCCCTGTCTGGTCTGTCCTTTCAGCTCTCCTGATATTTTTTTTTCCTTTTGGTTTGTCTCTGAGCTGGAAAGAACATGTGCTTGGCAGATTTTTATTTATTAACTCTATAGCTTGCTCTCTCGTGCACGCGCTCTCTCATTCTCTTTCTCTCTCTGTCTCTGTTTCTCTTTTTTTCGCTTGCTTGACAGAATTTAGATTAGACAAAACATGAGCTCATTTCTGCCGGGGGAAAAAAAAAAAAGAAAGCAAACCACTCCCCCTCCCCCTCCCCCACCTTCTCCTCTTCTCAGCCTCACCCACCTCCACTCACCAGGCGGGGGTGGGGAGGGCCTGCAGGGCTCACCCAGACATCATCTCTAAGTTAGGTCTTGGGGTACCATTGCCCCCACGCTGTGCTAGCTCCCAGCTCTGGAGGACAGACAATCTCACAGTCTTGCAGTCATAAGCCTATCACCCAGAGTTGGCCCGGGGTGGGAGGCAGAGGGGCGACCCAGAAGAGACATGCCTGGAGTTCTGAGGGTAGTTTGGCAAGTTGGGCCCTGCCAGTGTTGGCAAGGCTCCTGGCAGCATTGTACAAGCACCCAGGCCCCAGACCCCAATGCTACCTGGGCCCCTCTCTCAGTGCCTTTCCTTGATTTTCACTCCCATAGATACTCCTGGATAGTTGTTACCGCTTCCTGTCATCAAGGGCCCCCTAACCAGAGGCCTGCTTCTTCAGCTTTCTCAAAGGCCCTCTGAGCACTTGCTGGGGTTCACCTCCCTGGACTGCTGATTAAATGAGTGAAGGCCCTTGTTTCTCTCTTCATGGATCATCAGGCATATGGGACCATCAGGCAGATGGAATGGTGACTTGGGAGGCCCACCTGAGTTGAAATGTCAGCTTCGTCATTCACTTGCCCGGTGTTGGTCTAAGCATTTCCCCCTCACTGAACCTCAGTTTCTTGTCTGAGAAACAGGGATAATAAGATCTGCATTCTAAAATTGTCATGAGGTTTAAATAACGTTGAAATCCATTTTGGCTAGGTACAGTAGCTCATGCCTATAATCCCAGCATTTTAGGAGGCCAAGTGGGGAGGATCGCTTGAGCCCTGGAGTTTGAGACCAGTCTGGAAAACAAAGCAAATCTCTGTCTCTACCCAAGTTTAAAAAATTAGCCAGGCCTGCTGGCATGTGTCTATAGTCCCAGCTTCTCTGGAGGCTAAGGCAAGAGGATCACTTGAGCCAGGAGTTGGAGGCTGCAGCGAGCTATGATCACGCCACTATACTCCAGCCTGGACAACAGAGTGAGACCCTATCTCTAAGACAAATGAACAAACAAAAAACCCGAAACATTCTGACCTTTTAAAATGGGTGAAAACAAAAAGCCGAGTCCCCAATACATTACAAATAACCGCAGTAACTGAAAGAATGACCTCTTCTTTCTTCTCCTCCTCCTCATCATTCTTCTCTCTCTCCCCGCCTCTGAAGAAAATTAGGGTGGAAGGGCAGCAGGAAGGATTGTACTTAGACATGAGAACGAACTTCCCAGGAATGTAGAAGTTAGGGCTTGAAAGAAATGCACACTGGAATCTGTGGACGTGCCTTTCAGCATACAACAAAGGAGAGTTGCCCAACCCTGGAGGCAGGAGGACGCTGTCTGCCCTGGAGGGTCAGGAGCTGGAACGACCATCACTGTGGCGGAACAGAACCCTGGGTTTGGATCTTATCTTCATCATTCCTTGTGTGACTGTGGGCAGGTCACTCCCCAGTCTGCGCTTCTGTTCCTCATCTCTGCAGTGGAAGAAGAGCTTCCCTCCTCTTGAAGCCTCTGGGAAATATCTTTATGAGTTTCTGCGGGCTGCTCAGATGAGTCTTCCTTGTCACTCCACAACAGCAGGGAGGAAGGCCAGAGGGGAGTTCTGGGGCTGCCCTAGCTGCTGAAGCTGCTGGGCCCTTGGGAACCCTCGCGGTTGTCCTGGCAGGCACGGTTCAGCCCAGTTAGGGCTCCCAGCCCAGGCTCCAGGACTGGTAGGCCCCTCTGAGTCAGTGGGCTCCCCCACACTTTACTGCTACCCCCTCCTCAAAGCCCGCCAGCCCACCCTCGAGCTGTCCCTTAGCCAAGCAGGGCAGCACTTCTCTTCTAATCTCGTTTTATAAATTAATCCCTCTCTTCCCTTAATCATTTTCATTGCCTGCCTCTGAACCCACTCCAATCCATCTACTGCTCCTGCACCTTCTCCCGCGTATCGTCTCCTTCGTGTCCCTCTGGCTGCAGCGAGAGGCCCCCCACATGGCCTGCCGGTGTCACTGCACTCCCGTCCCCAGGTGAGAGGGTCAGCTCCCAGGGCCAAGTGGGCCTGGCCCCTTTACCTTTGGCCCCTTAGAGACAGCTAAGTGAAGCCGAGATCCAACACACCTGGACCGAAACCCTAGGACTGCTGCTTACTTGCTTAGTAGCCCCAGGGAAGTCCCTTCACCTCTTTGGGCCTCATCCTCTCCATCTATAAAATGGAACAACTAGCGGGACCCAGGTGAGAAAAGTTCTTTGCAAAGGGCTGGGCACATTTTAGTCGCTCTGTTCGCTTTGCAGGAGGACAGGGCTGCCGAGTCAGTTCTCCCCTCGGCCCTCTCTGCTTCTCTTCTCATTCACACCCTGCCCCCAGCCCTGGAGCTCCCTGGCACGCTGGGCATAGGGCCCCACAGCTCACCGTGGCCACAAACAGGAGCCTCATTCTCCAAGCTGCCGTCAACTTCCATTGGGAATGAAGGACTTTCCCCCGCCACAGGGAGGAAGAAGGCTCAACCTGAAACAGCAGCCTGCAACAACAAGAGAGGGGCTCGGGTTGGGACGTGCTGAGGGGCCTTCTGGCTCAAAGCTCAAAGGGATGGTCAAGATGCTGAAAGTTATCCTCACTTCATCTCCTGTGAATCATCTCCTAGATCCTCTCTGGAGAAGAGAACCCCTCTGTTTGGCTGCCTAAGCCTTGGGAGGATAGGGCAGGGTTGTAGGATCTCAGCTTTGTGGCGCACCTACTCTGAATTCTCCCAACAGCCCTGTGAGCCCGGCTGAGGGGATCAGATCCCATAACTTGTCCACTTGAGTGCCTGTGTCATGTGGGATGCTTGTGGATTCAGCATCAACAAACACAGTGGACACAGTTCCCACCACGCTGAACTGACTGTGCAGAGAGTGGTAGAGCAGCTTCCAAGTCCTGGTGAGTCCAATGCCAATGCCTGTGCTAATAACCAGTACACTAATGCCCCATGCTTCAGATAAAGAAAAATCTTTCTAGTTGTATGACAAAAGAGGAGGCTGACAGTGATCAAGAAGACTTCTCAGGGCCAGTCCCAGCACTCTAGGAGCTGATGATCTACAGGAGTGACATGGCAAAGATAAGAATGGGGCAGTGGGGGACAAGGGAGCAAGTCCTGTCTGCAGGAGCGGGACAGGGCTTGGCGAGCCAGGACTTTTAAGCTGGTTCTTAAAGGATACCTAGGAGTTGTCCAAACTGACAAGGGAGAAATGGCATCCTAGATGGACACAACTCTAGTAAGTGCCAGCGCTAGTGCCAGCAGACCCACGACAGTGGGATCCCCCACCCCTTTTTCTCTGTCAGCCGCAGGCAGGCCTCCATCTGCAGGAGGGGGCAGTTTAGAAGAACCTGGGCTCCCATCTCTGCTTTGCCCTTTGCCGGATGTCCGGCCTTAGACAATCACTTCTCCTCTCTGAGCCCCGGTTCTGCAGTCTAAATGCTGGGCACCCAGTCAGTGTGAGATACTAGACAGCTATTATAACTGCTATCTTATTAGTATTGTTATCTTCATCATTATCTTCACTAAATCTCATCTCAAAATGACCGCACTGCAGGGTGCTGCCCCAGCCTCACCTTGGTGTGCCTGCCCTTTCCCTCACGCCACGTTTTCCCGCTTACTTTTCATCCACCCTGAGCCCCACCCCTGCCTCTTCTATAACAGACTGGCTTGGCTCTGGTTGAAGTCCGAAAGGTCAGGCCCTAGCAGGCTCCTAGCAGACTTTAGAGCACTTAGCACCCTTCCTGCCAGTCTCCCACCATTTTTGGGGAAAGAAAGGCGGAACAGGAAGATTTTTCACTCCCCGTTCCAATTGGGATGGGTTCTGCTGCCCAGGTTGCATGATCTGGGCTGAGGTCTGCCTTCTTCATCTGCTTTGTCCATCCCAGTGGCCAGGAGGAAAGGAAGGGAGAGTTATTTTGAGTGAGGGGCTAGATGCAGGATCCTCTCCCACCCCCATCCAGCAGAGCCCACTCGAGACCTCCACCACTGAGAGCCAAAGGCAGCCCCTTCTGAGCAGCACAGGGTCAACCCTCCCTGAACTTGCTGCATTGCTGAGGCCTGGCCTCCCCCAGGCTTCTCCCAGGCCATGGAGACTGGGAGGAGGCAGTGAGGGAGGTTGTTGCGGGCGGGGTTGGGGCGGGGGACCGGGGCCAGAAGTCCAGCCTGGTTCTGATTTCCCTGGCTAAGGCTGGGAACCAGAGCCTGATCTGTCTTCAATCCCTACCCGCCCCCCACCCACCTCGTGCAATGCTTCTCTGCTTTCGGGAGCGGCCCATAACCGCAAACACATTTGCTAATGCAGCTAGCCTGCCTGCCCTGGGACAGCTGGCTGGGCCCTGTGCCTGGGGCCAGGCCAGGCAAAGGGCAGGGGGCCTGGCTGGGAAAGGGGCCTGAGGCTCCTCCTCCTCTGCTAAGCCGCCTGCACAGCCGTGGTCACCGCCTTTCTGGCTCCATTGCCCCTTTCTACTAGCCTGCTAGGGCTAAGACGGATGTCGGAGAAACTGAGGCCACTAGACAAAGATTGCATGATGACTGCATACTGTCCAACCCAAGAATGGGGCAGCCATACATGCTCTTTGGCCAAGAAAACATTTTGCCTTCCTGAGCTAAGGGGGTTTCTTGGCCTGAGTCCTCCCATATAGCATCTCCTTCTGAGACGAGCCATCTATAAAAATGGAAAATACAGGGCTCAGGGAGGCTTATAAGTTGCTCAGGAAGGCAATAGCAGAGGAAGGCAGGGACTTCCCATCTCTGCCACTATGAGACTTAGGTAATCATTTCCCTTCCCTGAGCCTTAGTTTCTCCATCCTGCCCTGATTACTTCACAGACTTGTGATATGGGAATGAACAGGCAAGTGTCTTATAAACTGCAAAGCTCTGTACCCATGAGAATAATTATCGTAATAATATCCTAACCAACCATAAACTCTAGGAGGGCTGGAATCATGTCTGAGCTGCCCTCTATGTCCCCTGTGATCCAGCCCTGGGTGCCACTGTGGGGGATGGCTAGAGAGATGGGCCTGGGGACTGAGAGACACAAGTCAGTGCTAGCTTTTGTCAACCCTCAGTTCACGTAGCCTCTGGGAACCAAGACTGAGTCCTGGGGTCCCTGGGTTCCAGAGCTTGAGCTGTGACTGGAGCCCACCCCCACCCAGACTTCCATCCCAAGGTCCCAGACTCATTCAGCTGCCCCCATCCACCCTCCCCCAACTCCTCCCATCACACACAAGGCATGCAGCTCAGCTTCCCCCTGCCAAGACAACCCCACCCTGGCCCCATAGCCCCTCTCCAAAGACAGGGGCCTTTCTCTGCCACGTTCCTGGAGGCTTTTCCACTTAACAGGGCCTTGAAATCCATTTGCTGCAGACTGTGAACTTCCTCTCCATGCTCCTGCCCGCTAGCCCTCTTCTATGTTCACCCCCACACGCACACTCCCACCCCCACGCTGGCGTCCGCCAGCCCATGGCCTAGCAGCTGTCACCCCGATCTTTCCCTCCCCAGGCCTCTGGGGCCAAACAGGGGGCACCTGGAGGAGGTATTTGGGGCCCAGGAAGCAGCAGCAGCCTGGACTAGGAAAGGGGGCTGACAGCTCGCTTCCTAGGAGTGTTCTGAGCTGCAGCCTAGCCTCAAAGGGGTGCTTTCCCTTCCTCCAGCCCGCTAGAGAAGGAAGCTACCTCCTTTAAGACTCTAAAGTTAGCAAGAGGCTAGGCAAGGCGGTTCATGCCTGTAATCTCAAAACTCTGGAGAGGCCTAGGAGGGGGGATCGCTTGAGGCCAGGAGTTCTAGACCAGCCTGGGCAACACAGTGAGATCACGTCTTTACTAAAGCTTAAAAAGAATAGCTGGGCATGGTAGTGCATGCCTGTAGTCTCAGCTACTCAGAATGCTGAGGCAAGAGACCACTTGAACCCAGGAGGTTAAGGCTATAGTGAGCCATGATTCCATCACTACACTCCAGCCTGGGTAACAGAGCAAGACCCTGTCTCAAAAATAAAATAAAATAAAAAAGCTACCAAGGCATTTCTCCCTAGATAACACCTCCATCCCTCATGGCCTTTGCCCTTGTGTCCTCATGGCCCTCCTTCATGGCCCTCGTGACCATCATAGCCCTCATGACTCTCATGTTGTGCTGTTGGTACAAATACATGACAGTGGCCAGATAACCCTCCAGGCATAGCTGGGAAGGCAGGTATTCTGGGCTCTAGTCCTACCTTAGCGACAATCCGTGACCTTGAGCCAGTCTGGTCTGGATTCCTTCGGAGGCTCCTCCCCACCCAGCCCTGACATCCTCTTGTTTCCTGAATTCAACTCTGTCCTCTGCTTCCCTTGAGTGGTGAATCCCAGGTCTTTGTGCCCTTTTTCCTGGATTCCAAAATTCTTCCATGTTTTGCCACAAACTTCCTTCTCCACTTCATGAGGCCCTCTGAAGCCGTAGAAATGGAAGGCAGCTACCATCCACTGAGGACTTACGAAGGCCAGGCATTTTCATACCTTCTACCTCATTTTAGTATTAACATCTTCACAGTACCTGCTAAGGAAACTGAAGCTTGAAAAGAAGAAATGACCCACAGGCCCAACGCCAGGAAATGGTGGTGCCACAACTTGTGCCTGGGTAGTTGGACCCTCCCATCTGTGTTCTTTCTTTGTCCCCTTCCCATGCCCATGCCTGCACACCAGTGTCGTCTGTCACAGAAAGAGGTCCAATTCATCCATACTTGCTTTGCGGCAGCTAGTCAGAGCTTCAGGTCCTGGTCAGGCTTCAAATGGTGAAACTTTGTGCTGACCCATGTGCAGCTTGTGACCTAGACTGGCCTGAGGCTCCATCTCAGCTCTAGTTCCCTAAAACTGTATTATTCTAAAGCTAAAGCCAGAGTGAAGAAAAAAAAGGGTGAGCCAAGGACAGAGAACTTAGAAGAGGAGGGAATGCCTTGTGTGTCTCAAATTATTCAACCCAACTGAGCACTGACTGTGTGTCAACCACGGGTAACCAGTTTCACACACCTTCTTCTGTTTAAATGCTCACAATAACCCTTTGGGTGAGCAATTATCTTGGCCTTTTTGTAGATGGGAGACTGAGGCACAAACAGAAGAAGTAACTTGCCCAAGACCACACAATGAGAGAGTAGTAAGGTATTTTTCCCATGCCCACTCCTACACCTCAGCCTGGCCTTTCCCCAAGGGAAGAAAGGTGATTTCTGCAAGAAGAGTTTCCCCCTGTCCCAAAGACTTCGGGCCCAGAAAAGACACCACACGCACAGAGAACGTATACGGCAGAAGGCAGGGCTCCAGTCCTCAGTCAAAGTTTGCCTTATCCCTGCTGCCTGGAGCTCGCCCTTGCACTGGCTCTGGGGGATTGCCTGTCTTTCTCCCCATCTGTCTGTCTCATCCTTCCCCACTCTGCTTCTCAGCCGTGAATTTGTGCGAAACCTGGACTAAATTACCACCCATTACCCAACCTGCCTCGTTCCAAATCCCTGGCATTAATGCAATCAATGGAGGGGAAGCAGGCTCCCTTCGGCCGCCTGTCTGGCCCGCCCAGCACTGGCTTCCTGGTGCTGCTAAAGCCCTGCACCCCAACCCCTCCTCCTCCTTGCACGTGTACAGGCCCCACACACCATTCACACATGTGCCTGTCGAAACTAAGCAGGTCCTCTACCCACAGAAAAGGCTCTCCTGAAAACTCAATTGAATGAAGACATATACATGCCCATTTTTTCCTTCAGTGAACGTTTATGGGGCACCGACTCTGTGCCAGGCACTGTTTCAAGGTACTGGAGGTACAGCAGTGAACAGCCCAAAGTCCTTGTTTTCATAGGCTTCAGCATGTAGCCAGGGGAAGGGGTGAACAATAAACAAGTAAACCATAAATTAACAAGTTAATCCCAGATTGTGGCAGGAGCTATGAAGAAAATAAACCAGGCTTATATAATTATGATGTTAGAGGGGGTTATTTTAGATTGAGTGATCGGGGAAGGCCTGAGTGAGGAGGTAATGCTTGAGTCGAGACCCAACTGACAAGAAAGAGCCAGCCACATGGGCATCTGGTGGCAGGGCTTGAGGAAGAAACAGCAGAAAGCGTAAAGGCACTGAGGTGGAGATGAACATCGTGGGGAAAAGGGGTAAAAGCTGAAATTGGAGAGCTAGAAAGGGACCATATCACATAAGGCCTTATAAGTCAGGGTAGAGACTCCGAGTTTGACTCTATGTGTGATGAGAAGCCATTAAAGGGCTTTAAACATGTTTAAGAGTGTGATTGAATTTGTGTTTTAAGATCACTCTGGCTGCTACAAGGAGTATGGATTATTGAGGGGCAAGGGTACCAGTCCAGGTGAGAGAAGATGGTGGCCTGGCCTAGACTGGTGGCCAGAGAGAAGTGGAAATCGAACGGGTAATTAGCTACAACAGACTTCAGTACAGGTGTCAGGCTCTTCCTGATTACCTCCAATGGATGATTCCTCCATATATCCGCTTGGATTGTCCAGTTAGGCATCTCAAACATTGTCTGGCTACAAAAGAATACTTGATTCCCCATCACCACCACCATCAAACCAGGTGGTTCGATATATAAGCATGGAGTTTAGGGCAAAGATCAGGATTGGAGATACAAATCTGGGGAAGTCATTGACATATAGATGGTATTTAAAGCCATAGGGCTTGATGAGACCATCTATAGAGAGAGTACAGATAGAGAAGATGAGAGCATCTAAGACTAAGCTTCAACATTTAGAGGAAGAGCCTGCAAAGAACCAGAGAAGGAACACTCAGAGAAATGAGAGGAAAGCCTGAAACTAGGAGAGCATGGCTCCAGGAGGGAGTGGTCAACTACAGCCAATGTTTCTGAGAGGTCCAGAAAGGCAAGAGAGATCATCGGGGTTGGCAATGTTGGGTGATTGGTGACCTTTGACAAGAGCAATGTCAGTGGGGATGGAAGTCTCCTGGGGTAGCTAGGGTGGGAATGGGCTGTGAGGAAGCAGACGCAATGAGTGTAGAAATCTGGTGTGAGAGGTCCCACTGCGAAGGAAATCAGAGTGGTGGGGCAGAAGCTAGAGGAATGTATGGATGAGGAAAAAGTAGTAGGGCAGTGGATTGGAGGCCTAAGTAAGGACAGAGCCTTGGTAGGTAAGGGTACTAGAGGGAATTAGAAGAATACGGGGTGGGATCAGAAAGTGAGAAGATTGAAATCACGATTCTTAAACTGACATCATCAATCGTGATGGCAAGGTCAAGGGTATGGCCATGAGATTCAGTGACTGAGATGGGGTGAAGGACCAGATCCTTGGAGGTGTGAGGTACTCCAGGAAGAGAAAAGCCAGGGTGGCAGGTCTATGTTAATGAAGAAGTTGCAGGATGCGGGAGTAGAGAGGAGACAGTGAGCCACCTACTGACATCTTCAGTGAATGGAGGGCAGTGACAAAGGCAGTCAAAAGATGGCAGCCTTCAGGAGGGGTGGGAGATGAGGCAGTCTTTGGAAGAGCTACTGTTATCAGAAGGAGGGAGAAAAGCAAGTAAGTGGTCCAGAAGCAGCCATAGGAAACAAGGAGTACATCTACCCCATCTCCCTGCCCAGAGGCACGTGGGCTGTGAGAGAAAAATATAGCCGCCCAAAATATAACAGCAGAATTGTGACCTTGGGGCATACCAATAAAGGAAACCGTCACAAGAGATTGAGCATACGGGGAAAGGGCAACAGTTGCTGCCAGTAGACCATGGGTCCCAGAAGTCAGAGTGGAAGGGTTCGAGGAGCTTGGAAGGAATTAAGATGCGGCCCAAAGTAGGCAGTGCATAGTGCAATGGAGGGATCGGAGTTTGAGGGGTGATGGAAAGCCAGGAGGCCTGGCTTCTGTGATGAACAAGGTAAAGAGGGATATGAGTCCTAATGGGATAGAGCAGGATTCCTTCGAGAAAATGGGCTCATCAGGTCAAGCTAGCAGAGCTGGGGAGGCTGAACGACTGCCTGCCTGCTGCTGGCTGGTGGTGCTGAGGCCGAGGGTGAGCTAAGACCTGTAACTAGGGGAAGCTCTGTAGGCCTCCCATATGACCTGCAGGGGGCAGTGTCTCTGTTGACAGAGAAGACAATTCCAAACAAGCAAGGCGAGGAAACACATGTCCAAGCAGCCACTCATGACTGCATACCCTCAGATACACACCTATATGCATACAGAGACCCTAGCCCAACCCCACACAAAGCAGGAGCTTGTGAACAAAATCATATGTATACGCAAATGTACATAAGCAGGCACGTACACTTTTGCATGTACCAATGTACACGGACCCTTTTCCAAAGGGTACACCCAACACACCATGCACAGCCATATTACCCCATACCGTCATATACACACATGCAAGCACACACCCACGCACACGCACATGCACGCCGAGGCAACCGAGATTGGGTTTTCTCAAGTCTTGCCAAGCCACAGACAGCAGAAAATCAAGCTGAAGTTGAACAATCCAACCCAGAAAAGGGGGAGGAGATGAAGGGCGTGAGAATGAGGTGTGTGTTGGGGGAGTCAGGAAGGGGGGAGCAAGGGAGCCAAGTGCTGAGTTTTAAAAAAAAAGTAGACCGTTTGGAAAAGGGAAAGCCTTCAGACGGAGCAGGAATGCAGGCTGTAATTAGAATCGCTTCAACCGTCTCTAGATTGAGAGAGGATAGGCAAACTGGTTACACATGCGGCATGGCGATCCCCAGCCCAGATAATACCGGCAAAGCATGTGCACGTGTGCGCGTGTGCGCATGGGAGCATGCGACGGCTGTGGAAAATGCACTTAACCAAACCACACTGGGCCCTGGGGAAGCCAATGTGAGGTGGCCCCCTCCACTTGCCCCTGCAGTGCTTTCCTTCAGGCTGGACTTCTCACCAGACTCAGGGCCACCACCACAAACATGTGTGTGTCCCCGATGGGGTAGGACTTGCCAAAGGCCACAGAGCTAGCTAAGTGGGCCTAGGGAGTGACATGGTGGCGAAGGCACTGGATTGGGAGACAGTATCTCCGAGTTCGAGTCCCAGGTAAGTCACTGACAGGCTGCCTGACTGGGGCCACACTCCTCCCCTGTTCTGGGCCTCTGTAGCCTGAAGGGATATCTTGGGGTCCTTCCAAACCGGCCCTGAGAATTCATCCAGGACTGTTGCTTCCGAGCAGCTAGAAGGAGGCAAAGGAAAGAGATTTGTGGGGTGCCTGCAAGATGAAGAGCTGGGCTGGGAGAGAGATATGAGTGTCTCTGGGTCCCCCGGCCCTGGACAGAGATTACAATGAGGGAGAAACTTCACATGCTGGCCTGACTGATGTGCTGTGGGCCCCAGGGACAGAAGCAGGACTAGGGGAGAGGGCCAGGCGACCACAAACACGATCCCTCCTACCCCCTCGGGCCCTCCCCTTCCCTTCTTCTCACCTTTCTCCTCCAGGCTTTCTGGGAGGCCTCGGGGCCAGCTGCTATCATCACTAAAAATAGCTTAGGCAGCTTTGGGTGTGAAGGAGCCCCTCTTACTTGCAGGGTCCCAGAGCCCTGGCAGGTGGCAGTTGGTATCTATGGCCCCTCCAAGCCTGAGAGATCAGATTATCCTTTTCAAGGAGAAATCTTGCAAGCCCCAGTTTCAGCCGAAAGCTTAGGTTCCCCACGCACTGCCCTCTTCCTTCCCCAGTATCCCAGCAACTGCAACTTAGAGCCTCACACAGTGGGTACCCGGGATCCTGGTGCTCAGAGAGCTATAATAACAATGATAATAATAATGGTTAACACTTTCTGAACATTTACTGTGTGTCAGGCACTTTGCCAAATGCTTTGCATGTATTAACTCATGACTCTTCACAACAACCCTTTGAGGTAAGTCCTATATTCACATTTTACGGGTGAACAAACTGAGGCACAGACAACTTAAGTACATTACTCATGGTCATACAACTAGCAAGTGGTAGAATGAGGATGCTTTTGATTCTTTTAATCACAGATTCCTTCAGGGAGAGAAAAATTCTGGTAGCAATAATAGTAATAGTTAATATTTATTCATCTTCAGCAGCATTGATTGGGCAGCTGAAAGAGCCTCTCGGAGCTAAAGGGATGAAGGAATAAATCCTCGGTTTGCCCCTCACTAGCTGTATGACTCTGAGAAATGCCTTCCCCTTTCGCAGCTTCTTGAGTTTTCTCATCTGTAAAATAGAAATAATCACAACAGCTGGCTCTCAGAGTGGCAAGAGGACTATAGGAGATGACGTGTGAGGAGGTACTTAGTGCAGAGGAGCAAGTGTCGCCCTCTTGCCCCTTCTGAAAGACACCTGGGGCTTCTTTGTCTCATTCTCTCCAGTGGCCGGATGGAGACCACCCGAAGCCCTGAGCCCAGGCTGTTCTTTCCATGTGGCACTAAAGGCACAGTACCCAGGGCCTCCGGGCTTTTCAGGGGCCTATGAAAACATGTGAGCCCCAAGAAAATTTATTGGCTCTAAAATATGAAAAGAAAACAGCAGAATTGGAATTAATAAATGTTCTATTATATGTCTACAAAATGTAATATAATACCAACCTCATTAATTGTTAAATTTAGTATTCCTAAAAATTTCATTACATTCGAAAACAATTTGTTGGTTAGATTTCCTCACTTTGCAAGAATTCCCAAGTATGCGTAGTGATTACAAAGAAATCAGAGCCAATTGGGAATGAAACGAGTTACTCATAGGCAAATAATTTTGGAAGCGGAATTATAAAAATCCTTTGAAATATTTTATAGCAAAAATTACATTTAATATGGGATGTGGGAGCATTTTCATATATCTGACACACTGTGGGGTGAAGCCTCCAAAAGTGAGAGTGCCTAGGGCCTGCCCCAAGAGAGAGGGAACAAGAGCCCCTCTGTGAGGCACACTGGGGCGGGGGGGAGCGTCCATGCACCATGGCAGGCGCCCACCGCTCTGGTTGTTCCCCTCATCTCCAAAAAAGAAAAAACCACGAACCAAAGAAACCACCCTGGCCACATGCGTATAGGCGCTGGCAGAATGGCCCTCGCGGAGCAGCCCTTTCATGTACTGCCCTCGGCTCTTATCAAAGGCCCTTTCAAGAAACAGGCATGCCTGTGTGCCTTTCATAATCAGGAAGAGAAATAAACATTATCTGATGAAAATCGAGAAGAAAACAGCCATGTGTAAACGGTGTCTGTTGGGTTGTCAAGCCATTGCCCAGGACATTGTCCACTGGGCTGCTCAGTGCCCCCCAGGCAAGGGCCCACATAAGGTGTTGCTCTCCCAATTTAGCACCAGCATAAACTTGGGGTCCCTTGAGGACCTGTCAGTTGCTTCCTCTCCAATACCGAAAGCAGCAGAATGCTCTGCTTCTGACAGGCTCACAATGGGAGGCTGCCTCTGCGCAGGCAGGGAGTGGGAAACACACAGGCCACCACTTACTTCTACGTGACCTGGGCCAGGTCCCTTCCCGCTGAGCCTCATGTGCAACACAGGGGTAAGTCACAGGGTTAGTGTGAGGATGCACTGAGATAATGAATGTCAAGTGGAAAGAATAGGCCTCCGTACAGTTAAGAACGCCAGGTTGAAAGTGGATTTGCTCTCAACTGCTGGGACTTGATGACTCAGGCCTCCTACCCCAACATGCCTACCTGCTCTGCAGGATCTCTGACACCCCAGCTCTGTGCCCAACACATGCCAACAACTTGATGAGGTCAAGCCTTTCCCTTGTCATATCTGCATGTCCGCGAATCACTGATGAACCTGGGAAGATTCCACCATGGCTTCCAGCAATCTGGGAGCTAAGATGACTCAGTCTCACCTAGGCTCAAAGTCCCCTCTCCTGCTAGTTAACCTTTTCCTGGTTTCTGTCCTCTCCTCCTTACCTCTTCAATGCAAAAACACAGGATCCAGTTCCACCAAGAGCTCTGTGTCCTACTTACTGCTATGGCCAATGCAGGGATGAACGAGCCCAAGCAAGAGGCTGGTGGCATAATTCCAGCTCATCAATGGCAGACAGCATTGGGGCTAATCCACCATAGGCAGCTGGGCCACCCACTCTCCAGACCAAACACCTTGCTACCAGCTCAGGAAAGGCTCTGCCCACTCTTTTGAATTCTGTCTCTCCTCTGCCCCATCCTCTCTCCCTCAGCCCATCCCCCGCCTCCTCCTGCCCCCCATGCCACTAGCCCTCCCTCCTCTGTGCTTTTTTTTTTTTTTTTTTTTTTTTGAGATGGAGTCTTGCTCTGTTGCCAGGCTGGAGTGCAGTGGCGCAATCTCAGCTCACTGCAACCTCCACCTCCTGGGTTCAAGCAATTCTTCTGCCTCAGCCTCCCGAGTAGCTGGGATCACAGGTGCATGCAACCACATCCAGCTAATTTTTGGTTGTTGTATTTTTAGTACAGATGGGATTTCACCATGTTGGCCAGGATGGTCTCAATCTCTTGACCTCATGATCTGCCCGCCTCGGCCTCCCAAGGTGCTGGGATTAGAGGCATGAGCCACCGCGCCCAGCCCTTCCTCTGTGCTTTCAGCACACTTCGTATGTGCCTCCATTGTGGTCCTTAGCAGCTCTTCGCTCCTTGGAACAGCATTTCTGGGCTCTCACATCTGCATCCCTCCGACCACCTCAAGAACAGAACTTGTGGGGTTTCATCTCTGGATCTTTGGTACCCTGCACAGGGCTTGCCATGGGGTGTATCTACCGAAGGAATGGAGTTCAGCATAGGTGAAGGGAACAGGGAGAGAAGTAAGAGTGACTGTCCTCTTGGGTTAGTCCTTCTAACTCTGGACCTGGACTCAGAAGATCTGGGCTCAAGTTCTTGACCATTTTTAGCTGTGTGGTCTTAGGCAGGTGACTTCCCTTTCCTGTGAGCCTCACTTTTGAGAGCAGAAAAATGAGGATCCCAAGCCCTCTCCTGCCTCCTGCATGAGCTGTTGTGGAGATCAAATAAGCAAATGGTTGAGGAAGTATGTTAGATGTTGTGAACTGCTGAAGTTCCATTCATTTTCCAAGCCTGGGAATCCTATGAGTTCATCCTTATGAGGAGACTGCAAGCTTCCCGGGAGCAAGCAGACTGGCCAACTGCACACACAAACACTTGCCCGCTAAACCATACCATTGCAAGGGAAACCCAATTTGTGTGCTTATCACATGATGACTCGCATTTGTACTGTGTGATCCAGTTTATAAACAACATCTAGAGGGCTTTCTGTATCCTTTCATTCCCCTAAAACCTGCTTTCCCTCACGTGTCAGGCAACCTGAGCCCCATTTCACAGTTGACAATGACTAACAATAAAGGCAGCTAGCACTTAGTGAGGACTTACTATAGTTCTGAATGTTCTGCATTTATTGACTTACTTAGCAGGTACCATTATTTTCCGCATTTTTAGAGGTGGAAAAACTGAAGGTCAAAGAAGTTAAGTAACTTGCCCAGGATCATAGAACTAGTACACAGCAAAGGCATGACTTGATTCTAGGTATTCTAGCTCTAGAGTAGGTGAGTTTAGCCACTTCACTGTCTACCAGCCAAGAAATCGAGGCTCAGAGAGGGGAAGTGACTTGCCCGGGGTCACACATACAATAGGTTAGTGGCATTGCCTGGATCCTCTAACTCAGATCTTTAGAACTTTCTAGACCTGGACTTTTCTGTTAATTAGTTAATGATCTGTAAATGAACATCTCACTGTGCTGTATGGATGGAAGGAAGGTGCAATCCCTGTATGAGGGAAGCAGATCAGAGGTATTTCTTGTGTTTACAATTCAACAAACACTTACTCTTGCCCTCAAGGAGACACTAACTCTAATATTCAACTGCAGGCACCAGAGGGTCATCCAGTAACTAGCAATGGCTAAACAAAGGAAGGAGTCCTTCGCATTCCCACTTGGGCTGAACCTGGGAAGGTGGAAGACATGGGGAGGTGGGAGTAAACGGGGGGGGGGGGGGGAGGTGCATCTCCAGCAGAGGAACTGCCTGAGCAAAAGCTTGGCTGTGGAGCAAGGCCTGATGTGTTCTGGAAATAGTACAGGATCCCAGGCCACTACAAGACTTTCTGGAAGAGAAGTCGGGGCTTGAATACCAAGCCAAGAAATTGGGACTTCATTTCCGCAAGTGACAAGGAATCCACTTACTTTCCGGTTGCAGAGAGAAGCTACACCCAAGAAGTAATTCAAGGGGAATAGACTCGGAGAGTCATGATATGTCCCAACTAGAAAGGACACTGAGACCTTCCAGAGGTGCCAATGACTTAGACAAGGTCAACCAGTGAGATTGTAGGAATCAGGCTTTAAGTTGGGTCTCAGCAGACCTTGGGAATTTGTACAAGTAGACAGAAGGCAGGAAGGACCACAAGAGTGGGGAGTCCAGGAAAAAGGGAGAAAAGGGACCTGACTTGGAGCAGCCCCACATCCCATCCTTATACCTGCCCAGGCTGTCAGGTCTTGGGGTAGCGGGCTCCCTAAAGGGCCAGTCAAGTCCCTGGAGTCTGGCCGGTTGCCCAGAATCCTGGGTCAAGGCCCACATCTGGGTGTGAGGGAGGGATCCCAGAGCCAAGCCATTGGTTTCCTTCTCTGCAGGAAGCCCTCATGGAAGAGCTTTTCAGGAGAATAGAAGGGCTCACTGGGTCTGGCTGGTCAGGCAAATGTCCTGTTTTGAGAGAAGCCAGACCTAAGTCAGAGCAGGCAGACATCCCCAGCTGGCAGGGGAGCCAATTAGAGCCAGGGTTAGATGGGATCCTGGCGGCCTCTGCCCTTGGTCCTCCACTCCCAGCTGGCAATCATTAGGTTTGCTAAAAGGATCCTTGTCAGGAGAGGTCAACTCTGGGATGGATCAAGGTGAAGGAGAGGCTGGCAGAGAGGACCCCAGTGCCCAGACCTCACACTGAGGGCCTCCCATGGCTGCTGGCTCCCTTGGGCATATCAAAAAGACATTTCAAAGACCTGTTCGTCCCCTTATCAAGCCATGTATGGCCCTATCCTACCCACCCCTCACTTGATAAGCACGTGTCCCACTGTCATAGGGAAATATGGGTGCTGTAAGCTCAAGGGCCTGCCTCTCACAGCAATGGGCCCATAAATCAAACAAAAGCTGCTAGGGGAGTGCTCCACTCTGGGACTGGAAACATGGGCTCCAGGAAGCTCCAGGATACATAGCACTGGGGAAAGCATACGCAGGGGTTGAAGCCATGCCCCTTCTTCCTCCAACCTTCAGACCCAGTGGCCTGTTCTCCAAAGTCCCAATGTCCTCATCTGTAAAATGGGCATGATTCCTTCCTCACAGGGCTGTTGTGAAGCTGAAACTAGAGACTGGATACAAAGCTCCTAGCACAGTCCCAGGCACAAAGTAAGTAGTAAGTGCGAGGCCAGCCCACCCACTTTTGATCCCTACAAAAGAGGTCAGGATAAATATGGTGAAAAGCCACCAGTCCCTGAAGCAACTGCATGTTAGAAGTTGGGGGGCCCATATCCTCTGAACTCTGCCTCCTTTGTTCTACCGATGCAGCAGTAGAGGCCAAGAGAGGTTAAATGACTCACCCAAAACCATACAGCTTATCAGTAGCAGGTCTGGGACTGGAATCCAGGTTGCCTGCATCACAGCACACTGGAGTGCTACTAGTCTCACAGCCCTGATTTGGCCCCTGCAGCAATGTTGGGTGGTTTTCTGTTCCCCTCTTTTGAACAGGGTGTGATGAGGACACCTCTAGGTATTGTCCTGGCAGGGCTGGGCCTGCAGATAGGAGGTCCTCTGCTTTTACTCTGTGCTGCAGCAGTGTGGCCCCATGAAGGCAGAGAAAGAGGGGGAGAGAGGAAGGCTGACTTCAGTGGGCTACCATATCACATTGCAAGCTCATATCTCATTTGCTGTTCACCAGTCCCTGGAACCCCTTTCCTTGCTCCTTCCTGGGCAGATATGCATGGTTTGCATTATTCCCCTTCCCGCCCACCTCCCTCCCCGGATATCTTGGTTCCATATTTTCCACGCTGAGGCTCAGTTTACTCCTGGCTGGGCTCTGGGCCTGCACCTGGGTTCTAAAAGGTCTGGGGAGTATGTGAGCGTGTGTGTGTGTGAATGTGTGTCTGTGCGTGTGTGTGTGTGAGAGAGAGAGAGAGAGAGAGAGAGTGTGTGTGTGTGTGTGTGTGTGTGTGTTGAGTGGGGGAATTCTGCTGTTGTCCAGCCCTTCTCTCTGCCCTGGGTGCAGGCCACCAGAACATCCTCCCTACCCTCTGCCTTTCATTTTCTGCCCCTAAGGTGGCAACATTTCTCAAAGTAGTGACCACAGATCCCTGCTCCTGAATCACTAGAAATGAGGACTCCCCAGCCCCACGTAGACCTATGGAATCCACATCTCTGGGGCCAGGGCTCAGGATTCTACATTATGACCTGTGTTTAATTCATAAAGATTATGCTTGATTCTTTGCCTTTAAATCTTCACTGGCAAGGGGTTCATTTTGATACCTGACGTTGATCACTCCTGTCCCAATTTCACTCAACAAATATTCACTGACCACCCAACATTTTCTGGGTTTCACTGCTGACTCTCTGGCTACTCTCTCTGTTTCCTTTGCCAGCTCCTCTTCCTCTCCTATTCCTTGAATGCTGGAAGGCCCCAGCGCTCAGTCCTTCCCCCTCTTGTTTTTGTGTTATGTAGCCTCCCTGCGTGAGCTCATCTTCTGTCAGCTTCAGTTCCTATCTGTGTGCTGAGAATCTCCACCCCAGCCTTCCCACCCAGCCCTCTCCCCTGAGCTGATTCATCCCCATCCCAGCTTGAATGTCCTCTAGGCCCCTCAAATTCAACAGGACCCATACTGAGCTCATCTTCTTCACACACCCAGTGAACTTTCTGAGGCACACATCTGATGACCTCACTTGGAAACCTTCTGGGACTCTCCTTGGCCCACAAGATCAAGTCCATACTCTGCAGCCAAAAGACACAGCCTGGCCCTATTTACCTCTCCAGCCTACCATCTCTCCACTCTCCTCTCCTTGGCCTTTATCCCTGACTGCCCTACTCCAGATCAGATCGGCTGAATGACTCACAGTTCTATAAATGCACCAGGCGCCCCTCACCCCTGGCCCTGCATGTGTTACTTCTACTTCATGGAACACAGGGGTATAGTGAGAGGAGAGCTAAAGGGGACATCTGTTCTTGAGCACTAGTCTGTGAGGGTGCTTCTGAGATTCTAATGGTAGTGTCCTTAGCCAGCATGAGGGGGCAAAGCGGGCAGACATTTCCTTAGCACCGTTGACCCTAGCCATGCCATTGTTGGCACACCCTTCTCCCCCAGCTTCACCAGGCCAAATTCCATTTCCTCTGGGAAGCTTCTCTTTACTCCTCCAGTCTGAACTGTCAGTATATTAATGATCAGAGATAAACCTCTCAGAATAGTGCCTGGTACATAATAGGTACTAAATAAATACTTGTTAATGATTGAGTGAATATGTTCCTCTCACTTTTCTCTGTCAACATATTCTATCATGATCCACAATTTCAAGACTATCTCCCACCCCCACCCTTACCCCATCCCACCCCCACTCCTACTCCAGACTATGTGCTCACCAAGAGCAGGGCAGCATCTTCTCTATGTATGCATCCCCAGTGTGCAGCACACAAGAGTAGGTGCTCAACAAATATTCGATGAATGAGCTTATTGAGACCCGTCTCTGCCTTGCACTGAACTATGTCCTGGGGAAGCAAGCAATGAACAAAAGACAGAGTACCGTGTTCCCTGCTCCTGAGACACTGGAAGCTCCAGTTGGTGTACTAAGGGTAGAAGAACGAGCAAGTCGTTTTCTTTTTGGAGAAAGGGTGAGGAGAAGAGAGTGGGAAGCTTTCCCAGAGGAGGCAACTTTTGACTGGTGCCTTGTTGGATGTGGAGGGCTCTTCTAGTCTTTGTCTCTGGTTATAAAAATTAAGCTTTTTTGGTCGATTAAAGCCAAGTGCTGCTCATTCAGTATCTCAGTTCATCCAGATAACAATCCCCAGATACGACTAAGAGGAGGTGCCCCAGTCTTTTGTGTCGTGAGTAGCAAAGTTGGAAGTTGGTCGCAGATTTCCCTGATCGCAGAGTTTGCACGCTTACTACCGCATCGTCTGCATCCAGTTCCATAATGCTGTAGAACGTTTCCAACACTATGTTCTGAAAAGAATTCCCAACCTGCCCTATGACGTCAAGTTAGGCACATATGCTTCCAGGCCTTCCCTCTTGGTGTTGCCCTGGAAATGAGAGGCAGCAGAGTATGATAATTGACAGCACAGACTCTGGGGCAAGGCCGCCTGGTATATGCTCCAGCTCTGCCACTTACTAGCTGTGTGTCACCGAGCAGGAGGCTGTACCTCTCTGGGCCTCTGTTTCTTCATCTGTAAAATGGTAATGATGATAATGAGATCTGATTCATAAAAGAATGAATGCTATGTCCATTGTTTAATGCTCATCTATTGTTATGAAGATAAAATAATATGTAAAGCACTTAGAATAGTACCTGGTGAATCTAAAAGGAAAAACAATAGCTCCTGGAACATGGTAAGTGCTCAACAAGTCTAAGTCATTATTAAGTACCTTTTCTATAAAAATCAAAGGGAACTCCACTAAACATGCAGCTTGCTATCCTACTGCTTCCTGTGAAGCAGGATTATAAAAGAATTCTAAGCCAGTGAGGAGACAAGCACAGAGCATGGAAGTGGGAAAATATGTGATATGTATTAGGAAGATCAGAGAATGTAGAGACGTAGATGAGGGCCGGATCCTGAGGGCCTCAAAGGCTCCCTTTACATGACAGGACTGGGAAGAAAGCCTAGGACTCCTCAAGATCCTGTGAGCACTGCCCTCACATCGTAGCTCTGACTTCACAGCTTCTCTGGCAAACCTTTAGCAGAGTTGCTAGGACAGGACTGGGCTTCCCCAGGCACCAGGGTGTGCGCTGTCCAGACAGCTGTTTATCTCTGTCTGCCCAGGTCCGGCCTCCAGGTCTGATTCCTACTCAGGCATCTAAAGCATTCTCTTCTCCTCAGAAGAGAGAGGAAGAAGGAGGGGCCTGGCTGGGGCAGGGCCCCTCTGCATCTGGAGGCACCACGTTGAGGTGAGCTCACCTCTGAAAGCCAGGATGGGGAAGGCAAGATGAAGGGGCCAGGGCAGCCTGCCAGGGTGGGCTCCCCTACTCAGCTGAGATCTAATGGGAGCTGACAAGAGCAGCTGTGGGCCTTTGATCTGCTCTTCAGGTATGTGTCCCAGCTCAGGATAGGGAAGCCAGAATGAGGAATGTTGATAAGGGTGGAGATAAGAAAGGATCAGTCTAACCAGGCAGAAAGTGGCCACCAAGCCAGGGCTTAAAGGAAGAGAGAAAAGCCTGTGCTAGAGAAAGACCTGCATAGACATTCATCAGTGGCCGCCAGGCCCCTTCCTTCCCCACAAAGGCAAAGGAGCCTCCTCTGGACTCAGCTCAGGACCCGCTTGCATGGGTGGGGTTCAACCTGCCATGTGTTTTTCATTTCAGGTCTTCACACACAAACACACACTCCACCCTGCCCGCACCTGGGCAGACATGAGGTGGGCTGAGCTTGGGATTGAGTCAGCCTCAGCAGGTGAATCAGGCTAGGGATGCTCCTGGAGCTGGCAGCCCTGGGATCACAGGTCCAGCCCAGGCCCAATGGGTATCTTTCCAGTTGGCCTTGGCCCAGGAGACACCTGCTTGGCATGGTCCAGACAGATCCTCAAGCCTTCTGATTGCAGATTATCAGGTCTCCATGACTCCCTCAACAGTGCTCTCCCAAGTGGTCAACCAGCATTTTCTCGAAGAGTTCCAGGGACAGGTTGCTCACCGCCTCTCCAGGCAGGTCAACTTGTGGACTTACTTTGCCACATGTAGCACCCCTGGTCACACCCACATCCCCACCATGGGCCGACTCTGTCTATCTTGCCTTCTGCCTCTTTAAAAGAAATCCTCAGACACTGACCCAGAGAAAAGCATATGAGCCCATCGAAAATCGGGAGCAGAGGGAGGGGAGTCAGCCGCTTATGTGAAATTCTAGGCTCTGATCATTTCTGTTGCAAGCAGACCCTGGTGGGATCTGAACCCAGGCCTCAGGGAGGGAAGCCAAGCATTAAGGCAATGAGGAAATGGAAGCCCGGAGAGGGGAGGGAGTTGCTCATGGCACATAGCTCTTTTGGAGTCCAGTGGACCGTCGTCATTCTGGGTCCATTTCCCAGGCTGGCAGGAGCCCTGAACACCATCCCATCCCACTCCCACCTAATGTCCTGCCAAAGGACTTCTTGTATCCCCTAGCTTTGGGGTAGGGGGCGGGGGCCTCAGTACCTTTCCCTTCTTGGACCACTCTAGTCAGAAAGTGGTTCCCTATTAAAAGTCTGGAGTCAAGTCAGCTCCCTGGAGCTTCCCACCTTGTGCCTATTCTGCTTTCTAAACTCTCACAGATGGGGAGGGTACTTGGCCAGGGGGACGGGGATGGAAAGAGCAGTACATTTGAGAGATAGCCTCAACTTTTCCCTCATCTTTGGATGGTCCCTTCCCCTCCAGGTTACACATGATGATTTTTATTCAGCACTATGATTTTTCTTGTCAGTGTTCTGCCCTGTGACAGTCTTTCTGACTTCTGAGGATGAAGACCACACCTCCTACCCTTTCCCCAGTTTTCTCTTTTCCAGAATCAACAACTCCTGATTATTCAACTAATCCTTCTAGGGCATGAGTCTCTGTCTTGTGTCCTCCCAGCCAGCGACCACCCCTCAGTGACAGGGGAAGCGGGGAATCCAGAATGACCTATACTCAGAAGTGTGTGCTGAGAGGAATAAGGAGGGAAGAAAACCAGTTTGGACTTTCATCTTCTCTATCTTTATGCAGTCTTCTCCTTGACCTTGTAGTTGCTCAGTTGCCCTTATTCCTAAAACCCCAAGAAGCAGGACTTGAAGCAACAACGTGACACACTCCTGACACCTTCTCCCCTCCTGTCAGGGCCGAAACTACCCATGAAGCAATCCCCATCCCAGGTTCTAAATCTTGCTCACTACAGTTTCCCTTCCTTCTGGAATCCTCGCTGAAGAAGATCCTCAAAAGTCAGGCCTATGCCGGGCACGGTGGCTCACGCCTGTAATCCCAGCACTTTGGGAGGCTGAGGCGGGTGGATCATGAGGTCAAGAGATCGAGACCATCCTGGTCAACATGGCGAAACCCCGTCTCTACTAAAAACACAAAAAATTAGCTGGGCGTGGTGGTGCGTGCCTGTAATCCCAGCTACTCAGGAGGCTGAGGCAGGAGAATTGCCTGAACCCAGGAGGCAGAGGTTGCAGTGAGCCGAGATCACACCATTGCACTCCAGCCAGGGTAATGAGCGAAACCCTGTCTCAAAAAAAAAAAAAAAAAAAAGTCAGGCCTAGAGATCTCTAATAGAGGCTGGTTTGGGGGAAGTGGAATCTGCTTCCACTTAGGAAGTAAGAGCTAGCCACCTTGAGCCTCCAGCCAGCCACTGCTGCAGAAGCATCAGAGGTGGAGCTGAGATTCCAGGCTAAGGCCTGAGGCTGGGCCCAGAACCCCAGGCCCCTAGGACCCTGGCAAGCTCTCCAGGAGATGACAGCATCAGTAGGAGCTTGCAAGTGAATGAAGTAGGCCAGCCTCCTCTCCTGCCTTTCTCCCTGAGGTGGTCACCTGCTTCCTCCCCACCTGAGCAGTAGAGCTGCTGAGTAGGTGGAGGAGGGTGGGCAAGGGGCTGAGAACACCAGCTAACCTTGGCTTAGAAGAATGTGTGGAACAAGCAGGCCACAGGGCCCCTTTTCCAGCTAAGGGCCCAGTGATAAAGAAAGGGGGAGGGGGCAGCTGGAGGCAGCAGCGGGAGGGAGAGAGGGAGAGTGTAGGAGAATGTGCTGTGTCAGCCAGTTGTGCTCAGGCTTGGCCCTGAACTAACAACTCCCTCCCCTCCCCTCACCCTTCTCCCTCCCTTCCTTCCTTCATCCCTTCTGTCCTTCCCATTGTAGATCTCCATCGGCCTTTCCTCCTGTCTCCACGTCTCTTGGTTTCTTTCTCTCTTTAATCTCAGCCTCTCTTTCTGCCTGCCTCTGTTTCTCTTTCTGGGCTTTCCGTCTGCCTTCGTCTCTCTTTTTCGTCTTTGGACCCACTGTCTGTCTGGCCCTTCCCCTGGCTCCTTCTCCCTCTGTGTGTGTCTCTGGCTTGACCTCTCTGCCGGGTCCTTTCTCTCTGTTTGCCTTTCTCCAAATCTGTCTTCTTCTCTAGATCTGTCCATCTCTCTGTGTACCTGAGCATGTCTTTATCTTTTCTATGTCTTCTCTCTCTCTCTCTGTCTCTCTACTGCCCGCCCCTGCCATCTCTCCCTTTCCCTCCCCTGAGTGGCTCGCAAGAGGCTTTTCAGCAGCTGCAGAAGCAGCAAGTGTGAAGCCTGGCCCCGCAGCATTAAGCTGGCTGTGCTTCCGAGCAGGGCCAGGCCCACGGTGGTTTTTCCCAGTACACAGAAGGAGCAAAGAGCAGACGGAGGAGGGCACCAACCCCTGCACACAGGATCCTGGAAAAGACTGAAGAAGGAAGGAAGCAACCTTTTTAGCACCTCTGCTGAGCAACCCTTCTTACCATGTGGTGGAAAGACTCTTTTATCCCCATTTTTCAGATGAGGACACTTAGTCTCAGAGAGGGAAGTGACTTGTCCAAGGTCACACAGTGAGTCCATGGCAGAGCTGCTGGGATTTGAACCCAGGACTTTCTGCCTTCATTTCCCTCTGGGAGAGGGCCTGCTCTTTGGCTTCCCTGAGGCCATGGTCTCTAAGCCCATGCTGACCTCTGCCTGACAACTCTCTCTAGGATCCTGGTCTTTGGACTTTCTTGGTAAGAGATCCAGTTGAAAACCTCCTGGGAAGCAGGGCTGGTGAGATTCGATGCGTTGCAGTGATGCCACCCAAAGCTGACCCCCCAGGAGAGAAACTCCCAGGGCCTCTTGGGAGACATAACTGAGAAGATGGCATGTGACGAGGTGACATAGTCTGAGCTGAAGGAACCCTGGGAACCACGAAGCCCAGCCAGATGGGGAGGTTGAGACCCATGCTTAGGGAGTGAGTCCAGGCCACCTCAAGACACTGCTCTGAGGGGAGCTGAGCAACATTGGAAGAGGAAAATTACCAGGGACTAGTTCGGTTTGTATAAAAAACGTGAAAAGTCTATGTAAGCAAATCCACCTCGCTCACTGCCACCAAGCCATTCATATACCATCTCTGGACAAAGCACTTGGAGCAAAGCCTGGGGCTAGTCTGTGTGCCCAGGCGCTTCTCATCTCTAGGGATGACTGAGGTAGGGTCGGACTGTCTTCCAGGTCTCACGGCCTGCGGCCCTGGGCTTGCCTGATCCTTACCCCACCAGGGGTGGTGTTGGGGCAATACCAGCTCAAGTGGGCGGTGTAGCTGGTAGGAAAGAGCATTAGTTACTGAGAAGTGAGGGGGCGGGGTAGGGGAGGGCTTATAGAAAAAAATGACCAAGAAAGAGACAGAGAAGGAGAGGCAGAAGGCGTGAGCAGGGCCGGGCCCAGGGCCTGTGCACAGGCCTGGATGGAGTCATCAAAGGACATCGACTGCCTTGGCAGGTTACAGCAGCAGTGGTCCCACCCAAGTGGGACTAGCTGTTTACACACATGATCAAATTGTGCTTCTCATCACAGGCTTGTGACATTGGTGGGGCTGGGATTACTGGTGCTCATTTGCCAGAAGAGGAAACCAAGGCCCAGGAAAGCAAAACCACTTTAAATTCTGGGGCAGTGAGTGAGCTGCTGACCCAAGCCCTTGAGCAAGCTTCAGGTGGCCTTTGTCACTTTGCCCTCAGTCCTGCTCTGGGAGGCAGTGGCATGTGGGTTCCACTGAAGAATTCTCCAGTGAAGTACAGGCAAAGCAGAGGAGCGGGGAGCCAGACTCGCTGGAGGGCATTTAGAGGGAGAGAGAAAATGATTTAGGCAGAAGAGGCATTGGCTGCGAGAGGAAGATGAAAGGAGCCAACAGACAGGGCTTGGCTCAGGGATGAGTCAGGCCTCCTGAGATAGTGATCTACAAATATCTCTGAGGTGTAAACAGCCAAGTAGGCTTCAAGGAGGAGGAGGAGGAGGAGGAGGAGGAGGAAGGCAGCAGGAGCTGGAAGGGGAGGGGAGGGGTGGGAAGTAGACTGCCTCAGCCAGTCAGTGCAGGGACACCCACCTTGGGAGTTGCGCTGGGAGAGGTAGGCTGGGCGAGGGAGCAGGGCCCTGATGGACTGTCCTGGTGAGCTACAGAAGACGTCAGTGGGAGCTCCATCCTGCAAGGTGCTGACCTCCCACCCTAGGCCCTCCCATGGAGTGGGCAGGCCACTTCCCATTTTCTGCCCCACTCCCTGGAGCGGGGCTCAGTGCCAACTTGGGTCTCTTCCATCTCTAATAGGACTGACTCTATGAGCAAATGCTGCTTATTCCCAGGTCTGGGCCTGATTGTCCATCCACACGCACTGCCTCAGGGTTCCTTGGCAGCCCAGGGCTGGGAGCAGGAGCCCACCTTCCTAAGCCCGTCCCCTCCTGCCTCCCAGGGGCCCCAGGTGCCGGGAGACGGCCTGCCTGAGCAGGGCTTAACCCCCTTGCATCAGCTCAGAGAAGAGGCCACACAGAGATGCCACCCACGGAGGGGCAGGGGCCAGAGCCTCAGCCTCACACTCACACAGTTTTCGGTGCTCTGCCCAATGTCCTGGTGAGAAGACCTGAGTGTTGGTCCTGCTTTAAGCAAAGAGGGAAACAGCGTTCCTGGGTTTGAGATAAAATGTTGGCTGGAGAAGACAGAGGAAATGAGACAGAAGCCATTTTTCTTGAGGGGTTGGAAATACTGTTCCACCCCACCAACAACCGACATTTACACAAAGCTCACACAGCCAGCCAGGCACGTGCAGAAATGCACGCAGGCATCTCTTCTGCACTCTACGCTAGGGCAAAATGGAAGGGCCTGGACAGGGGCTCAGAGGAGACCAGAATGGCCCAGTATATTTCTTGTGTAGTGACTTTCCACCTAGTCACTGGTGCCTCGCCGCAGCTCTGCAAGGTGGACCTCGTAATGTCCATTTCACAGACAAGGAGACTGAGGCATAAAACGATGAGACGCTCTCACAGCTAGAAAGCAACGAAAAGCGGGGCATCAGACTCGGGTATGTTTGCGTCTGCCCATGGGCTTGGCTGCCTCCTTGGGGGTGGGGGCGGGGTGATGGGGACCCTGCAGCTCCTTCCCTCCCTGTCCACTTTGGTATTGCAAACCTAGCCTCTCAGGAAGTTATCGTTTGGGTGTCTTTTAAAGCTCCACTTTCTTGGGAAATGAAAGCCTGGCCAGGTCCACTAGCAAGAAAGAGGTGGCCCAGTTTCTACTGTTCCAGCAGGTAAGATGAACCCCTGGCTGCTCCTCTTGACTTCCTGTCAGGAAGAGGGTGGGCGGATCTGGGAAGCTCGTTCACAGCAGCTACGCTGGGCCTTCCCATTAGCAGCCCATGATCTGCACACTGGAGACCCCCTCACAGAGCCCACAATGGATGCCAAGTAGCAGCGAGGCCCTGGGGAACAAACAAAAGGATGGGGGGGGGCAGGCAGAGTGAGAAGGATAACTACTGTGTGTGCAGCATGTGTGAGTCTTCAAAGTGCTTCCAGAGGCCCACCACGGAGACCTAGCCCCTGCGAGGGAGGGACGGAGGGAGGGATTACCATCTTTATTTTCCACATGAGAAAAATGAGGACAAGAGAGTAGAAGGGGCTCGTTCAAGGTCCCATAGCTAGACTAGGGACCGATGCTTTGAGTTGCTGTTGTTGATTTTTCATTGCAACTCATGGTAACAAAACCAGCATGCTTACAAAAACCAACAATAAGAACATTTATGTGTGTGCATAAAATCATTTTTTGTGTCAAGACTCAGTTCACATATATGTAAAAATATGTAAGTATATATAAAATGAAAACAAAAGTGTCATGAAACTACTTATCCTTACTGCATGGGATGTACTCATTTTTTAAAACAATTTTTTAGAGACAGAGTCTCACTCTGTTACCCAGGCTAGAGTACAGTGGCGTGATCATGGCTTGAACTCCTGGGCTCAAGCAGTCCTCCTACCTCAGCCTCTTGAGGCTAAGTTTTTAAAATTTTTTTGTAGAGACGGGGTCTTGCTATATTGTCCAAACTGGTCTCAAACTCCTGGCCTCAATTGATCTTCACACCTCAGCCTCCCAAAGTGCTGTGATTACAGGCATGAGCCACTGCGCCTGGCCTGCATGGAATGTACTCTATTTCATTTTTTTAAATCCTGATAAAGACTCACAGAATGGATTGTATGACTTCCTAATAAGTTGCAACATGCAGTTTGAAAAAAACTGCTTTGGGGGCTACAGGCCACAGCCTCAGTTCTTCTGCCTCCAAAGAGAGAGAGGGGCTGTTTGCATCATGATCTGCTATCTCATTTTGAAAGAGAGGGGATGGGACCAGCTTAGACAAGTAAGGAAATGGAATGGGCATGGTGGCAGAGGATTGGACTGGGGTGCTGTGGGGTGCTACTCTCATGGAGCCAGAGGAGGCCTCTTGGTGAGGGGTTCCTGCTCCCCTAAGACAAGCATAGGTAAAGGCCATAGAGATCTCAAAATGCTGGCCCCTGAAGGAACATAGAACCAGGATGCTAATACTGGGGCCTGATGGGGTGAAGCCTGTGACAGAAGGAAAGGGATCTGACAGAGGGGAGAGATAATCAACTTGTGAAAGATGCAGACTTGGCCGGGCACAGTGGCTCACACCTACAATACCAACACTTTCAGAGGCTGAGACAGGTGGATCACCTGAGGTCAGGAGTTCAAGACCAGCCCAGACAACACGGTGAAATCCTGTCTCTACTAAAAATACAAAAATTAGCCAGGTGCCATGACACGTATCTGTAATCCCAGCTACTTGGGAAGCTGAGACAGGGTAATCACTTGAACCCAGGAGGCGGAGGTTGCAGTGAGCCGAGATCGTGCCACTGCATTCCAGCCTGGGTGACAAAGCGAGACTCCGTCTCAAACACATGCACACACACCTTCCTTTGCAGCCTCTTCCCTCCCATCCTCAAAATTCCAATTCATCCCCTCCCTCCTGCATACACAGACACACACGCATGCACCCCCTACTCTCACACCACATACACAGGTTGCTATGGGTGTCAGGCCCCTGCTGCTAGAAGGGAAACGGCTTCCCCAACTTGGTGGCCCTTGGTGACCATCGGCCTCTCAGAGGGCAGAAGGTGAAGGAGGTCAGTGGCTTCTCTGGGCCTAATTCTGTCCCACAAGAAGTACCTGACTGGGGAGAGAGAAGCTGGGCACTCTAAGAGGAGTCAGAAGGTCTGCTCAGGGTTGTTTCTCACCAAGAGGGCGTGGACCCTGGGCACCTGGAACTCAGAGTTCAGAGAAGCCAGGGAAAAGGTCAGGGGTGGAAGATGAAAGAAGATGATCTCATAGACTAACACCCTCAAAAGGAAGATGGCTCAAAAGCTCAGGAGGCATAGGAGCACCTAGATATTGGACTTGAATGGTAGAACTGCCTATAGTCTAGACAAAATGGGGCAGTTATTGGCAGTAAGAATCACCACAAAAGGATTTTCCAAAGGAACTCAGAAATGGCAAGGTTATACACCAAGGCTATAAAGTAGGGCAGAGAACCAAGCCATGGGAGAACGGGGTAACATAGGATTAAAGTCAGAAGCAGTGAGGGCAGCAGACAGCATCAGGCAGCAAGAAGACTGACAGGAAGTCCACAGCCTAGTTCTTCTACCTTCTGGCTTCTCTATCCCAGAAACGTTTGTATATTAAGAAGGAAAAGCAAACACCAAGAGGGCACTGAAGCTCAAAAAGGGCTGAGAAACTGAGACCCGAATGACTTATTAGTTAAGAATAGGGGTCTTAGAGTCAGACAACCCTGGCTTAAACGCCTGACTGCCACATCCTAGTCATGCGACTCTGGGCAAGTCAGTTAACATTGCTGAACCTCAGTTTCCCCATGTGTAAAATTAAAATGATCATGGTACTTACTTCACAGGGGGCATGGTGATTCCATGATAATGTGTGTAAATTGCTTGATACAATTTTTGGCACATAGTAAATATTTAATAAATAGCAGCTATTATGATTACTCCTCATTGTGTATGCTACAGACCTCAAGCCAGATCCCCCACCTTCATGCCTTCTCTTGGGCTCTTCCACCCAACTAGAAAACCTTTCTCCCTGTTGCCACATATCCAAATCTTGCCCAAGCCTTAAGGCCCAGTTCAACTGTGACCTCCCCCACAAAGCCTTCCCTTATCACCTCCCAGCTGCCTCTCAGCTCTTTCTCCTCCAAACCTCTTAACACTGTATCTGTCCCTCTTTTCTGGCAGTTGCCACCTTCTGTCTCTGATTAGAACTATTGGTTGGCATGGCTTACCTCTTCTACTAGACAGATGGGCAGCTTGCTGAGTAGAGAAATCACATCTTGCTCAGCCCTGGTTTGCCACCGTTCTCAACCCAATGGTGCTGAATGCACTTGTTATCATTGTAAATTACTTCATATCCAAGTCCGGGTACTAACAGCAATTGCAGATACAAGGTTAGAACCATCATTATCCTTCTAAGAACACATGGAGACTGGGAGGTTTATAAGTATAGCATTGATTCTCCAAAATAGGAAAAGGTAGACTTTGGTAACATCAAGCCACTCTGCTCAGTCTAGAACTTTACCAAAATTCTCAAAAGAAGTACTAAGTTGCTGGTTGTCAGGAAACCCCTGAAGGAACTGTGAACGTAAGGAAGCAGTGCACTCACTGAGAACACGTCAGGGCCCCTTAGGCCTCATTTGATTTTGTGACTATGTTTGTCTTGAGTTCAGCAAAGCTTCTGACAAGGACTCCCACACTGTCCTGGTGAATGAGATAGAGAACCATGGGCTGGAGAAGGTCAGGTGAGGTGAGTTACTAGCTGAATAGTTGAACTTAAAGTGTCTTGATTAATGTCAACCTGGAAGGAGTTATTTAGCAGATCGGCCTTGATCCCATCCCACACACCAAGGTTATCAGTGATCTGGAGGAGGACACAGAAGGCCTGGTCACCACCTGATCTCTGAAGATCAAGAGCTGCGAGAACAGCTAATAACGTTGATTGAAAAAAAAAATTAATTCTTGACAGGCTGGAAGCAGGAGCCAAAACCGGCCAGAAAAAGTTGAACAGGGATAGATGTAAAGTCCTGCTTTGCGATTCAAAGCCCAACTACAGAAGTACAGGCTGGGGAGACAGGGCTTAATAGCCGTGTGTGTGAAAAAGACCGAGGGCTTTGAGTTGACCACAAGCTTCACAAAAGCCAACAGTGTGACATGGTGGCTAAAAAAGCTAATGAAATCTCAGGCTGTATGAATAGAAACATAGTTTTCAGATACAGAGACGTAATAGCGCTACTGTACTCCTGCCTGTCCAGATCATCTGGAATATGGGGCCTGACTGTAGGCCCACATTTGCCAAGGCGCATTGATAAACAGCCAGAGAAGGTCACCCAGGTTGGGTAAGTGCCACATGTGAGAAGCGGTAGAAGAAATAGCGGCCATTTCCCCTCTCCAAGGGTACTCACGAGCCTTGGCCATTCAGGGTGAGTGCTTATTCTGTGTTAGTCACCATGGCAGAAGGCTTTACTCACATGGAACTCCCAACAACAACCCTAAGGGGAGGTGTTCTCACTCTCATTTGACTCAGGAGGTGTGGAGTAACTTGCACGAGGTCACATACCTAGGAAGTCCCAGAGCCAGCAGCACAGCACCCAGATCTGCTTAGTTCCAAAGACTGTACTTTTGCCCAGATAGCTGAAGACCCACATGGGGCAGAGAAAACAAGGGTGGTCTGTATGGTCTGAGAAGGCGTATCTGCGATCTGTGGGTGAAAACCACTGGAAAGTATGATTTCAGCTCAATATATAGATGGTGTTTGTGGGGTTTTGCTTGGTTTTGTTCTCTTTTACTTTAACTTTTTATTGTGGAAAATTTCAGATATATGTAAAGTAGACAAAATCGTTTCATGAGTCCTCATGTATGTACCCATCACCCAGTTTCAACAAATAACAACTCACGGTCAGTGTTGTTCTATCCCCACCCCAACCTATTCCTCATCCAAGGATTATTTTAGAGCCAATTCCAGAGATCCTACCAGCATGTATACAGAGAGTGATTTTTTTTTTTTTTTTTTTTTGAGATGAAGTCTCACTCTATCGCCCAGGCTGGAGTGCAGTAGCACGATCTTGGCTCACCGCAACCTCTGCCTCCCAGGTTCAGGCAATTCTCCTGCCTCAGCCTCCTGAGTAGGTGGGATTACAGGCCTGTGACACCAGGCCCAGCTAATTTTTGTATTTTTAGTAGAGACGGGGTTTCACCATGTTAGTCAGGCCGGTCTCAAACTCCTGACCTTGTGATCCACCCACCTTGGCCTCCCAAAGTGCTGGGATTAGAGGCGTGAGCCACCACGCCCAGCCCAGAGAGTGATTTTAACAGTCAGCCCTGAGCTAGAACTGGCATCCAAGAGAAGGAGGAAAGGAGCTCGTTGGCACTGAAGGGCTGTGAGTATCCCCGAGGCCATTCTCCATTGTGACTAGTTCTGTGTTCTTTTCAACATAACTGAATTGATGGGATGCAGGTCAAGGAGCAGAGGCTGGTGCTGCCATCGGAGGAGTGAAGACTACTAAAGTGCCTTGGGTTTGCAAGGTTTTTCCTCAGCTAGTGATCCCCTACTCTCCCCAGCCGGCAACTGGCACTGTCCTACCCCCAGTACCCAAGGTTTGCTCAGAAAGAAAGAGGCACATGTCTCCCCATCCCTAAAACTCTCTCTCTCTCTCTCTCTCTCTCTCTCTCACACACACACACACACACACACACACAAACACATTCACATACTCACACACCCTATTAGAGTCTTTGGAAGGCATGTCCTAGGCCGCCTCTCACACCTTGCCCTGGAGCCCAACATGAGTCACCTCCTCACCATGGACATGCAGGCACAGGTCTTCATGAGAGCTGTGGGAGCAGGCAAACTTCAAGGCTTCAGGGGCCGCCAACCCCCAGGCCTCAGCTACACTTCTAACAGGTGGTTCCTCTCAGCCCTGCCCACCCGCCAAGTGCCCTTTAAATGTACCCCTTCTTTAGCAGTCCCTTCCCTGGCCTTCAACAGGGCCTCCAGCCCTAGTGAGGGACAGCTGGATGCAGAGATGTGGTGAGTGCAGTACCCACATCAACCAGGGTAATAGCACAGGACCCATTTAAGGCCCAAGATGCCCTTGACCTTGGGAGGGTTCTGGCCTTTGACCTGAACAGATGGTCACAAACAGGCAACAGCTCCACAGGTATACACACTGGTTTTGGTGGCTTCCAAATGCCTGTGTCTGTGTTAGTTTATCAGCCTTTAACTAGAAGGCTGGGATTGGCTTCCCGCTGTTCCTTCAAGAGATCAACAGCAATTCAGCCTTTAAATAAGTAAATATATTCCAGAGAAGGTGGTGGAAGAGATAGATAAAAACCGTGAGTGGAAATTATGACTGGAAATACTGGTAGTTGCTGATGATAACAGTAGTATTACAAATAGTTAAAGCTGTTGCAGATGGTGATGATGATAGATTTTGCTAAGCTGGTGACGATGACGATGGAAGCAGCAGTGGTGACAATGAAGGTAGTCACTTCCCGACTTTGCCTCTTGTGCAAGTCTTTCCGTTTTCCTGCACCTAGTTTTCTCATCTGGAGAATGGGCTAAAAATTCATACTTTGCAGAGGATTGGATGACAGATTTCTACACTGGGCCTGTCACAATTCCCAGCACATGGTGGGCATTCCACAACTGGTAGTAGTCTGTTTTCCTCCCTTTGCATCTCACCAAGAGACTATGGTCTTCCCTACCACCTTATCCCTCTTGGGTGCACCAGAACACCCCCAAGAGGGAGACTAGGTGGTCGAGAGGCTTCTCTTGCTACCACTTGACCCGTTTCCCCGGGAAACCTCCAGGTTAGGCCCTAGTCCATAAGGAGATCTCCCAGAATGCTAAAGGGTGATGATAATCTCTTTGTGGCCAGGAGAGAGGAAAATGGCCCTTCCCCACTGCCTGGGACAAATGTGGCAGGACTGACCAAGCAGAGGACACTGTATGGCTTCTCCCTGCTCTATAGTCTTCTCCTAAGTCCCTCCATCTGGCACAGAAAACATGCTGTCTGGAGACGCCTCCTGCATTGTTAAGTCCCTTGTATTATTTCACTTGGTGTGCACATCTATATGTGTGTCTGGGTGTGTGCAGTCTCTTCAACTAGACTGCAAAGCCCCCAAGAGCTGGGGGTACCCCTTCATCCATTCTGTCCACTCTTCTCGCAAGAGTAGCCACCTAGAAAGTTTCAGTCCAACCTAGTTCTTGCTTCTGTGGCTGGACAGCTGTTAAGGATCCTTCCAAAAAGGGTGAAGATTCCAAATCCTTCTTAAGCTCTAGGTCTCTGGGCTGAGGGGCCTTCCTGGCCCTTCAGAGACTATCTTTCTGGCTCTGTCTTCCTTTAGGAAAACCTGTACAGGCCTTTGAACAGAGATTTCTTGGGTGTATCTCTGTGCCACTGTCTTAGTGAGTGAATGTCTTCCAGTCTCTGGGAAATGAGGGCGGGGCCAATGCAAACATTGCCGCTGAATAGAATCTTTGTGGCCTAATGATTTTGGAAAACAATTTCCACGGCGGGCTTATTATTCTGAGGATAGGAACCAGCTGTTCCCCCTCTCCCTGACAGCAGGATAAAAAGGAGCAGATGAAAACTCCAGTTGGAGAGACTGAGGTTTCTGACCTAGAGGGCTCAGTGACGCAGGGACCGGAGGCCCTAGAGTTGAGGGTGCAGCATCCTCTCTAGAAAGCCCCAAGAGCAGGCCACCTTCCATTCCAGCTCAATCTAAACAAAGTGTTCTTCTCTTTGGAATCAAGAAGTGGACACGACGACCCTAAGGGGCTCAGGGAGCCAGAAGACACAGGATAAAAAGCACTGGGCAAGACTTTGGCAAGACCTGGATCGGAAGCAAGAAGTAAGAGGACCTTGTGAAGCTCTGGGGTAAAGATTTGGGACTCTGAACTGGGACCTCCGCGAAGAGACTGTGGACAGCCACGGGGGATTGGCCCCATTCCTCACTGCAGACCAACTATAGATCAGGACCTGCCCCTGGTGCTTCTGAATCTATCGACCTCATTCACCCCTTAAGGCCAGCCTTTGAAGGAAAGGCATTATTGGGCTCATTTTACTGATGAGGAACCTGAGGCTCATTCAGAAAGGTGAAGTGATTTGTCCAAGGTCACACACAGACAGCAATGACAGGGCCAGGATTGGAGCCTAGGTCTCGCTCCTAAGTCAGTGCTCTTTCCACTGTTCCAGAAGTCTTAGTGTCCAAGGAAAGCAGCGACAAGTTGGGCCACTGCTGCTGGTGGAGATGGAAGTGGGAAGAGTGGGCGCTGACCTACTGGCGTTTGTCAGGAGCAAGGCTGCTGCATCAGGCCAGGCCACCACAGATGAGGTTCCTCACGACCCAAGCACCCTTGACCCTTGATGTCTCAGGGTACCAGGGCTGGGCTGAGGGCAGTGTCTGTGCTAGAGACCTTTCTGGCTCCAAAAAGAACAGGCGTATGGGCCCTAGGCTCAGAAGTTACTAACAATGGGCTTGGTCTCATTCAAGGACAAGCTCTATCAAGGCATCCAGGATTCTCTGCCAGTGCCAAGATAGTGCCCCTTGAGATACAAGGAGACGGGTCCCACCCTCACAGAGCTATTGAGTGGTTGAAACAAGAAAATGTATGTGCTAGTGCCCAGAGATGGTGCCATGCACCTGGGTGCTCCATGAGTGTTAGAATCCACATGGCTGAATGAAGGACAAAATAGTGAGGAGATCTGAGCCTGTGTCAGGGAGGCAGGCGGAGCTAGAAATCCATGGGGCCTGTGACTGGCACACAACAGAGCCCACTGCTTTCTCGAAGGGGGCCTCTGCGTCCTTCCACAAGCCACAGGCAATGGGTTCAGCTCTCTTTCTGCTTCTCAGCGGCCCCACCTGCTCTGCCCCTGAGCACTGAAAAAAAGGGAGATGTTCTCAGCATCTCTCCTCCCTCCTGTCTCTGCAACAAACCCACAGCCCTTTTGTGTTTTAAGGACTTTACGGTTACTTGGGACAGAGAAACAAGTAAAAAGTGGGGGATGTCACCAGAATAGCAACCAAGGGGAAGCCTCAAAGGGTCAAGAGAGTAGAGTTCCAGCTGCCTTTGGCATTCATTGAAATGGAAATGGGGCTGGGCCAGTCATTCTCATAGGCCCTTCCCAGACTCCTTTTCTTCCATGGTCCCTGGACATCGCTTGTTAACTTCATTCTCTGTTTTATGCCTGGGCCTGGGGCTCCTGTGTGCCCTAGCAAGGTGCCTTCATGATCACCTCCCACCCCCATCCCTCCTCACCATCAACAGAGCCTGGGAGTAGCAGAGACCATCTTAAGGCAAAATAATAAGCATCGTGATTAACACCATTCAAGCTCGAGCAGACTCAAGTGCATCATTTACATGGACCCTCGAATGCTCCCGCTGAGAGGGAGCTTAGGGATCATCTAGGTCATCCCTTCCCCCATTCTTACCCTTTTGGGAACAAAGAAGGAAACTGAGGCCCAGAGAAGGGGAGTCCCTCGAGGTTCTACAGTGAGGGAGAGGCTGAGCCAGAAGCAGAGGCCAAGGTTCCTGAGGGCTCAAAGGGCTTCAGCCATGCTATTTGTTTCCAACCCTGAGGGCTCGTAGCCTGAGCCTCTGAGAATGAGCCTTAGAGGGTGCATCAGAACCAACTCGGGCCTGCTTTACATCGGGAGGGGGTCAGAGGAGCTTTTCCCCTAGCTAAAGGCAGCTTAGGCAGTCCTCTGAGGGGCAAATGAAGGAAACTCCCATCTGCTGCTGGCCTACTATGTGTAAAATACGCCCACACCGGGAATTTAATTCCATCCTCATGGCAACTCTACTTGGGAAGAAGACAGCATGATTATCCTCATTTTGCAGGTGAGGAAACTAGTGTCAGAAATATGAAGAGACTTGGCAAAGGTCATCTAGCTTAGGCATTGGAGCCTGTGTCCTATGACCTCCATCCTCTTGCCTCAGAGGGCTCCTCGGAGTTTGTCTCAGCCAGGCCCCAGCCCGGCCCATGCTTCCTTCCCCTGCCACCTCCAACCCACCTCCAATTCACCTAGCTTGACCCCAATAGGAGTGGCCAGGTGAGGGATCCACAGCTCAGTGCTCCTGGGAAAACAGGGCTCTGACTCAGCCACTCCTAAGGACTCAGAGGAGTTGGGAGGCAGCTCTCAGCACACTGTGGATCAGACAGGTGTCGGTGACAGACAGTGTGTACAAGTCTTGTCTAGGTATGGTTCTGTGTGTACGCACGTGTGTCCATGCAGGATGACTAGGTGTCTGAGTCGATTTGCAATTGTGCAGGAGACCCTGGGTCTGTAACTGTGTCTGACTCCAAGCCCTTGCGGGTCTGTTTGCCTGGGTGGAGATAGATGTCTGGATGTGTGTGCCATTGTATACATGTATCTATCCACATGTGCCACTGTGTCTATGGATGTGTATTTCTCTATGTAAATCTGTAACTACAACTGTGCGTGTGCAGGATTGTAAGCACATGAGATAATCTCTCCAGCATCCAGGCGTGGCTGTTGACTCAGATTTGTGTGGGTGCCCAGGTGTGTATAATATCATGTGTGTAATTTGTACGAGTCACTGTGTCTGCAAGAATATGATCATCAGGGTCTTTGTTCATCTGGAAGTGCGTCTCCACCACACGTGCCTGGGTCTAGGGGTATCTGTAATAGCATATATATGTAGAGCACACACTTGAGTATGTCTGCACGTGCATCTGTCTGTGCACACCTGAGTCTCTGAGGGAGTCTGGTACACACAGACCTCTGTGTGTTCTCAGACCTGATCTCAATCTCCACTGGAGAGTCTCAGTAGTCCCCCAGCATCCCATGCAGCCTCCGTGACCCTCCCCCCGATGCCGAGGAAGCAAGACCCATCCGGTGCAAGCATCTCTCTCACACCCTGCCAAGTGCACTAATCCCCCTGGGGAAGTGATTACCAACAACCATACACAGCCGGAGTTGCTTAATCACTCTTAAGAAATTTCTTTATAATCTGAGTAAATTACTTTAATTACTTGCAACTACCAATTAGTGTTTGAAGGTTTCCCTTCCAGAGAAACAAGCCTCCCCCTCTGGACTTCCACCTCCCTCCTCCTCGAGGGTGAGAGGTGCTCACCTGGCTGCCCCTCCTACCAGGCGCCAGACTGCCCCATCCTCCGCCCACAAGGCCGGGGCACAGTGGCCCAGCCCCTGGTTTGGCTTCAGGAGGGCTCAGTTTCTCACTGGTGCTCTAAGCCCTCCTTCCTGACCCCAGGGCCCATGCCTGAGGAGGAGGCTGGAAAGAGTGGTGGTTAGAACACCAGCAGGCCCCAGCCCAACTCACTCGATGTACCCTCATGGGGCCTGGCTCAGCTCTGATCCTGTTCCAGGCTCTGCTGCCAATGGCCAGAACTTCCCCTCTCTGGGCCTCCCTCCTCCCCTGCCACCTCTTGCCTCTCCTGGTATGCAGCGAAAATGGCTGCTGCCTCTGAGCTCCTTGCACAGACGGGACAGACTGGATCTAGGTATTTAAAGGCCAAGCAGTCCTCCAAGTCAGGCTGCTGCCAGCTTCTGCTGAAACCCCAGAAGAGGCACTGACTCTACCCCAGCCTAGGTAACCCCCTGGAGACTCCCAGAGAAAGACAGTGTTCTGTAAGAGGAGAAGAGGAACACTGCCTTTGGGTTGGAATCCTGGCTCTGCTTCACCTGCATGCCCTTGCACAAGTCACTCCCACTCTAAACCTCAGTTTCCTTATCTGTAAAATGTGAAAGATGACATTGACTTCACACTTCGGTGTGAAGATTAAACTCCCAGCTGCATGGCAGCAGGCCCAGCACAGAGAAGACGCAGAGTACATGCTAATTCTCAATATGCTATGGGCTGCGGACACAGAGAAATAGGACCCCATTACTGCCTTCAGGAAGCTTCCAGTCTTGTATGTGGAGAAATAATTAGAACAGAATTGTGGTACTTGTCCTAAGAAAGAGACACATAAAGTATTGGGGATGATCCGAAAAAAAAGAATAGGCAAAGTAGGGTTAGTGAAGGAGGTAATTTCATTTGGCATTCAACTCACCACCCAATTCCCGTTTGTCCCTCCCTGTGTTCATTAAGACCCTGGACACCTGGGCGAGAGCATCTTTGTGTGGCACAGCCATATAAGAAGTCACAGACCCTCCCACAGTCAGATCCAGCAATTTGAGTGCCTTTGTGCGTGTGCAGATGTGTTTGCATGTCTGTGTACACATATGCACACTCATGTATAGGATGAATGTGTATGTGTGTGTGCACATGTTCATGAGAATCTTGGGGGTGAAAAAGAGTGGGTGAAGACAAAGCAAGAGAAGCAGACGGCAGGGAGGAAGGCTCCTATCTCCCCTCTGCCAGCTCCTCTCTCCCTCTTCCCAGTGCTGGGTGCAGCCCCTGCTTACAGAGCTCAAGGAGCTTGACTACTCACCCACTGCCCCACTTCAGGCCCCTCTCTTCTACTCGGTACCCCCTTCCATCCTTAATACTCCTGATTTCTTCTAATCCATATTTGTACACACAGTTCCCAAAGCATTTGCCCCTCCCATGTCCCATTAGATTGGTCTTACAGTTCCGACAACTAGGTGCTATTAATATCCATTTTAAAGATGAGGAAACTGTGGCACAAAGAGATGATATGACACACCCCTTCCAAAAATTGTTCTCGAAGATAAGTTTCTTAACCCGTAGTCCCTTGGCCTCTACGGGGGATCCCACCAACTCTTTGAGGGGCAGGGAGGGGGACTGAAAGGGAAATCTGCTTCTTTTGCTGGGGGCCAGGGATCACTTGGGTTCCAGCTCCACGTCCTTTCTTCACACTTCAGTTTCACTGCCTCCCCCTTTTCCTCACCCCACAGAGACGAGGAAACCGGCAGGCTCCTGGGCAGGCGGTAGGGCTGTGGGGGTTAATTAACTATTTCCCAAAAAGCTTTGAAGATGAAGGCTCCTGCAGGAGGCAGGCAGTGCAGGCCAGCTTGCAGGCAGGCAGAACTGCCAATGAGTTGGGGCGCCAGGTTGTTATTAAGGAAAAATTCCCAGCTTCTGGCCTCCACTCCATCCACCCCCTGCCAGGTGCTCTGCACTCCACAAGCTCTCGGGACTCCATGGCCTATCATGCCTGGGCGAGCTCTTCGGAGGTACACAGCCCTGGTGGAAGTGGGGCTGAGACCCCGGTCTCCTGTAAGCAAATGAGGAGGGAGGGGAAGGACCCCAGGCTGGAGGCAGTGCAGATCCCAGGGCCACACAAAGGGGAAACTGGAGGTGCTGCCCAAACATCCTGCCTGTGAGCCTGTCTCAGCTTGATTTGGCTCTGGCCTTAGCTCAACCACACCAGGTTAGCACGGCACACTCCTTTGCCGTGTGCCTAACTGTGGGTGTGATCCAGAGGGACAGAAAGATGGCTCTTGATTCAGCCAGTGCCTTGGGTCCTCAGAAGGCCAGAACTGGGATCTGAGATGTTTTTCCCTGGGAAAACCAGGTGCAAAAGAAACTTGTTCCCACCTACAAGCCAGAAAGTTTCCATAACTGCTTCCTCATCCTCTTCATTGCTTCCTTCTCTCTCTCTTCGTGCTGCAGATGTAGAAATGGCAATACCCTGACCCGGGACTCCTGGAACTCACAGTCTAGTTGGAGTGACAGAATTGTTAGATAAAATACAGCCATTTAACCCAGCGTTCCTCTTCTAGGAACCATCCTATCTCATGCATGGGAAATTGTACACAACCTAAACAGCCATCATTAGGGGGCTGGTTTTAAAAGCTATTCGATACTATGGAATGCAATGTAGTTGGTCAAAAGACTAAGATAGATCAACACATGCAGAATGGAAAGATGCCCCACACATAGCATTGTTTATTGTTATTTTATTTTATTTTGAGACAGAATTTCATTATGTTGCCCAGACTGGATTCGAACTCCTGGGTTCAAGTGATCCTTCCACCTCAGCCTCCTGAGTAGCTGAGACTATAGGCATACAGGACCATGCCTGGCTACCATTAAGTTTAAAAAGCTGTAAAACGTTGGGTACATGTGAAACAGGATCCCACTGGTGAAAAGTGAAACCACGCCGGGCGCAGTGGCTCATGCCTGTAATCCCAGCACTTTGAGAGGTCGAGGTGGGTGGATCACCTGAGGTCAGGAGTTCGAAATTAGCCTGGTCAATATGGTGAAAGCCCATCTCTACTGAAAAAATACAAAATTAGCCGGGCATGGTGGCGGGCACCTGTAATCCCAGCTACTCGGGAGGCTGAGGCAGCAGAATTGCTTGAACCGGGGAGGCAGAGGTTGCAGTGAGCAGAGATTGTACCACTGCACACCAGCCTGGGTGACGGAGCAAGACTCCTTCTCAAAAAAAGAAAAAAAAAAGTGAGGCCAATTCTGCATCTCTATCTGTACTTATTCATGTATGTGTGCAGATACACAGAACAAAGTACCAGCTTTCACTCGCCTCCTGGACTGCTCCACTACCCTGGCCTCACACTTCTTCACTGGTCTTCTTGGTCCCACAGTGGCACAACTACAAGACAAGAACTATCAAGAAGCAAGTGAATGCCTGCTCCAGGCCAGGTCCTTGCTAGGACTGAACATGCGTTTGTCGAGGGAATCGAAGTCTCAGCTGAGGCTGACCAGCACCTCTGGAAGTCATTCCACTGTGACCCCTGCCTTCACACCAGATGGCTTCTTCCCACACCAGTCAAACCAGGGTCTCCCTAATCTCTGGCAATGCATGTCTCCCTTTCTCCAGGTCAGCGGTCAGGGGTCAGCAAATGGGTGTGTGCTCTGTGGTCCATGCTAAACCCTGGGAGGGGGAATGAGGAGCCACAGGAAAGAGTATCTGCCCCCACAGTCTGCTAGGAATGGGAAAGAGATAGAGTTCTGATGGCACGTACAGAAACCAAATTCCAGTCAACTTGAGCTACACAGGGATTGGGACAGAGACTCATGGAAGGAGTACTCACAGAACTCATGGGAACCTAGGAGCCAGACTTGACAGCCAGTGGAAGCCGAGGTTCAAGAAACAGGATGCGTAGTGCCTGTCTTGTAACCAGCATTACCTGATCGGGACACCGTCATGGCCACACAGCCCTCATGGCCAATACCCATCACTACATTGTGTCCCTTGCTCTCGTGGCCAGCCCCCTCAACCACCTTAAGTTGAAGCAGCTATCTTAGATTACCCCACAGTAAGACCGTAACGTAAGGGGAGGTAATTCCTTAAAAAGGAATCAGGTTGCCAGGCAGGGTGGCTTACGCCTGAAATCACAGCACTTAGGGGGCCCGAGGCAGGCAGATCGCTTGAGACCAGGAGTTCGAGACAAACCTGGACAACATGGTGAAAACCCATCTCTACAAAAAAAATTTAAAAATATCTGAGTGTGGTGGCACGTGCCTGTAGTCCCAGCTACTCAGGAGGTTGAGGTGGGAAGATTGCTTGAATTCCAGAGGTGGAGGTTGCAGTGAGCTGAGATCACGTCACTATTACTACCACTGCACTCCAGCCTGGGCAACAGAGCCAGACCCTGTCTCAAAAAATTCAAGAGAAAAAAAGAAATCAGGGGCATGGGATGGGAACTGGGCAGCTTCCAAATGGCAAGTGTCGAGGGCAAGGGATGCTAAGACATAGGTATCAGACAGAGCAACCCTAGAGGCACAACCCTAGCCTTGTGTGCTGAGGGCGTGGGTAATGGCCATCCAGGGCATGCGGGGAAGATGTGTTGAGCACCTCCTTGAGGCTGGCCTTACGCCAGGCTCTTTCCATGTATTGTGCCCTTCATCCTCACCTCAGCCCTGAGACACAGGCAGTATCATCTCCATACACAGATAGGGACCTGCAGGCTAGAAGGCAGGAAGTGACTTGCCCGATGTCATCACCTATCAACAGGCTGAACCGGGACTTGAACCCAGGATTCTGGTTTTGCTCTCCGCCTGCCCCCTACCCATAGTGTGGGGAAGCCACTGCACTGCTGTTGAGCAGCTCCTCGGGATTGCGGCAAGGCCTTCAGAACTCTGTGCTGGTGGCACTTGGGTTCTCTTCTCTCTCCCCTCCTTTCGTCATTCCCAACTCTAGAGCTCAATCTATCTAATCTAAGCAAATCACTGATCTTGATTTAAAAGGGCCTTTGGTGCCAGGCGACCTCATGGGCAGAGGCAGGGTGAGCTGTGGTCACATTCCCTTGAGGCTTTCCTGCTAGCTCTCTGCAAGGCTGGCCCGGATCTGTTGGCTATGGGCAGGGCCTGGGAAAGAGCCTCAGTCCCAGAGGAGACAGAGAAAAGACTTCCCATTTCTCTGCTGCCTCCTACCCACTCCAGCAGTACTGAGGCAGGCATGGGGCTGCATGGAAAGCAGGGGGAGTGTTAGATGGCTACAGAAGGTAACCCAGGCTATCCAAGGGAGAACGGGGGGATTCTTCTGACTAGAAGGTGGGCTCCCGGGTTCTCCTACTATCTTACCCCTCCTCTGAGCTGACTACCCAATCAGCCAAATCAGTGGCTCTCCTACCCTCCCTGCCCCCTCCACTGCCAGGGCACAACCATCAGGACTCAAGCCCTTTCCAGGCACTTAGGGCTCTTCATGGGATCTTAGCTTCTTACACTAAGTGAGTTGCCCTCTTAGAGAGATGAGTCTTGGGAGACCCTGGATGGGTCTGTTCAGGGCCCCAGGCAGGTCTAGGCTACTAGCTTTGAGGCCACTATCTCTCTGCAGCCATGGCCCAGGATGATTAGCAGTTCTCTGAACTCACACATAGAAATCCTTGACCTGTTCCCCTTGGCCCGTCAGCTATATGGCAAAAGTAAGGACTGCAGCCTGGAGAAAAGTTCGTCCCCACTGTTGCTTGACTGAGCTGCCATGGGCGATGCCAGGAGGTACACGAGTGTTGGCAAATAAGACAGAGACCTGCAGAGTGTGCTTCCAGCCCTGTCACTGTTTGCTGTGTGACCTTGGTTAAGGCCCTCCCCTCTCTAGGTTCCCATTACAACCCCTAGGTCACAGAATTGCTGCAGGCTCAAACGAGTCAATGGTTATAAACAAACTTTGGAACACAAATAATTTATTGAGTGCTCACTAAGTGCCAGGCACTATTCTAAGCACTTTCTAGTATTAACTCATTTAAGTCTCACAGCAACCCTGTGACTTAGGGACTTATGGTTATCACAATTATACAGGTGGATTGGGGGAGACCTACAGCCCAGAGAGATTGTGTGACTCACCCCACGACACAGAGCTACTAAGTAGTGAACCAAGAGTTAAGCCCAGGAGACTGGGCTCCAAACATTTCCCCTTAAACACTATGCTACAGACAGTCCCCAACTTACAATGGTTCGACTTAGAATTTTTTGACTTTGCAATGGTGCAAAAGCAATAAGCATTCAGCAGAAACTGTAAGTCGAGTATCCATGGAACCATGGCTTTTACTTTCGATACAGTATTCAGTAAGTTACATGAGATACTCAACACTTCATTATAAAATAGGCTTTGTGTTAGACGAGTTTGCCCAACTGTAGGCTACTGTAAGTGTTCTGAGCACGTTTGAGGTAGGCTAGGCTAAGCTGAGGTGTTCAGTAGGTTAGGTGTATTCAATGAATGTTCGACTTAGGATGTTTTCCACTTACGATGGGTTTATCTGGACATTACCTTAAGTTAAGGTGCATCTGCACTACTAAAGGCTGCACATTCCTCAGTATTATTTTTAAATAACTGCTTCTAATTAAGGCTGGTTGTGGTGTTCTTTAGAGAGGAGGCTCTAAGGGACAGCAAATGATGATTTGGAGAGGAAAAAACAAGTGCATGCCTGCTTTTTGAAGCTGATGGAGGTATGCAGAGGTCAGCTTGTGTCTGCCCTGGCTAGGAACCTGGGGCCCCTTGGATTTGGGGGAGCCTCTGGGCGGCTCCTGTCTGCTCTGTCTGCGGGAGCAGGTCGGTGGGGCAGGAGCAGCGAGTGAGCCGCTAATCAGAAGCAGCGGGCCTGCCCGGACTGCACCCCGACCGTTTGGCTCGCTCCTACGCAGCAGTGAGTGCCTGCTGAAAGGCCTCTGCTCCACCCCGGAGCTACCGGCGTGGCGGCGGCGGCGGCGGTGGCGGCGGCGGCGGTGGTGCGGCGGCGGCGGCGGTGGGGGGCGATGATGGAGAGCCCGAGAAGCTCCTCCCCAGGGGCAGGCTGCCCGCCACTTTGCTTTGATAGCCTGGTCTGGGAGGCAAGTCCGCAGTCCGGCAGCTCCTCCGGGGCTGCACGCATTCTTCCTGGCCAAGAAGGAACGCAGCAAGCTAACGGGATCCAGATGTGGGACTCCTCTGGGCTTGAACCCCAAATACCCCAAATACCAGCCAGGCCACTGGGAGACCTGGGAACGTGCAGGAGGGCTGCTGGGGACTCCCGGCCTCATCAAGGGCCTGGACCCCAGCCTCAAGCCCCCTCCAGTTGTCCTCCAGGGGCCTGGGCCCCAAAGCCTCTCCTGTCTCTTGATTCTGTGCTTGGTTCTGTGCTCAGCCTGCTAGGCTCCCCAGCTCTCTCCCCGTGGGAGATGAGGAGCCTGGTGGGTAGCTCTGAGGCCCACGGAAGGGGTTACATGCTCCTGTTGGACTCAGAAGCCCTATTTTCTGACACTGCCACACTTGGTTCTGTCCCTAGCCTGAGCTGGCCCTCTTTGTCCAGAGGGGTCTTTGGCAGCCATGAGGCGCAAGGATTACAAGACTTGAGTGCCAAGTCTCGGGTGCGCGTCACTTCAGTTTTCCAGGGCTCAGTTACCACATCCCTAGAATGGGAGCATGTGTGGGCAGTTATGCCACGTGAGGAAAAATGGATCCCAGCCCTGAAGGCTGAACCTGGCACCTGGTGGCTCAGAGCGAAAGGAGGACAATTCTCCAGAGACCTCAACTTGGTGCCATGGCCCCCACTCTTACATGCTTCCTTCTTCTCCCACAGGACAGCCATGCTAAGCAGAAGGAAAGGGACTGGCAATGTGTGTTTGGGTCCATGCTGCTGGAACTAGAGGCTGGGAGGAAAGTTTGGGCAGGCAAACCTGGGTGCCTCCTTGGACATATTCCTTTAAGAGCAGTGCCACTTAACCTATGGCAGTAAGCTGTGATCCCAGACCAACAGGCGTTACTGAGTATGTGGCAACACAGGGTATTGGATAAATGGTGTGTGATATAATATAATGTACTCTTAAAAGTTCCCCCCATCCTCAAGCTCTTTTTCAGTCTCCAACAAGCCCAGAGAGCCTGAAATTACACCATTAGCACTTTACAGCAAGTTATTATTTGCCATTGACACCACAGTGTGAATTAGCTGATTAGCTTGCTAGAGGACCAGGAGTGACTGAGGTGGGAGAGATCATTTCAGAACCTGGAAGGACAGATCTGGGCCTGACTCCGGTGCAGAGGGAAGAATGCCAAGCCCCCAGGGAGCCGGCACAGGGGAACTGCACCTGCCAGAGCACTGGACTGAGAAACAGAAACCCCAGGTTCAAGTTCTGCCGTTGTCACTGACCAAGCTGTATGCCCGCAGTCAGGTCATGTCCCCTTTCAAGAGCCTCAGTGTTCTCATCTGTGCAGTAGGTAGAGCCTTCCCTGGATGAGGACAAAGAAGGTAGAGTGGTCTCTAAGTGCCACCTTAAGGACAACATTCCAAGATTTTAATGTCCAGGCAAAGCTCTGAGCTGGGTCCAGCCCAGGGTCTCCCTATGGTCTTGAGAAAGTGGAGGAAACAGGTCTTCAGAGGAGAAATTCTGGGCCATAGGAGCGGGCAGTAGGGGGTTCCTGCTTTGTGGGAGACCCAAAAAGGTAGATAAAGAGGGGAGGAAAGAAGAGGGAGTGAGAGGGCTAACTCCAGCCTGTCCCCCTCACTGCATTTGCTTTTAAAATAAAACCCATTTATATATAAATGTTGGCCTGATGCCCAGTCTCTGTAGAAAAGCTTTTCTGTATTAAACGCTACAATGAATTAAATTAACCATAATGATTTCTTTGTGAATGGAAACCTCTCTCTCTTCTCTCTCTCTCTTTCTCTCTCTCCTTCTCTCTCTCTCTCCCCACCCTTTCCCCCCTCCTTTGTGACATGGTTTTGATCAGGTTTTCCCCTCTTTCTTCAACTCCAACACCCCTCACCCCATCTCCCATCCTCCACCCTTCTACCCTACCACTACCCCTGCCAGCAGCACTGCCCTCCCACCAGTGACTAGTTCTGTGGGCCCTTCCCACGTTAAACTGATGCCTTCTGGCTTCCAATGGGGAGCAGAAATCAGCCAGCCTAGGGGACTCGTGTGCGCAAATGTTGCTGAGGGCATGCCGTGGGAAAGCATGTGCCCACCGTGGCTTCCATGTAAGGTTTTTCAGCTGTACAACACCTCTCTGAGTCTCACTTCATCTGTAAACTGGAGTGAGTGGTACTGAGGTCAACAAACGAATGTGGGGAAAGTGGAAGGGGGCTATTACTGTGGGCATGTGTGTACACCGGCTGTGTGCAGGGAAAGAGTAGATGGGGGTCCTTTGTGGGGCGTGCTTGAGAACACACCCACCCATAAGGCCATCTTCAAATGTGGGTACCTGGACTGTTGTCCTTGCTCATACATCAAGCCATAGGCATGTGCATGGCAGGAACATGAATGCATATGCATCTAGATCTTCTGGGAACCTCCCCCAGGGCTCTGCAGAGAGAAACCAGACATGGGCTCTGCCTTCGAGGCACTCACAGATGCTGTGCAAGGAGAAATGACCAGAAGAGAGGCTCCGACTTCCAGCTGGAAGGAACCAAGGAAGGCTTCCTGAGGGTGATAGCTTTTAACCTGGGGGCCAGAAAGGGTGGGTCAAATAACAACAACCTTTCCCATAGACACAGGGCTTTACATGTCCAAGGCCCTTTTTATAGCTATTGTGTCATTTCTCCCACACACCAAGCCTATAAAGTATGTGTTATTATCCCCATTTTAGAGATGAGAAGACAGGATTTCAAGCCTCCAATACCAATTTATTCTACAGACATAGCCTGGCCCCAGCCCATCACACATTTGATCTCCAGCAGGCCAAGCCACCCAATTCAGTGACTCCAATCTTCAAGCTGTGACTCACACAGCCTTCCCCTCCTTTTGCACCATTACCTCACAAATACATCCTTTCCATACCTCAGTGTCTCCATCTGTACCACGAGGAGGGCCTCCAGAGCCCAGTCCACAGCCCTCAAAAATACCAGGCCACTGTATAGCTCTGAATCTCTTCCCGCGCTGCATCCTCTGCCTCCTTGCCCACCTGCTTACCTTTTAAGTCTCCCAGCACCCCTCAGTACAATGCAGTGGCTGCCTCTTTTGCCCTCTCTCCCTCCTTCCCTACACTCTGAACAATCTCCCAGCAGGACACCCAAATAAGACATTTGAATGCTCTGTGGACATGTCTGTGCCTCCCACCAGATGGTGAGCTCGGAAAGGGTGGGAGTGATCTCTGATGCATTTCTGTTTCTCTGGGGCCCAACGCAGAACAAATCACTGAGATGTTTGTGGAAGGGGTGAGGTGTGGGGGGCTGGGGAGAGGGCCAGATGGTCTTTTCAATGCAGAGTCTACTGAGGTATTTGTGGCCTTCATTCAATCAGAAACTATTAGGATAAATGAACATTTATGATAGTTCCAGGATATATCAATTTTGAGATGGTGAGGGCAAAGCCAGGGGGCTGCCGTCCATGGACTGCAAGCTGGAAACAGGAAAGACGAGTGTGTTAAGGTTAGAGGTAGTGATATGAGATGGATGACTCCCAGGGCTATGAAGCCTTCCTACTGAGGCTAAAAAGCCTCTGGAAAAATAAGTCCCAACAGCCACAGGGCACAACAGGCGGATGCCGCAGGCCCGAAAGAACAAACCTATCATACAAGGGCAGATTTCTTTCTAGAGGCTGGAATCCACTAGAGGCTTTGTGGAGAGGGAAGATACGGGAACCCGGCTAAGGGGTAACCTCTTGAGTCACATAGGCTTGAAGGGCAGGGGCGTGAAAAGGAAGTCTGCCACTGTCCTTTCTGTTTCACTCAACTGACCTACAACTGGTGGGCACTGGCCCAGCCCCAGGGCTTGTAGGGCTGTACCTGGCTCCTAAATGCATAGATAGCCATATCCCACAGAGGTCAGAGATGTTGGTGAGGCCATTCCCCAGCCTCTATGCCTTTGGAGGTCCCTCAGTAGATGGTAGCCATAAGGGTCACATAGGACAGAGACCAGGCTATGGGGCTGGCCCAGAAGAGTTTGGCAGGGTGCCAGCAGGCCTGCCCTGGCACAGAGATATGAACGCATGGCCGTTGCAACTGGTCTAATTGCTGTCTCATCAGCAATCCCAGGGGCTCATTCCAGAGCCAAGCAAAGGGAGGTTTCTGCTGTGAGACTTGAGGGAGCCTGAAGAGAGGTGGAGGGCCCGGCACTTTGAAAGACACTGACAAACCCCAGCACGCCCAGGGCAGAGACCCAAGTCTGGGGGGTGTGCGGGGTAGAGGCAGGGAGCAAAATAGCCAGGAGGGAAGGGACTGACTTTCCCATTGGCTGCTCTTGGCTCCCCCCTTGACTCTGTGTCGCTCCCTAGTTAATGTTCCATATCTCCTTTTCCCAGGGTCCTCACTGGGCTGTCCCCACTTCCCCACCTGCCCTGGACACCTCAGACTGCTGTGAGCTTCCCCTCCAGGACGTCAAAGACCTAATTACAAGAAGTCAGTGGACACTTTTTCATCCTTAGCTCGTGGAACCTCTCAGCCACATTTGATATTTGTGACTACTTCCTGCTATGTGACAATCGCGACTTCCTAATCCTCTACTCTCTATTCAGACATGGCTTTCCCAGTTCTCCTCCAACTTCTTTGACTATTCTTTCTCAGTGTCTTTCCCAGACCCCTCTTCTCCAGCAAGCCTCTTAAATGTTGGAACACCTCCCTTGCGGATGCTCTTCCTGGCTCTCAGTCCCTCGTGAGGCTTCCACCACCTCCTCTCAGCAAATGAATTCCATGTCACCTCAGCTTGGGCTACTCCCCAAAGCATCAGCCAGGACAGACGTTTACCCAGTGGTCGTCTCCAAAGACACTTCAAATCCGCTTGTCCCAAACAGAATTTATACTCCCAGACCACACCTCATTTCTCCAGACCCACACCACACTTCATTTCAGCTTTATTTCTCAAGGGGTAGCCCCACCACCCAGCCAGTTTCCCTGCTAGAAACCTTTGCTCCTCCCTCTCCCTTGCTCCTCACATCTAATTAGTTACTGTGACCTGCCAATTTTGCCTCCTTAATAGCTCTGGAATCCATCCCAAGCATTCCATCCCTACAAACACAGCCGAAATTCAGGCCTTTATCATTTCTCTGCCACCAGAGTGCGTCCTCCTCCGACCAGCCTCCACACTACAGCCACTTAGACCTTTTCTGCAGACAAATCCGAGCATGTAATTCTCCAACTCAAATCTGCCAGTGACTCCCCACTGCCCCCAGAGGAGAGTCTCAGTTCCTGAGCCTGGCATACAGGCCCTTCAGATCCAGGCCCTGCTCGCCTATCCCACTTCCCAGCCCTGAAAGGGATCGTGCTTTCATGCTATGCTCTATAGTCTCACCTTACTCTTCTGCTGGCAAGCTTCCACTCACACAGGCAGCTTGGTGGAGTGGTTGAGAGTGTGGGCTCAGGGCCCCGACTGCCCAGCCAGGAAAGTCACTTAACCTCTCTGGGCCTCAGTTTCCCTATCTGTAAAATGTGGGTGAAAACCGTTTTTACCTCTTAAGGTTGTATTTCTCTTATAAGGGAATAAATTAGATCCTGCATGTAAAGCACTTAGAACAGTGCCTGACACACATTAAAGAACTATATAGTGTTAGCCACTATGTATTATTCCCATTCAAGAACCAGTTCAGACATTACCGTATCTGTGAAGCCACACCCTCCTCTGACACTATGTGCTTCTCTTCTGGTCCCTTCTAATACTCTAGAGCCCTGGCTAACTTCTGTCACAGCACTTGAGACCATCTGCTGCTGTTTGGCCTTTCTCCTTTGCTTCTTGCTATCAAGGACTGAAGTCTACCTATCTTTGCATCTCCAGCACCTAACCCATGACTTTTCATGTGGGCCACAGATCAGCTTGACACCATGCCCGTTTTGCAGATGACGAAACTGAGGCTCAGAGAGGTAAAGGCAATTTTCCAAGATTGCACAGCTAAAAATTAGCAAAATGTGGGTTTAAACACAGGTCTGCAGGATTCTGAGCCCCATGATCTTTGTACTTTACCTAACTACCTGGGGGAGGGGATTCCTGAAATCTTGTCCTAGAAGGAAGAATTAAAGAACTAGCGGATGCTCTGCCTAGAGAAGAGACAACTGACAAGCAAGGACAATCTCCTCCCTTCCCACCCATCTGTTTGAAGCCTACTGGCACTGGTATGTGTGTTTCAATGTTGATGCCATTGCATGTGTTGGACACATGTGCAGTGAGCTCATGCCAGAATGCTAGAGAAGGAAACCTTCATCTCAAAGCCCCTGCTCACCTTTCTGTAGTTCTCCAGAGTCTACAAAATGCTTTTGCATCTCATCTCGTCATCTGATCAGTCTCATGCACCTGGGATGAGGTAGTCATGCCCCAGACAAGGCAGTGACCTGCCGCAAGTCACCCAGAAGTGGCAGAGTTGGGACTCCAACATTTAGTCAATGCATAAATTCTGCAGCAAGCCCCTTCCTTCCAGCAGGAAGCTTGAGGGTTCCGAGACTGTGGCTTGGGAAGTTATTCCTTCAAAGAAAAGAGGATGTTAATCCTAGGTGTGGCTCAACCTAGAGAGAGGAGAGACAAGAGAGGAGGTATCTCAGACTTAGGATTCCCGTCTGCAAACGGAATAACACCCCCACCCTCACGTGGTAGGTGTACGTCTCAAAAGAGATGATATATGGCAAATGAAGCAAATGCCTGGTGTGTCCTAAGCACCTACCAGATACAACACTGAGCCTTAGTTCATGGAAAGCTTGTTTGTAACAGTGGCAAAGGTGTTCAAGGAAAGTCTGTCTTTCAAGAATTAGGCAGAGCTGGGTTTTGAAACGCTATCTTTGCCCCTTACCAACTGTAGGGTCTTGAGAAAGTCACATAAACCCTCCAACTTTTTGCTGCCTCATTTGTAGGATGGAGACAATCAAGTCTACCTGACAGAATCATCGTGAAGGGCACATGCGAGTGTGTGTGTGAAATGGCTGACACAGGAGCTGGCACTAATAATCGTTCTCACAGATTCGATGGCAGAGCCAGTGATGAAGACTCTGTAGCTATACTACCTGAGTTCTAAGCCCAGCTTTATCTACTAGCTGTGTGACCCTCAGCAAGTCACTTCACTTCTCTGTGCCTTGCTTTCTTCAACACAGAGATGGTTGGGATTAAATAAGTGACTACATGTCAAATGCTTCTGGCACAGGGTACATGCTTTGAGTGTCGGTGGGCATTGTTATTATCAGACAAAGGCCCGAGAGGCATGAAACAGTGTCCCTCTTCTCCCAAGGCATCCCATCCCCTTCATCAACAAAGACATTAGCTGAGGCCAGTTGGAACGGATTAATGGGGTTCCTTTCATTCAGCTTCCTAAAGGCATAAAATGACCCCTCCAGAGCTGGGGCCTTGCTTGTAAGGATTGCTGTGTGCAAACCAGACTTCAGCCAAGATGCCCCAGGCTCTGCCCCAGATTCAGGCAGAACTGTCCAGAGTCGTTGCAAAGAGCTTTGTTGGGCTTGGAGAGCTCAGAAACCATTGCCTGCTATCCCTCTCCCTTCTAGGGAGGCCAGAGGTGCTCCTTTAGGGAATGGATCCACTGCTGGCACACCTAATTCTGGCCCCCATGGTTGTGGACGGCAGGGGCTTGGCTACGTGGGCCCAGCAGCAGCAGGAGGGCCGGGCAGGGTAGGACAGGGTAGAGTTTGGTGCGAACACCTGGGGTCCAGGCCCAGACGGTGGAGGGCTGACAATGCTCCCTGAAGTTCCTGTTCTGGCTCCATTTACAACAGGCTTCCTGGAGTCACGGTGCATTTTCCCAGGCGCCTGGTCTGGGCTTTCATAGCTGCCTCCCACCACCCAGACCCAGCTAGGCCGGCCTTCGGGCACCCGGAAGGAAGCAGGAGCCCAAGTCCTGACTCACTTGGGTCAGTGCTTGGGCTGGCTCGCCGTGACTTTCACACACAAAGCTGCAGGCTCGAGGAGATGACCCTTCCCCTCCCTCTCCCCAGGCCAGCCCGGCCCCGCCCCGCCCCCAGTGCCGCGTGGAGGGAAATCAGGAGAAGCCGAGGAATTGTTTGTAATTAGCGTGTTTTTAAACGCTTTTCCGTGAGCCTTCAGCCGATTTCGGGGGAGGGCAGCTTGCCAGGGAGCATTGAAATGGAAATCCTGTGTTCTAGCAGGGACCCTCTTGGAAGGAGATTCTTCCCAGAGAAAAGACCAGAAGCCCCGCCCCGTCCCCCGGGTCCCCGTGCGCGGCTGTGGTCATGGCGGGCTCAGCGATGTGTGGCGGCTTTGTGGAACGGCATTCTTGGCCAACAGGCCTCAGCTCTGCCTTGGGACCCCGCCGTTCAGCCCCCGAATGAAAGGCCGATGCCCGATCCCGCAGCTCCCACTCTCCCCCACCCCAAGGACGCACCCATTCACCTCCTCCTCCACCCCATCTCCCTTTCCCCCACTTTTCCCAAATGGAAGGCGCTGGCCCTGGAACATGGCACATCCAAAGTTACCTCCTCCCAAGTTACCCAGAGGTCATGTGTACAAGCGGCAATTCTAAGAACAGCTCCTCAGGCGTGAGCAGCATTTTACAGTTCGCAATGCCTTTGCACATCCACCAGGCCAGTTATTCCTCGTAGCAACCCCGTGAGGAGCTTCTGTCTATTATTATCAGTTCTCAAATGGGGCTAGAGGAGGGGAATGCCTTGCCCAAGGCCCCTGGACTAGCGACTGACAGAGCTGGGCCTAACCCAGGGGTCTGCAGGATGTCGCCTTCCACCCCCACCCCAGGCTGCCTCTCCCACACGCTGGCTGACACGCAGGCAGGACTGTTCTGGTGCAATCCCTGGGCCTTGTGGTCTGGGATCATTTCCTGTGGCCTAAAGTACTTATTTGCAAGTTGTAAGGACTGCCCGTTTTCTGGAAGCCTCGCTGAATGCTTCCAGCTGGGAATTTAACCTTCTCAGACCCAGCTACAGATCTTGAGAGCTCTCTTAGTTCCCACCCATTTTCCTGGAGCCCCCCTGAGATAAATGAGTGCGTCTGGGTGGGGACAATGGAGGAGTAATGGACTGGGATCAAGAAGACCTGGCCTGGGCCTGGCCCTGCCACCCACTTGCTCTGTGACCTTGGACAAGTCCCTTCACCTCTCTGATCGCAAATCAAGGCTTAGAAAGTGTGCTTCCCTGCCTGAGTTTGCAAGCCCAGCCTCTTGTTTTCACTGGAATATGAATGGAACTGACCTTCCGGTCCGCAGCTCCTCCACAGCTTAAGGTCTTGTGAGAACCTTGGAATTATTGCACATGAGAGCTGATTAGGCAGGCCCCTGAAGATAGTGGAAACCACTCCCCTCATCCTCCAGCATTAGACAGATGGGCAAACTGAGGTACAGGAAGGGGGAGCCAGTTGCTCAAGGTCTTCCGGGGAAGCTAATAGTAAGGTCAGGATTAATATCCAGATCAACAGCGGTGATACTAAGGGTGGCGTGAGAGATTTTAGTTTCCTATACTTTTCCACCACTTCCCCAAGCCTTCCTTTTATTCATATTTTACACATTATTAATTATAATATATTATTATTTATAATAATATTAAAAATAATAATAAACGCATAAAATCCTGTGTAAAATGTGAATGAAAGTATCTTCAGAAAACTTGCCTCTTTTTATGTATCTGTAACACACATCCTCTGAGTGTGTACAGTGTTTGCTCTGCACATGCAGTCTCAATGGACGGCCAAGCCCCCACCAGATCGCTGCTGCCTTCAAGGCCGTCCTGCGGAGAAATGGGCCCTGGCACTCTTACCAGAAGCCACCTCTTTATGTTTGGGAATACACACACCATGGGTACCTTCTTTTGGCCCAGGCCCCCACCCCTACTCAACTAGGGGAGGTTTCTCAGACAGAGCCCCACCCTTCTCCCCCTCAGCCCTTACACTGGTCCTAGGAAGACAAAAGTACAAGGAGGAAAATCCGAGATTTACAAAGGAATAAAGAAAGTTTCATGGATGTTTCAGAGGTGGCTCTGCCTGCCTTTCCCTCATGGCCTCCTCCTTCATAAAGGAAGCTTTTTTTTTTTTTTTTTTTTTGAGAGGGAGTCTCACTCTGTCACCCAGGCTGGAGTGCAGTGGTGCAATCTTGGCTCACCACAACCTTCACCTCCCAGGTTCAAGTGATTCTTCTGCCTCATCCTCCCGAGTAGCTGGGGTTACAGGCACCTGCCACCATGCCCGGCTAATTTTTGTATTTTTAGTAGAGATAGGGTTTCACCATGTTGGCCAGGCTGGTTTCGAGCTCAGTTGATCCACCCGCCTTGGTCTCCCAAAGTGCTGAGACTACAGGTGTGAGCCACTGTGCCGGGCTCTAAAGGGAGCATTTCTGAGCCTTCCCTAGTCCACAGAACATCAGGGAACTAGAGCACACTAGAGCTGCAATAAGCCCTTCAACATCTCCAATTCAACCCTCTCAGGTTACAGATGAAGGAACTGAGGCCCAGAGAGGGGCAGGGACTGAGAAACCTGGCATAAGAGTGAAGACCAGAAAAGTCTTCTGCCTCCCCAGCCAATATTTTCCCACCATCCCCTGTACCCGCTGCCTCCTGCATACACGTGCAGACTCACCCGTGTGTGTGCTAATGCAGGTTGACGGCTGCTGGGAGGGTCGCACATGGAGCCACACACCGGCCCATTCACTCTGACACATAGCCCAGCTGGCCATCCCCAGACACGCACTCTACCATCCCCACTCGCCCACACCTACCTTCCCCATCCCCTCCCCGCCATCCCCTCACACAGGCGCACCCACACTGATTCACATTCACAGGCCCCTCTCTGATGGCTGCCCTGGGTCTCCCTTTTTTGATATGACTACCCACAGTGGCACAGAGAAGGTGCTGAGGCAGGAAAGACAGGGAGGTGTGTGCGTGGGGGTTGGGGGACTTGTATGAATGTAGACTAGATCCAGAAGGCTGGGAGAAGTGGGGCTCAGCCACACCTTGGCTACAGCAAAGCAAGGGGAAGACTCTCTAGTGTTTGGAGAGGGAACAACAGAAGGAGACAAAGGCTAAATAGCCCAAGTAAGGGAGGTTCAGGAATTGAGGCGCTGGAGCCCCATTCTGACAAAAGGGAGAAGGGTCCTGGAGGAGTAGCCTGGCAGCCATCCAGAAAGCATCAGCTCAGGGGCCACTGGACATTAGTCTAGACTGGAGGTAAGCAAAGGATGGAAGTGAGGGGCAGCCTCTCTGGAGCTTGGGGGAGAAACCGCTGAGCTGGAGAGAGGCCAGGCCGAGGTATGAATTTGATAAGTCCCTTGGGCTTCATGAGATTGGACAGTGCCTGACACCCTGTGGGTGGTAATCTATGATTATTAGATAAATGAGTGAATGAGCTGTGTCCTCCTTTGCCATTGTCATCACAATGGCCTGGGCCTGAGTCCACCACACAGCTGGGATTGGCTTGGTGTGGCAGGCTGTGTAGGGAAGAGTTAAAGAACAGTGCCTTGACAAAAGAAACTGAGCCTTTGGGTACCACTAGTAGGATCGGGAGGCCCGGCATAGTGGGGCACAGCAAGTGGGGCCCTGGATCATCATCAGCCAGAGCTGGCAGGGCCCCTCCTGGTCATTTTATTTATTTATTTTTTTGAGACAGAGTCTCCCTCTGTTGCCCAGGCTGGAGTGGAGAGGTGCGATCTCAGCTCACTGCAACCTCCGTCTCCCAGGTTCAAGCAGTTCTCCTGTCTCAGCCTCCCGAGTAGCTGGGACTACAGTCACAGGCCACCACACATGGCTAATTTTTGTATTTTTAGTAGAAATGGGGTTTCACCATATTGGTCGGCTGGTCTCAAACTCCTGACCTCAGGTGATCCACCCACCTCGGCCTCCCAAAGTGCTGGGATTACAGGCACAAGCCACGGAGCCCGTCCACCTCCTAGTCATCCAATCTAACCTCATCCTAACTCTCTTAGGTGGGGAACCTAAGAATCAGACTGGGAATGAATTTTCCAAGATCCTGCAACCCACTGGTGACACGGCTTAGCCTGAGGCTTGCCTTGCTCACCCAGTTCAGGCAGCTTACTGCTTCCCCTAGCTCCCGCCTCCGAGCTGCCTCAACCACAGCACTCTCAGCTGCTAAAGTCTGCAAACAGACGCTTGGGAGCCTTGACCCAGTGGCTTCTGGGCCCGGGAGAGACGTGAGGAAACTAGGGAGGATAGAGAACATATAAAGAAAGAGGAAAGATGAGCTTCTCTGGGGTAGCAGAGGAGGAACTACTGGGCCGTCAGTAGAGCCGTGCATCTAGGAGACAGATGTCCATTCCAGCCCTCTTCTGCCACTCTGATGCCACTGAGGTCGAGCCAGTTGTCCCTCACTCACAAAAAGTCCACAGGGCAAGGTTTGTGTTCCCCATACACCACACCATTTGCAGCCGTATGCACACACACACGCACACACACACACACACACACACACACAGAGAGAGAGAGAGAGAGAGAGAGAGAGAGAGAGAGAGGTGCACATGCACAGAGCCCTAGGGAGATCCGTCCCATTATGTGACAGAGGCAATGGTTATAAAGACAGACTTCATCCCTCCATCTCACAGTAAAGCCTAGCATTGCAGTTAGAAGGGAAGTACTGGGTGGCTTGGGGGACAAAGGCGCTTGGATTCCACACACCCCCGATGGATATTTTTCTTGTTAATGCACAATGCTGCTTGCATAACTGGAACTGGCTAGACACTGTGAGAAATGTTTAGGGCTTGAGAAAAAGCAGGAGGAGGAATAAGCAGCCACAAAGCCACAGGGTCCCAGGGGCTGCTTTCCCAAAGATGGCCTGCTCCCCCCACCCGCCCACATTCCCATGAATGGGGTTCTGGAAAGGAGGCTGGAAGGAGGGAGCAAGCGCTCCTTCTCTCTGCCACACCGAATGGCCCACTGGGTATGCAGGGCTTGCCTCTTTGCTCAGAACCCAAGGCTCTCCATGGCCTCTCATCTTTTTGCCCAGTTGACCTAGCAGCACCCTCTGGGCCTGGATTCTGGTCACATCCAGTCTCTAGGCCGGGTCCACGCTGGATGAGCAGCAGTTGGACAACTGTCAGGGCCTGAGCCAAAGGGACATCTCCACATGCCTAATCAAGTCTACGTACCAGTTGTTTCTATTCAACCCAGGCCCCAGTCTTGGCCCTAATTCCAGCGATAAAGCGATCCCTGAGATGGTAAGCAGTGACTTAAGGATGTGGGAAAGATGAGGGGGAGATGGTCAAAGAAAACTGATTTTATCAGATGATTTGGCAAAACCTCTTTGGCCAAAATGTGGCCAACTCCTTTGTCTCCTCAGCTGGCCCCCTTAGCATCGTCAAACACGCAGTTCTTATCCTTAAATACAGGGCTAGGATCAAAGGACAAGGGAAATGGGCCCAGATGCGTCAACCCAAGTGTTCAAGGAGATGCCTATGGGTACGTGTGCAAGGTCAGTGAGCAAAGATGGCGTGATTCCCGTCCTCAGCCGCCAGGACCAAGCCATAGGAAAACCACCTTCTTGATGCTTCCCTGGAGTGAACAGACCCAAGGGTAAATAGTCCCTGGAAATCGACATTCTCTCACTGGAGGCTTTGGGCTGGGGAGGGTGAGAAACATTGTATCCCCGGCCCCTGCTCCTCTCCTCAGTTCTTTTGCAGACAGAATGTCCTGTTGCCATACCCTTAAGCCTGTTCTGGAGGCAAGACTTCCCAGAACTTCATTTTCTTCATGCCCACCTCTGCTTTTCCCATCCTCAGAAAATTCCCATTACCTTTTGGGAGGTGGACTCCTTGAAAAGAGGCTGTGCTAGGCCCCGAGCATCCCATTCCAATTCTCATTCTGCCTGCCCCATGGAAAATGGGTAAGGGGGATCTGGTGACTGGCACCCCTAGGTCCTTAAATGAGAAGCATGTTTGTTTATAGCCAGAAGAAATTCATCCCTACTCCCACTCCCTCCCCCTGGCCACCTCTGTGTATAAGTCTCAGAAGTCCCTGCCATGGCCTCTGCACCAAGCTGGCTGGGGAGGGGGTGTCCCCTCCTCCCACTTCTCCCAACCTTCCCAACCCTGGATCCCCGAGAGGCGGGGCTGAGGCAGCTGCCACATTCGGCGTGGCAGAGCCGCTAGCTCAGTACAAATCAGAAACACATTGGAGGCATGCAGGCCGGGCGGGGAGCAGACAGGCCAGGGCTGGGGCCCATTAAGGCCGGAGCCCGGCCGCGCTGTTTACCGTCTCAGCACAAGGTTTCAGGTTTGCCTCCTGATTGTTTGTTTGTTACAGAGATGAGAAGGGCCAAGAAGGCAGCTGACAAGGACCGTGGGGGGCATGGCGGGGAAGGGGCAGGGGGGCCCTGGCTCTCACAGGTTCTCCCCACCCTGCAATTCACCAAGTGTAGGAGAAGCAAGCTGCCTCTTTTCCCTACCCCCACCCCCAAATTCCAACCAGATGTGCAGTCAGATTCTTCCTCTCTTGGTTGGGGGAAACAAAAGAAATTAAAAATGGGACCCTAGAGACACCACTTTCAAAAGAACCCTAATATAAAGAAAGGATGAAAGGGCGACACAGGAAGGACTTCCGGAGGTGCAGGTGAAATGGGAGAGGTGAGGGGGGCAGCTCACCCCTTCCCCGAAAGACAAGTTCCTGAAGATTCCTATCTGGTGTTGGATGGTTGCGGTGGGGGGGTGGGTGCTGCCTGGAAGGATGATTGCTCTGAGAGGTCCCACTGAGTCTCGGATGTAAAGGATTCAAAGATGTCCGCAGACATGAATAGAGTCTACATATCTTGATTCAGTGAGTCCTGACTTAATCAGGGCTGGCAGTAGAGATCCCGGAGCCCAGCCCTTCAGTGAGAGACAGAGACTCTGAGGCCTAGGGAGGGGAAGGCATTGCTCAGGATAGCACAGCAGATCAGGTTGTGGACAAAGCCTAAATCGGAGGCCTGCTGGTTCCCGGTCCAGTGCTCTTTTCAGTTTGTGCTGCTCCCCTTGCTCAAGTGTTGTGATGTTGTAGGAAAGCAGATTCCCGGCTTCTTACACCCAGTCTCTCCCCAGCTCAAACCTAGGGTCTGGGCGTTCTCTTTCAGGGGATCTCTGCAAAGTCTGAAAGTTCTCTTTGGATTTGCTCTGCAACCGCAGCTGCCTGTGAGAGGGTTTCTACTAGTGCCTGCCTCTTCACTCATGCCCGTCTCAAATGCCCACAGTTGGTTGTAAACAGTGTTGCCAAATGCTGAGCACCTGGGTTTAGGTGACTGGGCCCGTGACCTTGTTTCTGGCAGCAGAGCTTCCATCCTGCTACTGGCTGGAACCCAGGCTACCAAGAGTTTCATGCCCAGCACTGTTCAGTCCCTACTCAGCTCCTCCCACATCTCAGATCTGTCTGCCTCTTTGCCAAGTCTGTTGTAATCCTGGTCTCCTTCCATGCCCACCAGAGGCCAGGATGAGGGAGCTGAGACCCTCTGGTCTAGTCTGTAGCAGACCCCAAGGCTGTCTCTGGATGCTCTCCACGTTCCTGGAGGGACCTGGAAAGAGATGGTCCCCACAACATATACATACTTGCACACATACACCATTTCCAGAAGCATCTGGTGACAGCTGTTCTTCCACTTGTGCCTAGGGGGCTGGCCAAGCCTCACCTACTGTTAAAACTACTAGCCTTGCAGTAACCCACAGCCCACTGTATACTTGAAGCCCTTGCCCCAGGGGGCTTTGAAAACTCCTGTGTTGGTGTCCGAGCCAGCACTGCTAAGGATCAATGCCGAAGAACAGGTTTGGGGAGATGGTGACCAAGGAGATTAGATTCTCTTTCAATGACCCCTCCTCTCTCTCTCTCTCTATCTCTCTCTCTCTCTCTCTCTCACACACACACACACACACACACATACACACGCACAAGCATCCTCCTCATTCTCTCTCTCTCTTTCCCCCCTCACTCCCCATTTCTCTTTTCCTTGCAGTAAATTCTAAACAGATGGGCAAGTCTTCTCCCCCCACTTCTGAAGTTGAGAGGGAATATCAGCCATGGGGGAACCAGAAATCACTCCCTTCTTCAGACTGGATCATCCCAGCCTCTCTGGATCTCCCTTTCCAGTGTCTCATGCCTCAGTGGATTAGGCCAGATATTACAAAGTATTTCCTTAGTCCTTTTTGTTCTGCGTCTACTATTGACACTTGTGCTTTCCTCGCTGCAGGGCCTTAAACATAGTGGGGGGCGAGGAGGAGGGAGGGGGGAGGACACACTTTCTAGGACTCGGCTATCTGAAGGGCCAGACCCAGGCGGCAACCCTATTATCATGGGGGAAGAAAAGCTAAACTCCTGGGCATGACTGAGAATATCAATGGAGTGTCGTGTCTGCCTACACAAGCTCTCTAAGCCTAGAGACAAGCACAAACAGAAACAGCAGCATTTGGAGCAGTCAAGTGCTGCTTCTTGCTTTGCAGCAAGAGCTGGGTCTTGTTATTTGAGCTATAGACAGAGGGATTTCTATGTCTCCATGTGATTTTCCCTCTCAGCGCCAAGGCCCGGAATCCCTATGCATAGGCAGGGCTGGGACAAAGCCTCTCACATCTTGAAGATTTTCCCAGAACGAGCTCAGGGGCCTGAATTGGGCTGAGCTACCTGGTTTCTGTGGCCTGCAGACCCTTATGGCCCCAAAGCCAGCACCCTGGCCCCTGGGGTTGAATTTTAAACTCAGCTGAAGCTTCTCCTGGACTTTTAGAGCCCTGGCTTGGGTGTCATCATCACCTGCAACTGGTTTCACAGCAATTTGTGCCTCTGCCTTGCACCGCAGATCCAGCAGCTAGCCCCCAAGCTTATCTGTCTGGGCCCATCATAGGAGTACAGAAGGATGCCATAACGGGCACAATCGCTGCTTGCGTCTCTGACAAGTAATATTAATAATTAATAACTAACATCTTTTGAATGCTTACTATGAGCCAGGCACTGTTCCAAGAGCTTTATATCTATGCCATGTATGCTATGACATAGGAACTCAGCATTACTCTCATTTGACATGAGGGACCTGAGGTACAGAGAGGTTTAGTAACTTGTCCAAGGTCACACAGCTAGCATGTGTAAGAAGTGGGATTCAGCCCAGTATAAAGATAATGCCCTCAAGCACACGATCACTGCCTTCCAGGGCTGCTGCCTTGTCTTCCCAGTCTTCCCGGGATTGCAGTCAGGCCTCCAAACCCCATTCCTTGTGGCAATGCTTCGATTAACTGCCTATCGGAGTCTCCGTACCAGATGCCACCCACCTGCCTGATGCCTGCCCCGCCCTCTGCCCTAGGCTAGCTGGCCCACCTGCCTGCCTTGGCTTCTTGCCATCGGCTGGGACCTTCCCCCATTACCTGCCCTCCTCTGTCTAGGGCATCTCTTCAGAACTGACTGCATTGCTACCTCTGCTGGAGATTTAGCACAGCGCTGTCCAATAGAAATATAATGTGAATCACATATGGAATTTTCTAGTAGCTCAGTTCAAAAAGTTTTTTAAAAAACAGGTGAAATTAATTTTAGTAATATATTTTATTTCACTCAGTATATCCAAACTATTATTGTTTCAACATGTAATCAATATAAAAATTATTAATGAGATGTTTTACTTGTGATCTTCCACAGTAAATCTTCAAAGTCCAGTGTGTATTTCAGCTTCCAGTGCATGTCAGCTCTAACTAGGCACAGGTCAAGTGCTGACTAGCCACAGGTGGCGAGTGGCTACTGTAATGAACAGCACAGATCTAGAGACAGAGTGTGGACCTGGAGGGACCCAGAGTATAGAAGATAACTAAAATAACACAGAGGCAGGGTCGGTACACTGTGCAAGGGAAGCCGGAAGCAGGAAGGATATTGACATGGGAGCTGAGACCTGGATTCTACTCTCGGTGCTGATGCTACAAGACCAGGGAGCTTGAATAAATACTTCATCTTTTCTAGATATTACAATTATATCACAGTGAGAGGCTTGGCCTGAAGACCCTTCCAGCTTGAACATTCAACCGTCACCATCTGTCTCCCCACACACGGAAGATATCGTGTTATTAGTAAAAATAGAGAAGTCCAGTAAGTGACGAAGTTCTCAGGAAGCAAGATGAGCAGTGGGGGAGCCCATTTCTCCAGACCATAAAACTGTGGCCTTTTCTGGAAATTTCCCTGGTTTTGTGGAACTTGGCCCTTCATTCCTCGCAACCAATGGACACTGAAACTTGGCCTTACACTGTTACAGATAGACACTTAAATAGATGCAGATTCAGGTCACCTTTCCAACAACAGGAGCAGTTTAAGCAGAAGTCAGCCCAGCGGTATATCAGGCAGTCTGTTCTCACCTTTTTGAGAACCCTGCTGGCTCAGTGTTTCTCAATCTTCATTCATGCACATCCACCTCCACGTTCTGTGTATCCCACATCAACCAAAAAGGTTTTGATACAAGCTTGACTTTCTGAGGGTCAGACCACAGGGAAGAAAATAGGTATCTTGAATCTGTAAAGCTACATATGCCCTGGGGAATTCTGTAATCCACCACCACCACATCCCTACCTCCTGACCAAGCTCGGAGTCACTGGCCTAAAGGAAAACACTTTTTCCATTAGAGAAGTGTTTTTAGTAGGGTTCTAATCCTGAGATTTGAGAAGACAAGGGAGTTTTCCAGTTATTTGGGCTAGTTATAATACACTTGGAGCAACGTTGGCCTATTAGAATTATAAAATACAGCCACTTAAAGTTGTTGGAGTAGCCTTATCACCAAGGTCAAATGTTGTAGAATTAGAATAAGTATTCTGCTTCCAGTTCATAAAAAGAAGTAATTGTTCTTTTTATTATTATTATTTTGAGACAGAGGCTCACTCTGTCACCCAGGCTGGAATGCAGGGGTGTGACCACAGCTCGCTGGAACCTGGACCTCCCAGGCTCAAGGGGTCCTCCTGCCTCAGCCTTCTGAGTAGCTGGGACTACAGTTGTGTGCCACCATACCCAGCTAATTTTTTAAAAATTTTTTGTAAATACAAGGTCTCTCCATGTTTCACAGGCTGGGCTCAAACTCCTGGTCTCAAGCAGTCCTCCTACCTCAACCTCCCAAAGTGCTGGGATTACAGGTGTGAGTCACCACGCCCACCACTAGAAGTCATTTTTCTCTGGTGACTTAAGACTTTGTTTAGGAAGGTGGGATGAGCCAGTGTATACATCGATAGCAGGAAAATTTTGCAAATGTGGACCAGGACACAGAAAAAATGGACATTTTGCTTGGACATTACCCCTGAGAGAATTATTTCAAGACTTGGTTTCAGCTTTTGGCTATGGGACTATGAACATCTTTCTTCCTTTCTCTGAGACTTGGCGCCCCCATCTGTAAGATGGGATCAACAAAGCCAGCCGCCTGAGTTGTTATGAGGGAGGAGCCCCTGAGATAACGTGCAAACAGACCTTGTGGACTTCAAAGTGTTGAGCCCATGTGAAGGGTTATCTCCCCACCCAGAGGAAAACAGTGGTACAAACACAGCGGAGACTATGTCTTTTGACTGTCTTCTGCACTTTCAGTGTCAATGAAGAGGCTCAGAAAATGTTTTGTCTACTGTGGTTCAAGGGTAGATTGGGCACTGGGAAGCAACCAGCACCCGGGAGGGGTGGAAGACACCTCTGAGTCAAAGGTGAGAATGGAAGAGGCAAAGGATGTAAAGATCTTGAGTAGGATCTTGAACAAAGTTAATAATAATTTTTAAAGCTTACAGTTCATAGCATTCTACTTCTGGAGAAAACACTTGTGCAAATATTAATCTTCATAACTCTGAGAAATGAGAACTATTATTATCTCCACTGTATGGCTGAAGCCCAGAGAGTGTAAGTCAGTTATCCAAAGACAGGCTAGTAAATGACAGAGCCAGGATTTGAATCCTAGGTCGTCTGATGACAAAGTTATCCTCCATTCACACCATGCTGCCCCAGACCCCAAGAGAACTGTGGACAAGCACACAATCATACTAACAGACTCATGGTGCTGTCCAGGCACTTTTCTCTGTCCCTGATGCATATTATCTCATTTAATCCTCATTACACCCCTCTCAGGTAGGTATTACGATCATCCTCCTCACTACACAGGCAACACTGAGGCACAGAGACATTAAGTTATTTATCAAAGGCTACCCAGCTACCAAGTGGCAGAGCTGAGATATGAAGCTGGTCATTTGGCTCTGGAGTCCTTAACCACTTCCTCATGTGGCGTTTTAGGCCAAGCTGTCTTGCCCAGGCTATGGCCTGAAGGAGGCACCATCTATGAGCCTCTCAGTTAGTGGTAGCAGGAAAGGAACCCAGGCCTTCCTCTGCAGGATGGATCCAGCATGCCCTCCCCAGGAGTAGCGAGCCACCATGCCCACCTGTTTTTTTTGTTTTGTTTTGTTTTTTGAGACAGAGTCTCATTCTGTCACCCAGGCTGGAGTGCAGTGGCACAATCTTATCTCAATGCAACCTCCACCTCCTGGGTTCAAGCGATTCTCCTGCCTCAGCCTCAGTAGCTGGGACTACAGGTGCGCTCCACCAAGCCTGGCTAATGTTTTGTATTTTTCTAGTAGAGATGGGATTTCCCATGTTGGCCAGGCTGGTCTCAAACTCTTGACCTCAGGTGATCCACCCACCCTGGCCTCCCAAAGTGCTGGGATTACAGGCATGAGCCACCGCGCCCTGCCATGTCCACCTTTTAAGAGAGCTCAGCCAAGCAGAAACAAGCTCAGCCTGACAGAGAGGCAAGACGGTGTAGGGGAAAGAATGTGGCCTCTAACATCAGAGAAACCTGAGCTGAAATTTTGGCTTTGAAAATTACTTTGTGACCTTGGGCAGCTCACTGAACTTCTGTGAATGTCAGTGTCCCACATCACTAAGGGCTGTTGTGAGAAGTAAATGAAATGGCTATATAGGAAAGTGAATTATATACTCTAAAGTGCTCTTGAAGGTTAGTTATAATTGTTAGTTGTTCTATAGGGCTAAGTTCCTCGGCCCAGGCTTGGCCACAGCGGCGACCCGGAGAAGGGGCCTTTAGAAATGCTAATACCATGCGTGAGTGACAGTGCGAGGACAATGGAGGAGGGCGCTGTGAATGGGGCAGCCGAGGCCTGGGAGCCGGGCTCCCCACGTGGGAGCCGGGTGGGGGGAGGGGGCGGGAGGGGAGAAGCCGGTCCCAGCCTGGGGGCTCCAAGCCCGGGCTAATTGGAAGGGGCTGCCGCTCGGGGGGCAGGAAGGGGGAGGGGATTACCTGCGGGTCGGCCGCGGAGGGGCGGGGCTCCGAGGAGATGGGGGACCCTGCCGGCACGGGGAGGGGGCGCCGGAAGAGCTTTGGACCCGCTGACCTGGAGACTCAGAAAAAAACTGTGACGAAGCCAGGAAAAAAGGACCCTGGGCCTAGGCCGGCTGGGGTGGAAAGTGAGCAAGAGGTTTTGAGATGGGCAACTCTAGGTCCAAGCCTCTCCTGGAGGTAGGAAAGACATGATAGCTACTTTCCAAACTCAGCTCGGGTCCTGACCCCCTTGGGTTGACTTGGGAATCAGCCGAGGGAGGGAGGGAGGGAGGGAGGGAGAGAGAGAGAGAGAGAGAGAGAGAGAGAGAGAGAGAGAGAGAGATGGATGTACGGGTGGGTGTGATGGGCCGGAGGGTAGGGGGAGGCAGGAGCTGGGTTCTTACCTTCTTTTCTCCCCTCCTCCTCACCCCATCTCTTCCCTCTCTTCCTCTTCCCTCGGCCCTTCTCCTTTGGCCCTCCCCTCCCCTCCCCCTCCACCATGAAGGCTGTTTTTGTTCCTCCTCCTGGCCTAGCCCCTGAGGTGTGCAAACAGGAAGGACCTCTCCCCGGGCAGTGAGTAAGGAGGGAAAAATGAGGTGTTGAAAAGATGACAAGTCGCCCTGTCAGAGCTCACCTTGGCAGGGAGCAGGCGGCAGGGGCCTGCGGGTGGTGGGGGGAGGTCGGCCCTGGAAGCCAGCCTACATGTGCCCAGAGCCAAGCAAGCTGATACGCAACAAGCAGGCACTGTGTATGCGTTTGTTTGGTTTAGAAAAGTCTAGCCCCCTCCCATTCCCACCATCAAAGATTCCTTCCTTTCCTTCCCAGTAGGAAGAGTACAAGCCGCTGGGCCAGCGGTTTAGTGTGTGATTGAAGGGGGAGGGGCAGCGGGAGGGGGCTGGGCAGGAGGCCCAAATCCGTCTTCTAAACTCCAAGCCTTGGATCCCAAAGCCTCCTCGACATCCCTTGCATGTTTCAAAGGCACCTCGCACTCGACATATCCTAACCTGAATTCATCATTGCCACTTTCCACACCCGTGCATTCGGCCTCTCCTATATGGCTCCTATCTCAGTAAATGACCATATCCTCCAGTCACCCAAGCCAAAATCTTGGGAGTCATCTAAGACTTCCTCATATTCCCATTTGGATTGGTCTCCCAATCTGGTCAGTTCCCTCTTACCTCTCAAATCTGTCTCATCTCTCTTCCCTGTGACCACCCTATTTCAGTTTCCTTGATTCATTTACTTATTTAGCAAGTTTTTATTAAGCCCCTCCCATGTGCCAGGCACTGTGCTAGCCACTGAAGATTTGGCTGTGAATAAATCCAATCTGGTTCACACTCCCATGGAGTTTTGTGTCAGGCTCAGCTGGGCTCACTGCAGTGGGATGGAGCCGACAAGACGAACCAGAAGATGATGGTTAAAAGCAGAGATTCAGACCAGGGGCAGTGGCTTACGCCTGCAATCCCAGCAATTTGGCACACAGAGGCAGGTGGATCACCTGAGGTCAGGAATTCAAGACCAGCCTGGCCAACATGGTGAAACTCCATCTCTACTAAAAATACAAAAATTAGCCGGCCTGATGTCATGTGTCTGTAATCCCAGCTACTCGGGAGTCTGAGGCAGGAGAATCACTTGAACGAGGGAAGCGGAGGTTTCAGTGAGCCAAGATTGCACCACTGCACTCCAGCCTGGGAGACAGAGTGAGATTCCGTCAAAAAAAAAAAAAAAAAAAAAAAAAAAAGGAAAGCATGGATTCTGGAGCCAGTCTGCCTGGGTTCAGATTCTGGCTCTACTACTTATAACTGTGTGACCTTGGATGAGTCACTTAATCTCCCTGTGCTTCAGTTTTCTTGTGTGGAAGATGCAGGTGATGATAGCACCTACCTCAAAGGGCTGACCTCAGGGTTGACTGCATTGATATTTTAAAGTGCCAGCTAGCACAGTGTTCTATTCGCATTGTTAACTTTATTATTTAAAATATGCAGTGAGGCAAGGCCTGACCATAAACCAAGTTCCAGGAGTCCAGAAGGAGGCCAGGCTGGGCTGGGAAACAGTGAGTCGGATTGCAAGAAATATGGCAGCAGGAGCTTGCCGTGGTCCTGTCAAGAAGTCAGTATGGGGAAATGCAGCTGAGTCATTAGCTGGCAGAGGCCTGTCATAGGACCTCCAGGTACAGCATCCAAAAATCCAAAGGATAGGGAGCAAAGGGTAGCATAACAGTTACTGCCAAGAAGGCTGGAGTAGCAGCTCCAGCTCTGCTGCTTCCTAGCTATGTGACCCTAAACAGGTCATTTCCCCTTCTGAGCTTCAGTTTCCTAAGGATGGCAGTTAGCAAGTGCAGAGCGTTTACTGTGTGTCAGGCACTGCCCTACACACCTGCTCCCTGCAAAGGGAGCGACTATTATTTAACTCCCATTTTACAGATGAGAAAACTGAGGCACAGAGCGCTTCAGGCTCTTGCCCAAGGTCACAGAGCAAGTAAAATGCAAAACTAAGACCTGAAGGCAGGTTATCTTTGAGACTAGTGATCAGAGCACCTTCATTTTAGAGCTGCTGTGAAAATTCCCTGAGATGATACTTAGGGAAGTATTTAGTAGGCTGGCAGGCTGCCCAGGAAGGACTGTCTTCAGACTGTGGGCTTTTGCCACTGGGCTGAGGCTACAAAGGCTAGACCAGCAAGAGGAAGCCTGAGTCTCAGGCATCAAACAGGCCCTGAGGTACCACTAGCAACCCCAGGAACAGGCCAGAATTCCACTGGTCAGAAGCAGGGCTCAAGGTCAAGCCTGGGCTAGTGGCCAAAGGAACTCGAACCAATAAGACTGAGGGCAGAGACCATTTTTGTCACTTTTGGATTCCCCAGTGCTCCGCCAAAGGAAGTACTTCATAAATATAGGAAGGAAATGGCACTCTAGAGTGCCTCCTGTGTACAGCCACTGCACTAGCCCCTCAGGTCCTCTTTACAGTAGTCCTGTGAGGTTATTACCCCCCTTTAACTGACAAGGAAACTGAGGCTCAGGAAGGTGGAATGTCTCACTGAGGGCCAAGAACTGATAAGTAGTCAAGTGAATCTTTGAACCTACAGAAGAAAAAAAAAAAAAAAAAAAAAAAAAGGACAAAGAACCCCTCCCATTCATGGCAGGGGAGGAAGGTGCATTTTAACACCGAAATTGACAGTACTCTAGTGAACATGGACCTTACCGCGGGCCTTACCACCTCTGCCTCACACTGCCCATCTGCAGCCAGTGGACCAGCTCGACCTCTGCAGAACCAACACAGGATTCGATTCGTACTTCGATATCCTAAGCCGTCACTGACAACCCCTGGGGACTGGGCCATAGAAGCCCCCCACCCTCGCTGGCCCAAAAACTTGGTGCTGTGGTACTTTTTCACGTGAGAACAAAGAGACCAGCAGGAATTTCCCACTCCCACAGCCCTAGATAAGATCCCAGGTCAGCTACCCTCTTAGCTGAGAGGACGCTGGGCAAGCTTTGGACCTTTCTTTCCCCAGTGCCCAGCCTGGGAGGGAGGAGTCGATGTGGCAGCCATGTCTAATCAGGCGGGGCCCCATGACACAGAAGCTCCTTCATCTGGGCCTGAGGAGGGGTCAGACTGGGGCTCTGGGAGGGGCCAGAGGAGACACAGAGCCCATCCAGCCTGGACCAGCCCACATTCCTCAGCGGGCCTGGATGGGGTGGGCACACGCAACAGGAAGCCAAGCCCTTCACCAAGAGAGGCTCAGCCGCCATCTGTGCATGCAGACAGCAGTGAGCAAAGGGCCTGGGCCAGCAGAGTCAATTGCAAAGAAAAAAAATTGCAAACATTTTGCTTTGCCCCCCTACCCCACCCACCATCGTGTAACACTCTGCTTCCAAAGGGAATGTTGGACTCCTGCTATTTTTCTCTAGACTGGGGCCAGGCATCCGGAGTCAGTCTTGCTAAGTTGCTGAAAGAACGATGGGGTGGAGGGATTCTTTCTACCCAGGGAGTAGGTTTTTTTTTGTTTTTTGTTTTTTTTTTTCCCTTCTGAACCTTGGGCTCCCACTGCTCCAGCCCAGAAAAAAAAGAGCTAGGAAAAATAACAACAAACAACAACAGTCCCATTAAGATGGTATGGTATATTTATTGTCTATCCATCATTTCATTTGCTCATTCCCACCACACTATGGGATAGGGATTTTTGGGTCTCATTTTATAAATAAGCAAACCAGAGCTGAGAGAGGGCATATGCTTGCTCAAGACTCACCGCTAATTAGCACTAAAACTGTTTTCAGACCCAAGTCTGACTCCAAATGCTGTGGTCGTTCCACTAAGTGACACTGCCTGGGTGCACAGCCTCTTCGCACCTCCAACAAAGGACCAGGGTGGCCAATGAGGGCCCGGCTTGACTTACCTCAGGAAGATTCCGGCTTGCGTTTAAGTTAGTGGTCGAGCAACATTTTAATTGTTAACTGTTTCTCCTCAATCACCTGCTTGTTGAAGAGAAGTTACTAAATGCCCTTAGAAAGGAAAGACAATTAAAATTACCTACATCCCACCAGGAAGAGAGAACCACTGTTAGCTAACTTCATGGTAGGTTTCCTGATCATCTTTTTACTATGCACATATACAATGTGGAGATCTCTTTTACATACCTGAGATCATGGTGGACCTGCTTTGAGTGCTGGGCCACCTTCCACCCCCACACCATATCTTCATGAGGTCAGCTCGGCTGTGTTCCTCTACTCCCTTGGAGACCTGCTGGAGCCAAAATTTCTGATTCCCCACTGGGGGCCTGGCCTTATAGCTGAAAGTCCTGACTGGCATTTTCCCATTTATATCCTGACAATAGGCTCCCCACCTCATTACTACATTACTAGATGTCACGTGGGAGGCTCTTTCTTTCACAACTCAGGGTCTCTCTCTCTCTCTCTCTCTCTCTCTCTCTCTCTCTCTCTCTCTTTCTCTCTCTCTCTCTCGCACACACACACACACACACACACACACACACACACACACCACGGTACTGTTCCATACCTCCAGGCCTTTGTTCATTCAGTCTCCTTTGCCTGAGTTTTCTGCCCTGTTTTCTCCCTCCCTCCCTCTTTCTCTGTCTCTGTCATGTATGCACATGTTAAAAAAAAAAAAAAAAAGAAAGAAAACGAACAAAAATTAAAACAAAATCAAAATAACGTAACAAAAACTCCAAAAGGGAAAAAGAGTGCACAGTGAGAAGTGAGGCGCCTCTTGTCCCTGACCGGGCCCCTGTCTCTTATGTATCATCTTTCCTGAGATATTCTGGTATATTGGTAAGTACAAATGAATATGTATCTTTTGTGAAAGGTAAATGATAATAACTGCCCACTGTTGGAAGCCTTGCTTTTGTAAGTTCTTGATTTTTTGATACTGTTGCATGGCAGTAACTGTGGGTGTGCCTCATGCTGGGTACAGGCTGTCTCGCGAAGTATCTGACGGCTGTGCCATAATTTATTAAAGCAGTCCCCTAGTCATGGACATTTACATTCCTTTCTGTCTCTTGCTACGACAAACAATGCAACAGTAAAGATACTTGTACAAAAAACCTTGTGGTTTTGTGCATGTAACATAAATTCCTACTAGTGGAATTGCTGGGTCAGAGAATATGTGGATTTTAAATGTGAATACATTTTACTAAAGGACCCTTCAAACAAATGGTACCAATTGACACCCCCACCATCAAAGACAACCCGACAAAGAAAACGCAGAAAGGATGCTCATCCTATGTTCCCTTTCCCTACCTGGCTGTTGCCTCTGAGGCCCAGCCCCCTCCCAGGTGGGTCAGCCAGGCTCTTTGCTCTCAGGTCACCCTGTGTCTGCCTCCACATCGCCCTTCACAAGGAAGATGGCAAACGTCTGTTCGTCTGTCTCCCACACTGGACTGTGAGCTTTTTGAGGGAAAAACTAAGCCCTACTCTTCTCTTGCAGGCCCCAGTTGAACACACCACAGGCAGAAGCTCAATCAATATTTGTTGAACTAAACTAGTCAGCTCTGAACCACCGTCTTTGAGTGCAAGAGAGGGCAGAAACGTGTTTGCTGAATGCGATGTGCGCATGGTCCTGACTGAGCAGCGCCTTGGAATTGGTTCCCTGGGTCCCTGCAGATTTGTTTCCATGTGTTTGGTGGCCCAATCCCTGATTTCCTTCAGACTGGCTCCCAGGCCGTGCTTTAGTCACACACCTCTGACTATGAGCAGACACTGTCTACAAGTCCTCAGCTCCCACGGAAGAACCCTTCTATGTATGTGTCTTGTTTCTCCAGGCTGCTCTTGCCCTGGTCCCACAGTGTTCTGCTTGGAGGCAGGTGACACACAGTGCTTCTGACCAGAGTGCCTGAATGGGATCTAGCTGCAGCCAGTTGGGGCTTCTATACTGACGTCCAGATCCCCGCACGCTCCCCCCGACGCTGGGACAAGGATGGATGGGGAGAAAGCATCTTTGCTGCTTTCCCCCACCAAGCAAACATACTCTTGCTTTGTCTTCAGGATGCCATCACCTTCCTGAACATTGCTGTCCTTACCAGTCACCTGGGGTTGATGGCAGGGTCCAGCGAAATCAGATAATGCAAAGGAGTCTGAGGAAATCTTATCCAAATGTGAGAGAGTATGAAGTCTCACCCATGGGTGTTTTTTTTTTTCTTTTCTTCTTTTTTTTAAAGATGGGGTTTCACCATGTTGGTCAGGCTGGTCTTGAACTCCCGACCTCGGGTGATCCGCCCACCTTGGCCTCCAAGTGTTTGGATTACAGGCGTGAGCCACCATGCCCGGCTCTCACCCATGTTTTACCTCCCTTCTTGGGATAGTGAAACGGGAGGAAACGGGAGGAAGTAAGGCCTGCAGGGGTCAGCAAAACCCACAGCAATAGGCCTAGCCACTAACTAAGTCCCAGGGCCTGAGAACAGCCTCTGAAACACTGGGGATTCCACAGGACAAACAGAAAATGGGATAGAGGTTGAGAGTTGAGAGGGTGGCAGGAGGGGAGGAGGCACCAGGGCCTTTAGAGGCTGGTGGTGGAAGTGGGGCTATGCTTTGTCCAAGCCCCCATGACTCCTACTGGGTTCTCTGAATACAGCCTCTGCCTGAGCCTACCTTGGGAGAAGAACCTATTCACCCTGTCACCAAGTGTTGCTGTACACTTTTGTGCCAAGCAGTGCATGTCAGGACTGCAGAAATGGTTCACATAGCTCTTGACCTCAAGAACTTAGAGATGGGAGACACAGAAAGGGAAGGAGCTAGGAGACGTTGAATTTTTTTCTCAGGAGCTGGCAAATGAACTTTGTAAAGGATGAAGTTAGAAGTTAAACAGAGCTGGAAAGGACATTTCAGCTCAGAGGTACCTAGGCACTTTTGTGGAAGGGTTTCACTAGAATAAAGGGCTAAGAGAAGGGTAGGGCTTTAGGGCACAGTAAGAGCTTCTGATGGTTCAGTTGTAGTACCAGCTATTGAGACCTCCTCAGGAAGTTACTGTGCTCTCTTGCAAGATGTAGTGCTTTATGCTTCCAATGATTGACCAAATCCGAGGCTATTTATTTTACAGCCAGAAAACAAGGCCAGAAACCCAGAAGTAAAGTGTGGTGGGTGACACCTTCAATGAAAATCCAAAAAACTTACTCTCATATATGACTGCTTCACGTCTGGAGACCCCTGAGGCCTGCTGTTCTAAAACCGTGACTCCGGGTGCCAATGACAGGTCCATTGCATCATAAACAGAAATTGCCTGATCCTTGGCCATGTGGAGTATCTCATATGATGAGGAAAAGAGGCACAAAAGTGGGCCATGGTATTGGCAAGTGTGCCCCTTGGGGTTCCTAGTTACAAACAACAGAAACCAATGCTGGTTTAATAGAATCAGGAAAGTTTTATTGGAAAGCTCTAGAAGAGCTTGGGGAATTGTCAGAGAGGCTGGAGAATCAAAAACTGGCAGGAGCAAGGGAACTAGGCAGCCAAGGACACAGCCACATTCTGCCATAGGAACTACTGGCCGCCAGCACTGTCAGCATGGGACTCACACCACTGTCGCCCCCATACCACCGCTGCTGCCGCCCCTGCTGCCACCACCATCACCACCACAGCAGCATGAGGACAAATGCTTTAGGACTCCTGCTCCTCTGACTTTCTCCCTCCAGCCTTAAAGTACTGGCACAAGTGTATGATGGCCTTAGTTGACATCCCAGGTTCAAGTCGCAGCTGCTCAGGGCCCCAGGAGCACAGGTCTTGGGGCTGTGGCTTTCCTGGTAGAGCACGCTTCAAGTCCACGGAGCCACTGCAGTGGCATGTTGCTCCAACACCAGCAGGGGGCTTTGGGTGCTGAGTATGTATCCTTTTCCGTGCTTAGACTATTCCGACTAAAAGGCAAATTAGGATCTCTGCTATGCAATAGCAACAGAAAGGAAGGTCATTAGGACCCAAGCGTGCTCCTAAAATACCTCCTTACGTGGTGCCAGTCTGAACACAGCAAAAGTTAATGGCAAACCTCCAAAACCCCACCCTAAAAGGGATCTCCAAGGTCTCAGACTCCTGAGCCTCCAAAACCAGCTGAGGTGCTGGCTGAAGGCCAAGGGGAAACCTAGAATGACTTGTGAGGGATGAAGTCATAAATATCAGCTTGACCAGTTGCAGAAAAAAGAGCTGCGGTTTTGACCCACATTTCTGTGCTTGCAGTGAGAGAAGAAGAATGACATCTTGCTTTTCTTTTCTTTTCTTTTTTTTTTTTTTTTTTTGAGACAGAGTCTCACTCTGTTGCCAGGCTGGAGTGCAGTGGCCTGATCTTGGCTCACTGCAACCTCCACCTCCCAGTTTTTAAACGATTCTCCTGCCTCAGCCTCCCAAGTAGCTGTGATTACAGGTGCGTGCCACCACATCCAACTAATTTTTGTATTTTTAGTAGAGGTGCAGTTTCACCATGTTAGCCAGGATGGTCTCAATCTCTTGACCTTGTGATCTACTCGCCTCGGCCTCCCAAAGTGCTGGGATTACAGGCATGCACCACCGCGCCCGGCCTCGCTTTTTCTAAATTGGAAAAATCTTCGGTTTTGCTTGTTATAATAATGTTCATGAAAATGCACTGAGACTGTAAAAAATATCAAGCAAATTCATTATTTCAGGTGAAAAACAAAAGTGTCCTTCCTCACTGCTTTCCCCCAATCCTCTGTCCATCCCCAGAGGGAACCTCTGCCATCAGGAATGTCGCCTTCCAGACATTCTTAGCCATTTTCATATAAAGTTTGGTTTTGTAAGGTTTTATTTTACACAGACACCATACATGTTGCTCTACACTATGCGTTCTTTATTTAACACTGTCTTGGAGACCTTTTCATATCAGTACCTCCAACTTTCAACTGCTGCATAGTCTTAATTCCACACTAGCAAAGAACCCAGGTTGGGGTGAAGGACATGTACCACTTGAATATGTTGATAGATAGCTACTACCCAAACTGTCCTCCAAAAAGGCCACTATAGTTTATATGCACACCAACTGCATGAGTCTTCTCATTTCATCTCTTCCTAGCCCAAACTAGATATTATCATGAAGAAAAACTATTGCTTTCTAGGCTGGGTGTGGTGGCTCACTCTCATAATCCCAGCACTTTGGGAGGCCGAGGCAGGCAGATCACCTGGGGATGGGAGCTCGAGACCAGCCTCACAAACACGGAGAAACTCCATTTCTACTAAAAAAAATAAAATAAAATAAAATAAAATAAAAAAATAAAAAAATACGACATTAGCCAGGCGTGGTGGCGCCTGCTTGTAATCCCAGCAACTTGGGAGGCTGAGGCAGGAGAATCACTTGAACCCGGGAGGTGGACGTTGGGGTGAGCTGAGATCGTGCCACTGCACGCCAGCCTGGGCAACAAGAGCGAAACTCCATCTAAATTTTTTTTTTTAAAAAAAGAAAGAAAAACTTGCTTTCTGATAGATGTAATATGTTTCAATGGTGTGTTAATTTACATGTCACCAATTATGAGTCAGGTTGAATGTGAACAATATCCAGGGTGTTGGAGATGTGGGAAAATAGCACTCAGAAACTGTTAGTAGGAGCATGGATAAGTACAGTCACTTTGAAAGGTAATTTGGCAATATCTAGTTGAGTGAGGCAATACCTAGTTGAGTGAAGACGCTCAAACCCTAGGACCCAGGAAATTTCATTTCCATATACTTAACCTCTAGAGAGCCTCACACATGTGCACAAAAGTATATCTTTTTAGTATGTTCATTGCTGCAAAATGCTGGGAAGAACCTAAATGTCCACCAGAAGGGAAATGGATAAAGTGTGGTAATTCATACAATTAAATATTTTGTATACAGCAGTTAAAATGCATGAATTAGATCCACATATATTGAAATGGCTAAGTCTCGAAAATGCTGTTGAATGTAAAATTCAAGTTGCAAAATTATATATGCAGTCTATCAATGTAATCCATTTAAAAACATTAATACTCTATTTGGTTACGGATATTTATATGCACACATATACATATATACACACACTCATATATATGTTTAAAGACATAGACAAGAAGTAAACACACCATTTTCTGGGTAGTGCTTACCTCTGTGGAGGAAAGAAGGTAAATATGATTGGTGAGGAACTTCACCTGTGCCTAAAAAATTTTATTTATTGGAAAGAGAGAGAGAGAGAAGCGGGGAGGAGGAGGGATGGAGGGAGGGAAAGAGACAGAGACAGAGAGAGAGAGAGAGAGATCTGAAGCAAATATAGCCAAATGCTAAAACCTGTTCACTCTGTGTAGGTGAGTTCCTGTATTTTCCTGTAGCACTTCGTGTGGCATATTTTTTTTTTCTATTCCTATCCGTGTCACTGTGTTAAGCTATAAAATTGGCATATAGCTTTATTTTTTTGGACCCATTCCCTCTGAGAGTTTCTATATTCTCAAAGGTGATTTTAACTCATTCATTCCTACATTCGGTTTGGACTTAATCCTACCATTGTTTTGCATCTATTCCACGCTTTCTTATTGTTTCGTTCTTTCCTTCTTTCTTTTCTTCCTTCTTCATCTACTCGACCTTTTCCCCTGCAGCAGTTGGACAATCATACACTTTATTCCTACTATTAAAGTCACTGCCTTTTTTTTTTTTTTTTTTTTTTTTTTTTTGCAACTGTTGAAGTCAGCATTTCCAGTGAAACTAAAGGTTTTGATGCAAATTCAAGGGATCAGTTAAAATTCATTCAGTACCACTGCTTCAGACAAAGCCAAAAAATTCCATTATACCATGTAAAATCAAAAGAAAAACTTTAATAAGCTTTTACGGCACTGCAATTACAGGAACATCGACCCATAACATGCAACGAAAATGATTTTTGCCTTTTGGACATATTTAACAGATAAACTTGACATTACAAGTAACAGCAACACATTCTACTGAAGAAAACAAATGCGATTTATTTTAACTTTCAGGTTAGAAAATGTTCTTACTGCAATCTCAAGTAGCATTTGGAAAGTTGAGTTTTCCCTTTTCTAACCTCTAAAAGATGACATGATTTTTAATGCAATCATACACAAGTGTTTTCACATTGGAAATAATCACGAGGAATCATTTAATTCATTTAATTGTATGAAATACACAGGTTTAGGCTAACTGACTGATTGGTTTTGTTTCCATTGTTAATTTCAAGAGGGCTCCTGCGGTATTGTGGATTTCAGATGGGGAAAATAACCAGACCAGGAGTAAACAGCCTTGGTCTTTAGAGTGAGGGAGGGAACATGCAGCGGCACACGGGGCAGGTGCCTGACTTCTGAAGCCAGATGGACACACAGGGCTTGTGGAAATAGTGGTGACAAGGCAGCTCAGTTGCCACCTCCCCCTTCACATATTCGCTACAGCAGATGGGGCAGCACATCTCCTGACCAACTGCGCCATGATCTTCAGTGACCAGGATCTCAGGAAGAGTGTCAATGCTCTCCTTGCTTGCTGGTGGATTGGCCACCTCTACATCCACTGCAAGAGACTCTAAGTGCGCAAGGGCAGTTTCCATTGCCTGGGCCAGGCGTTCTTCAAGTGCCATGTAGGTGAGGAACTGAGGATCCACGTAGGATATGGCTTCAGCCACACCTAACCCATCTGCAAATCCATCAAAGAGGCTCCAATCCACTTCTAGGTCTTCACTCACACTGGAGTCATCTTCAAGGTTGTTGTTTCCATCCAGCATGAATACACCAGGTTGCATCAACTCGTGACCAGAATCATTATCCCCCTCACTGCTACTCTCATTCTCATTGTACTGGAGCCAAGGAATTTCTCCTTCTTCCAGGGATGCCTGCTCTTCCTGACGAGATGGTTCTCGAACTTCTTCAAGGTAATTGCTGCCATTGCTGCCAGCACTGGCCCTGGCACCAGCCCCAGCGCTGGCACTAGCACCAGGGCCGTGGCTGGGGCTGGCACTCACCCTAGCCTGTGGAGGTCCCCGCTCTTCTTTCCCCGGCAGAGTCTCCCAGCTTTCGCCACTGGAGGACAGGGTTTGCTCTCGGCTTCGATACTTCCGACGCAAAGCAGCAATCCACTCTTTGTCACTGTCAGAGTCTTCATCGCAGTATTTGTAGTAATCATCACTGTACGTCCAGAAGTCAGGGTCGGCCATGGTGCGTCGTCGTCTTGGCACCTTTTCTGGTTTCACTTGATCATTCCTGGCTTCCCGCTTGTCCTCAGGGTACTTTGGCTCGGAATAGCCACTTGAACTCTCACCTCTGCCTCTTCTTGCCAGGCCATCCGAATGGCCTTCGTTGTTGGTGGTGGTATCCCTCCACCTCGAAGTACTGTGTGGCATATCATCATCATCATCAGTATCAAAAAATATTTTTGGTTTCACGCAGTTTGGACTTGCCAGGTTTCTAATTTTGGGCCTGACCACAGGTTCCTCTGCACTCTTTGGGGTGTTTTCCCCACCACCACAAATACTCACAGGAGCCCTGCTGGGACGTGCAGGTAAATTCTGCTCCCTCCTCTCCCTCTCCAAGCTGTCACATTTTGTAGCCACCTTGCCTTCGGCAGAAGAAGACTGTGAGGCCACACTACTTTGTGGCAGGAAGTCAGCTCTGCTAGCTGAGCGTCTTGCTGCAGGGACTGGGTCTAACTTGTCTTGCTTCTCTTTCATATCACGGCTAAAACTAGAGCACTGTGGAGATGGCCCAGCCAAAGCCCTTGCCCCTTTCTCTGGGTCATACAGCTTATCCTCTTTAAACTTGCCAGTTTTGCCTCTCACTGGCGGTCGCTCAACAGGCCCAGCCCCCTCCTCCTCACTGTCATCTGCCCCGTAAGAGTCAATATGTCCATAGGTCATTCCTCTTCTGCTCCCCGAAGCCCTGTACTCTCTTGGCGGATACCTGGAATAGTCCTCATTATCAATATTCAGGGTGGTTCCCGAACTCTCACTGTCGTCCCAAGTACGACGAGTGGTGGAAAATGGCGATCGGCTCCTCTTGGTGGTTTGACTGGGGGCTGTTCTGTGCATTGGGACTTTGGAGTTCGTCTTTCTCTGGCTGGCAATCCTTTCCCGCTGGCTTGTGGATGGCCTGAAACTGACATAAGCATGCCTTCTTCCATACCTCCTACCTGTATTGGACTGATACCCTCCTGTTGGTTCGGGCCATACAGGCTTGCTAGATTCCTGACCCATCACTCTGACTTTGGAGGGTTTCCAATACAGCTGGGGCTTGGGTAGGAAGGCTCCTGCTCCCAGCACACGTTTTTGAGATGGGAAAGTAAAATCAGTTTAGAATAAAGGAGCAGGGAGATTTACTTTCACTTCAGCAGGCAGGTAACAGAAAGAATAAGGGGTCTTTAAAATTAGTTTCACTTTCTTCTAAGGCCTGGAGTAGCATTCCAGTGACTGTCAGGTGTAGACCTGGAACACATTTTTAATGTTGGCAAAATGATTACAAAAGTAGGTTTGCAGGAAAGCCAGACTTAGGGGAGAATCTGACGGAAGATGGGGGGTGACCGGATGCTTGGAAGGTGGGTGAAGTACTGTGGAATTGTGTCAACGTGGGGAGAGGAAAGATTGCTGTGGGTTTTTTTATGGGGTGTCTGCGTTTTTCTGAGCACTGCAGACACACAGGAGAAATGCAAATTGGAATAGAGTGGAAAATACAGATCACCGTGTGTGCATGAGTGCCTATGTGTCTGTCAAGAGGAGAGGGACAGGTGGAAGGGGACCAGCAATCCTGCAACAGACAGATGTTTATGTTTGTAGGGGAAAATGTATGAGTGTTAGCATGAGACCCATTCTGGGTGTGGGTATGAAAATGACAGGCATGGGTGGCGTGGCTTTGGAGGAGAGGAGTGCATGGATGTATGAGGAAAGGGAAGGTGTTTGTGTGTGTAGCTGTATGTGTGGCAGCTGCAACTACAGAAGGATGCCTGTATTTATGTGTACGTCATGGGCAGGGGAGCGTATGGTTGGCAATGGAGAGGAGTGTCCGAGAGTTTGTGTGTGTGTGTGTGTCTGCGTGTGTGTGTGTGTGTGTGTGTGTGTGTCAAAATGGGAGGCAACAATGGAGAAATGTCAGTGTGAGCAAATGCAGCAGGCACAAATGGAAGCGGGGGCTGGGGGGCAGCACTGGAGACAGATGTGCTTGAGGTGGATGGAACAGAGGCCGACAATCAAAGAATGATGTCTGCCTCCTGTGTGGATATGGCAAAGAGGGCGGCAGGTGGTGTCCCCGTAGAAGGGCTTATGTGAGTGTGAGTGTGCGCACCTCGGGACCAGCAAAGGAGAGCTGTGTCTGACACACGTGACCGAGGGAGCAGGAGAGGAGAGCATTTGAAAAGGGGATGTGAATGAGCACATGTGGCTGCATATGTATGTCACTGCCCAGCAATAGAAGGATGTCCGTATGTGTGTGTATGACAGGCCGGGAGAAGGAGGGCGGCCGGAGGGGGTGTGTTCGCGCAGGCATGTGTTCCTGAGAGCACGCAGAGGCTGAGCAGGGTAGGGGGCCGGTGCTAGAGGTGTGTATGTGGTAGCTGGGTAGAGGAGGGGGAAGGCACGGGAGGGTGTGAGAGTGTGAGGGTGTGTTAGAGGGTGTGTGCTGCGTGTGCCTGCGCATGCGTGGGGGAGGGGACGCACTGGAACCTTGAGGATGGAGGGGCAAGGAGGGGGCTGCAATGGAAGGCTTCTGTACGCGCGCGCGTGCTCGAGAGACACGGAGGGGTGGGAGACACAATGTCATAATAAGAGGTGGGAAAAGGCTATCAGGTCAAACAGGAGACCCAAACCGATGTGGCAGGGGAGAGGGAAAATGAAAGAAAAGGGCGTGCGTGGGTCTACTCTTCCCTGAGAATAATTATTTTTTCCTGACAAATTTTTCCCTGGGGACGGCATTTTTACCTAAAAATCTTTACCATTTACCATTGACAAAACACCACCAAAATATGGGAAGAAAGGCCACGGAGTGCTCCGCGAAGGGGTTGAGGAGGGAAGAAGGAAGGAAAGGGGAGGAGAGGCAGGGAGAAGTGGGAGAGGGCCGCGACCACCACTGCCCTCCCAATAGCGATGAAAGCCACTCGAGTGGGGACCGCGCCACACGCAAGGGGTTCTGGCAGAGGAGGATGCAGCCCCAAAAGAGGCCGAGGGAGGACATGGGCCTCAGTCTGCAGTCAGGTCCCGCGTCCACCCCATCCCTTCCCGAGGGGCGAACCTGAAAAGCAGTTCCCAGGAACCCCCCCAAAAGCCTCGCCCCCGTGCCTGGCCACTAGCCCCAAGCACGGCCACTCGCGCCACCGCCAGCTCACCGATGAATCAAGGAAACAATCAGCCTTTCACTCACCAGGTCCAGAAAGCCACACACTCTCCAGAGGAGCAGAGCTCTCAGACCTCCAACCACCACGACCGCCGACCGCCGGAGCCGCTGCTCCCGGTGTTGAGCTCCTCCCCCGCCAGACAGCAGCGGGGCGGGCGGCGACTGCGGCGGCGGAAGTGATTGTGAAGTCAGCTGGAGCCCGCCCCCTTGATGTGGCGGGGGCGGCAGCTGCTCTCCACAAATCAGGGTGGGCCCGAAAGCATTATTTCATCTTAAATGATGAAATCGTCAAGGATACAGAAAAGGACAGCGAAAAATGTCACCATCACCCAGCTTTAACAAATGTTAAACATTTAGCTTAATTCCCTTCTGGGTTGTTTAATAAAATGAAATTTGCAGATTCTTTCTGATTAAGTCCAATGTGAGAGTAATTACATTACTACATCACATCCTACGTTATGTGTTATGGTTGTACTGAAAGTATTAAAACTGTGAAACTATGTTTAGGGTTGCAGTAGACTTAAATTTTTTTTAACCTGATGGTTGAAGCAAATTGAAGCTGTTTAGTGTTGAATTTGCTGCTGCTCATCACAAAACCAAGCTTCTCTTTCAAAGAGATCATAAGACACAACACAGGTTCATATTCTGGTATTGCATTGCAGTTTAAAAATATTACAGTTATGCCTTTTGGATTTACACAATTTTACTGAATTCTAAAGTCTTTAAATTGCACTTTATAATGAAACTCTAGTATTTCTAGTATTTACAGCCAATGTAAACACTTCCTATGTTCATGACAGCAGCAAAGTTTTGTTCTTACTGGAAACAAAATGCATAATAGAACATAAATTTTAGGGGTAACAACATAATAGAAATAGAATGTATAACTTTCAAACCATTAAAGTAATAATATGTGGAACAAAGAGAAAAACTCAATCTTAACAAAGGGCAAGAAACGTTGCTGGTGGTGGGGGGGGATGCAAAAAGAATACAAAAATGCAGAAATAAACCTGAATAGATCAGCATGCATTATGGGTTAACATCTCCTAATAAAAGCCAAACTCTTATTTTGAGCATTTTGTTTTTAAAAGTACAGTTATATACTATTTGTGTGAATTTCACCTAAAGCAGAAATAGGAATGAAAAATATATGACAGTAAAATACTAGCAGAAAAGAAGGAAGGGAGGGAGGGAGGGAAGGAGAGGAAGGAAAGAAGCAAAAATAGTAAAGGAAAGAGGAAAGAGACTCATAACAGTATCAATATCCTAAAAATCAAGAACTCAAAGTAAAAAGCACTAAAGAGAACAAAACAGGTTGTTTTATTCACTGAGAAAGACATGACAAGCTAGTGGTGTGTGTCTGTAGTCCCAACTACTTGGGAGGCAGAGGCAGGAGGATTGTGTGAGTCCAGGAGGTTGAGGCTGAAGTGAGTGGAGATCACACCACTGCACTACAGCCTGGACAACCAAGCAAGATGCTGTCTCAAGAAAAACTAATAATAATTATAGAATTTCATTAGTGAGAAATATGGAACTGTCAAATATTTTAATGGAGATTTTCATCTAGCAATTCTACTTCTAATCAATTGGTCTATTGTGTGTTCTATTAAAACACACAAGTGGAGAAAGATATGTGAATAGGAGTGTAGCAAGATAATGCAAACAACTTTAATTCTCCTCAACAAATTGTTCAAATTTATTTAAACATGTTGCATGGTGGTTCATGTACAGACTTGGTGGCTCACACCTGTAATCACAGCACTCTGGGAGACCAAGGCAGGAGGATTGCTTAAGCCCAGGAGTTCGAGACCAGCTTGGACAACATGGTGAAATCCCATCTCTACAAAAAATGTAAACATGTCCTGGGTGCAGTGGCACATGCCTGTAGTCCCAGGTACTTGGGAGGCTGAAGGGGGATAATCACTTGAGCCCAGGAGGTTGAGGCTGCAGTGAGCCAAGACTGTGCCACTGCAATGCAGCCTGGGCAGTAGAGTCAGATCTTGTCAGAAAGAAAAGAAAGAAGGAAGGAAGGAAGGAAGGAAAAGAAAGAAAGAAAAAGAAAATATATACTAGTCTAATACAAATACATTAAGTGAAAAAAACCATGTTGCAGAACAGTGCATTAAAAAAAAAAAAGATATGACAGTCACAAAAATGTATGTGCCAAACAATGTAGTTTCAAAATATATAAAGTAAATACTGTTAGAAATAATAAAGAGAAATCCGGAAGTCTGCAATTATAGTGGGAAACTTCATTTCTTATGGTATAGATAAATCAAATAGACTGCATAATAATGATATGAGGAGATGAGACAACACAATATACAGAATGTATATGTATTTTTGTTTCTGGTTTTTTTGAGATGGAGTCGCACTCTGTCACCCAGCCTGGAGTACAGTGGGGCAATTTTGGCTCACCGCAACCTCCACCTCCCAAGTTCAAGTGATTCTCCTGCCTCAGCCTCCTGAGTTGCTGAGACTGCAGGTGCGCACCACCACACCCAGCTAGTTTTTGTATTTTTCAGTAGAGGCAGGATCTCGCCATGTTTACCAGGCTTGGCTCAAACTCCTGACCTCAAGCGTTCTGCCTGTGTCGGCCACCCAAAGTGCTGGGGTTACAGGTGTGAGCCACCATGCCCAGCTTGTATATATGTATTTTTGGACTCAAAAGAGGATACATTTTCTTTCATAAAAATATTTTTAAATATGTCAATTGTACAGAAAAGTAGAGTATAAAATACACATTTGAATGCACCTGTCACATGGATTGAGCAAATTTTTTCTCCAGATCCTCAAATGCTTGTTTTTAAAACAAGCAGTTGAAGCCCTCATTTCATCCTATTCACTTGACCTCTTTCTTAAAAATAAACCTTATTTGGAAGTTGATGTGCTTTCATCTTGTTCATGTTTGTGTATACATACATATTCATGTATTTAAATTATGCAGATGGTATCATTATAAATGTATACTTTTGAAACTTAGATTTTCGCTCCATTGTTTTTGAAACTCAGCAATTTTCATACCTGTAGATCTAAGTGATGCATTTTAACTGCTGAATATTAGTGGATCAATTATCCAATATATTACTGTAGTGTATTATTGTATGGACTTCTTTTGTATAAGTTATCCAATTTATCTCTTTCCCTACTGTTTCTGTTTTGTGCAATTATAAGTGAAGATTCAATGAACAGCCTAGTGCATGTCCTTGTGCCTACATAGAAGAGTCTCTTCAGGGTAGTTTCCCAACTGAGTTATAAGTGTTCTGATATATTGATCCCCTTAGCCCTCCCTCCAGGAATATAGATTTAACTTCACCCAGTGGCTGCCCCTAGGTACTGTTGCCTCTGGCCAAGGGCACACTTGTCTGTTTACCCCAGTGAGCTGATACAATATTAGCATTTTAAATATATGTTCTGGTGTGAAAAGGATTGAAATAAATTGCTCTAGTATAAGAACACTGAAATAGAATTTCTTGGTGAAAGGGTATAGTAATAGTTATCTACTGTTGTATAACAAATTTCCCTAAAACATAGAAGCTAACAACAAACATTTATCATATGACAGTTTCTATGGGTCTGGAATCCAGACATGGCTTAGTTAGATGCCTCTAACTCAAAGTTTCTTAGGAGGTTGCACCCAAGCTCTCATTTAGGGTTGCAGTCTCATTTGAAGGCTCAAGTAGGGCAAGAGGCCCACTTCTACACTCTTTTACATGGTTGTTGACAGGCCAAAGAAGAACCTTTTTTTTTTTTTTTAATTTTACTTTAGGTGCATACTATATCCAGCATTTCTCCCCATGTTATCCCTCCCCACGCTCCCCACTCCCTGTTGTCCCTCCCATATCTCCCCCAACTGCCCCTAGTGTGTGATGCTCCTTTCCCTGAGTCCACGTGTTCTCATTGTTCAAACCATTTCTAAGCTAACTCATGTGGCTGTTGTCATTGTGGTCTGAGAGCATACTTTATATAATGCCTATATTTTAAAATTTGTTGAGGTATGTTTCATGGCCCAGGATGTATTCTATCTTGGTGAATGTTCAATGTGAGCTTTAAAAGAATGTGTATTCTGCTTTTGGTGGATGAAGTTGTCTATAATAATGTCAATTAGATCCAGTTGACTGATGATGCTATTTAGTTCAACTATATCCTTACTGATTTTTTGCCTGCCAGATTTGTCAATTACTAATAGAGTGGTGTTGAAGTCTCCAACTATAATTGTGGATTCACCTATTTATTCTTGAAGTCCTATCAGTTTTTGACTCATCTTTTGATAGTCTGTTGTTAGGCACACACACATTAAAGACTGCTACCTCTTCTTGGAGAAGTGACTCCTTTTTCATTACATAACATTCCTGTTTATCCTTAATAATTTTCCTTGTTCTGAAATCTGCCGTGTCTGAAATTAATATAGCTACTCTGGCTTTCTTTTGATGAGTATTAGTATGCTATATATTTCTGAATCCCTTTACTTTTAGTTAATCTGTGTCTTCATAGATAAAGTTGGTTTCATGTAGATAACACATAGTTCAATCTTGTTTTTTAAATCCATTCTGCTAGTCTCTTTTAATTGGTACATTTAGACTATTCACATTTAAAGTGAAAGTAATTATTGATATAGTTGGATTAATCTACCATACTTGTAACTGTTTACTATTTCTCACCCTTGCCCTTTTCTTTATTTTTCTTTTTTTTGGGGGGGGGGGGATAGAGTCTCGCTCTGTCACCCAGGCTGGACTGCAGTGGTGTGATTTCAGCTCACTGCAACCTCCAACTCCCAGGTTCAAGTGATTATCCTGCCTCAGCCTCCTGAGTAGCTGGGACTGTAGGTGCCCACCACCACACTCAGCTATTTTTTTGTACTTTTTAAGTAAAGACAGGGTTTCCCCATGTTGGTCAGGCTGGTCTCAAACTCCTGACCTCAGCTGATCCACCCACCTTGGCCTCCGAAAGTGCTGGGATTACAGGTGTAAGCCACTGCACCCAGACTTTTTCTTTTTTCTTTTTTCTTTTTGAGATAGGGTCTCACTCTGTCACTCAGACTGGAATGCAACGGTGTGATGTCAGCTCACTGCAGCGTTGTCTCCCAGGCTCAAGTAATCCTCCCACCTCAGCTTCCTGAGTAGCTGGGACTACAGGCACACACCACCATGCTCAGCTAACTATGTAACTTTTTCTGTAGAGATGAGGCCTCCCTAAATTGCCCAGGCTAGTCTGGAACTGCTGGGATCAAGCGATCCTCCCACCTCACCTCCCAAAGTGCTGGGATTACAGGCATGATTCACTGCACCCAGCTTCTCTGTTTTTAATTAAGCATTTTATATGTTCAATTTTCTCTCCTCTCTTAGCATATTTTTATTTTTATTTTTACTATTTTAGTGATTACTCTAGAGCTTGCAATATGCATTTACAACTAGTCCAAGTTTGCTTTTAAGTAACACTATAACTCTTCAGAAATAGTCCAGGCACCTTATAACATAACATTTCCAATTCCTGCCTTCGGTCTCTTATAACAGAACTGTAATAAGCATTTCTGTCATTCATTTCATTAGTATATATAATATAATCATCCAACATACTGTTACTATTTTTTTGAATAAATTTATTAGATTAGTAACAAGAAAAACAAAACATTTTATTTTACTTATACCTTCATTTATTTCTGTTTTAATATTCTTCCTTTCTTTATGTAGATTCATATTTCTAACCAATATTATTTTTCTTCTCTCTGAAGAAACTCTTTTAACATTTCTTGCAAGGCTGTTCCTAGAAGTGACATTGTAACACTTCTGCCATATTCTATTAATAAAGGTGAGTTACTAGGCCTGACCCACACTCAACGGGAGGAGATTACTAAAGGGCATGCCTTCTGGGAGATGGGGGTACTGAGGGCAGGTAGAGGTTAGAGCATTTGAACCTTAATAAATATTCCCAATCTGCTTTACAAAATGATAGTAACAATTCACATTTTTACCTGAAGTTTATTCACATCAGTATTTCCCCAGATCCTCACCACTCTTGATACAGGCTTTAGCATTGTTGCCAATCTGATGAGTACAGAACACTGGCTTTGCTTTTCCTAAATTACTGGAGAAGTTAAGCATCCTTTCACATTTTTTTGACCATTTAGAGCTCGTCTTCTCTGAATTGCTCATTCACATCTTTTGTAGGTTTCTACTTGGGTTGTTTGTCTTGTTATTGATTTCTAGGAGTTTTTTATAGATTCCAAAAACCAGATCCAGCTATATTTGTACAGTTGCAAATATCTTCTCATAGAGTTTTCTTCAAATGTTAATATGAATTTATAAAAACACTTAAAATAAACCATGGGAGAATTTTTTTAAAAAAATAATCCTGGAATGGAGAAGACCTTTGTAAGCTTGATGATATATACAAGAGCAAAAAAAAAAAAAAAAAAAAAAAAAGTTTCAACTACATCAAAAAAAATCTTCTGGCCTGCAAAAAATAAACAATTCTAAGTAAAGTGAAAGACAAATGAGCCAGATACAGTGGCTCGCCTTGACAATTTGAAGCCAGAAATTCAAGACCATCTTAGGCAGCATAGCGAGACCACATTTCAATTTTTTAAAAAAAGACAAATGAAAACCTGGGGGAAATATTTGCTGCTAATTGTACAAAGGACTAATTTCCCAAATACATGAAGAGCTCCTTTAAATCAATAAATGGCTAACAAACCAATTTTAACATGAACAAAGGATACCAATATGTTTTATTAGAAAGGAAATACAAATGGCATTTCAACATGTGAGAAGATGTTCAAGCTTAATGATAAAAATAAAGTGGGATACAATTTCACCCGTCAGACTGACCAGTAAGAGACAGTTTGATAAACACTGTTGTTGAAGGTGTGGAGCCACAGGCAGGCACCCTTCAACGTTGCTGGTAGTAGGATGAGGATACTCAATAGTTAGAGCCCCTGTAGTCAGTAAGCTGGCAATAGCTATCAAATTACTAATGCACATACTTTCTGACCCAGAAATTCTACTTCTAGGAATTTGCTTATAGATACACTTGCATATGATTGAAATGAAATATGTGTTGTTATATTCCTTACATTACAGCATTGTTTTTAACAGCAAAAGACTAGAATGAACCTAAATATTTATCAAAAGGGAAATGAATAGTTGTTATGGTGGAAGACCTACTATAGCACAGCTAAGATGCAGAATCTAATGCTACTTGTATCAGAAGGGATAAATGTAGAAACCAGTATTGAACGCAAAAAGTGAGTTTTAAGAGGGTATGTATATTACAATAGCATTTATATATGTTTTAAAAGCACAGAGAGGGCATTGTAGGTTCAAGATTGTTCTGTCTTCTCAGAGAAGTATTTATTTGATCACTAAGAAATGATGTAATGATGTATCTCTAATAAGACTTTTGGTATAAAGGTCAATCCTGTCAGCAATTCTATTCTTCAGGTTTCTTTGTTTTCTTTTACTTTTCTTTTCTTTCCTTTTTTTTTTTTTTTTAGATGGAGTCTCACTCTGTCACCCAGGCTGGAATTCAGCAGCACAATCTCGGCTCACTGCAATCTCCACCTCCTTGGTTCAGGTGATTCTCCTGCCTCAGCCTCTCGAGTAGCTGGGACTACAGGCACACGCCACCATGCAAGGCTAATTTTTGTATTTTTAGTAGAGATGGAGTTTTGCCATGTTGGCCGGGCTGGTCTCGAACTCCTGACCTCAAATGATCTGACTGCCTGGACCTTCCAAAGTGCTGGGATTATCGGAGTGAGCCACCATGCCCAGACTCCGGTTTTCTTTTGATAAGCTTTTTTTTCTGGCATATTTTTACTCACCTTTAAAATATATTTTAAGGTAATCTCTTTATAATTACACACAAATATTTATGTAATTTTAGACACAGTCATAAAAGAAATCCTATGTGCGTGCTTTTTAAAACTATAGTCCTTTTTGAGCTCTGGCAATGGGAAGAGTGGCAGCAGCCAGCAAGCCCAGCTTCGCGAAGGCTCTCCGCACGCTGAGGCCTGCAGGCACCTGACACTCCTCGCCACCAGGATGCCCAAGAGGAAGGTCAGCGCCACCGAAGGGGCCGCCAAGGAAGAGCCCAAGAGGAGATTGGTGCGGTTATCAGTGAACCCTCCTGCAAAAGTGGAAGCGAAGCTGAAAAAGGGAGCAGCGAAGGATAAATCTTCAGACAAAAAAGTGCAAACAAAAGGGAAAAGGGGAGCAAAGGGAAAAGAGGCTGAAGTGGCTAACCAAGAAACTAAAGAAGAGTTACCTGCAGAAAACGGGGAAACGAAAACTGAGGAGAGTCCAGCCTCTGATGAAGCAGGAGAGAAAGAGGCCAAGTCTGATGAATCCCGTATACCATGTCTTAGCAGTGGTCCCTGTCTCCCTTCTTGTACAACCCAGAGGAATATTTTTATCAACTGTTTTGTAAATGCAAGTTTTTTAGTAGCTCTAGAAACATTTTTAAGAAGGAGGGAATCCCACCTCATCCCATTTTTTTAAGTGTAAATGCTTTGTTTTCAGAGGTGAAATCATTTGCTTGTTGTTTATTTTTTGGTACAACCAGAAAATAGTGTAGGATATTGAATTATGGGACGCTTTGACTGTCTAGAGTGTCAAATTAACATTCCATAGATGGAAGGTTAGTTTTTATATCCTATAAAGCATATTAAATGGCAATACAAAGTCCGTTCTGCCTTTAATGTATTGAATATTTTAAATTACTTATATTCCCATGTTGTGTTTTAGTAGAATTGTTTCCTAAAGAAAATCACTCCTTGATCGTGACTCTCCCCGTCAGAATTGTGTGCACTCTGTAACATCTTTGGTGTGGTAGTCCTGTTTTCCCAATAACTTTGTTACTGTGCTGTGAACGATTAAAAATTTGAGTATGTAGTATACATGTTATTCAGTTGTAAACTGGTGGGACATATGTAACAGCTTATCGACATGAAGACACTGGTACTTGATAGTCTCTTAAGGAAAATTTGCTTTCAAATTTTAAGCTGGAAAGTCACTGGAATAACTTTAAAAAAGGATTACAATACATGGCTTTTAAGATTTCTGTTATGTCTGTTAAGAATTGTGTACCAATTGAAATGTCTGTACTGATCGTCAACCAATAAAATCTCCATTATGAAAGGAGAAAAAACCATAGTCCTTGCTATTTTTAATTTGCCTCCAACCTGGACCTGTATCAGTACCCGCTCCACAACCTATGTCAATAACCTGGTATTCATTATTCCATGTTTTTCTTCATACTTGTATAATCACATACAGACATATGCATACATATATGTATAGTATGTGTGTATATATATACACACAGATGCAATACATGTACAAGATTTTATTTGTCCTTTTTAATTAAAATGAGATCATATATGTACTTTTCCAATTCATATTGTTCTCACTCAATAACACCCCCTGGAAATCAATCAGTATGGCTCTAATTACTAATCTTCAACGGTTGCCTAGTATTTCATAGTGTGGATGTATCATAATCTACTAAGCTAATAACCTATTGATAGGTTACTATGATTTTTAGGGTCTAAAAAAGCTGTAAGCAATTATGCAATACACATCTGTTATGGTCGGAATGTCTCCTCCAAAACTCATGTTGAACTTGAATTGCCAATGTAATGGAATTGGGAGGTGGGGCCTTTAAGAAGTGATTAGGTCATGAGGGTGCCACCCTCATAAATGAATTAATGCCATTATTGTAGCAGTGAGTTAGTTTCAGAGGAGTGGGATCCTGATAAAATGATGAGTTTGGCTTCTTCTTACTCTGCGTTTTGCATGCACGCTTCTACCTTTTGCCTACCACCATGGGATTACCCTCACCAGATGCCAGTGCCATGCTCTTGGACTTCCCAATCTCCAGAACCATGAGCCAAGTAAACTTCTGTTCTTTACAAATTACCCAGTCTGTGGTATTCTTAAACAGCAGCAGAAAATGAACTAAGACATCTTTGTCCATATAGGTTCTTAAATATTGCCACTTCCATTCTTATGGGATGATGTCCCAGAAGTAAGATTGCTAGGTCAAATGATGCACATCTTTTTGTTTTTCTAATAAATGGTGCCAGACTGCTTTCCCTAAAGCCTGGAGCCTTCTCACTTCCTCGGCAATGTGTGACCCTGCAGCCTGGCTAACTTGACTTATTCTGGGCAGAGATTCCTCTCCAAGGAATTTAAAACTCAAAAGGAGACACACATAAATTGAAAAGATTGGAGCTGAGTCATATTTATATCAATCAATTCTGAAAACAAGCCCAATACCTTGAAAATACAGTCTTAGTTATTGCCCAAGTTAGCCAGAGTTGAATTCTGTTGCTTGCAACCAAAAGATACTAAGAAACCCTAATCACGGACTGAGACCTCAACCTGGTCACAAATCCAGCCCTGATCCCAACTACGAATTCAACTCTAATCCATGCCATAGACTTAGTCCTCACCCAGGTTGGAAACTGAGGGCCATTCCTGGCCCCAGACTTCACTGAACTTTGCCTGGCATCTCTCCAAGGGGTATTCCTGGCTGTCAGTGGATATGCTTCAGTGGAAACAGTTCAACCAAAAGCACCCATAGCCTGGGACCCAAAGTTAAGGCTTCTTTGTGGCAATCAATGCCGGTGACTTCTGGAGATGGGGAATTTCTTGTGAAGAAAAATTTGTAAAATCTGAGATATTTGGGGGGCATGTGGGTTGCAGGAAATAAAAGATCAAAAGGGAACACAGTTCTGGGGTGAGGTTGAGGGTTTACTTTGTGGAGGCAGACAACAGGGATATGAGGGAACCAGGTGTCTGGAGCTGAATGGCCGTGGAGTGAATCCCCTGCTGGAGCCTACATGGGTCTCTGTGAGAGAGAGACCCCATGCTCCCAGGACAAGCTCAGAGAAGTCGTCATCAAGAGCTCCAGGCAGCCTGTTCCCTAGAGTCCTCCTCCTTTTCTTTCTCAACATTCTTGCACTGCCTCAACTAGCCCAATGGACCCCCATGTGGCCAGGCCCCTTTCCCCACTGTCCTGACTTCCCATAGTCCCCAAAGCCACCCGCCACTTCCTCCTCTCCAATTTCCCTCCCTTCCTCTTTTCCCCTGGTGTGGCTTCTCACTGCATGCCTCCTGCTGAATTTCAGGGATTAGGACAGTCTACCATAGGACACAGCTCCCTTCTCTCCTCCCCGGAGCCAGGAGGCTCTTGCCAAATCTGGTCCCAGCCTCAGCCCAAAGATCTCTGGAAGGAATTAGGCAGACCTTGCTGGGTGTGGGGCTGCAGAGACAAGCCAAGAGTGTGCGGAGAGGACTAACATTTGTCAAACACCTATTATATACCAGGTAGGGAATTGGAACTTAGCACCCTTATTTAATTTCCACAGCAAGCCAGATAGCAATTTTTATGGTCAGATAGAGAAGCTGAGGCCCAGGGATATTAAAAAGATTTGTCCAAGGCTACCCAGCCAGAGGTGGCAGAGCTGGGATTTGGACCCGGGACTGTTGATTCCAAAGCCAGCTCCTTCCAGGAGTAAGGCAAGAGGAATGTGGTGGCCTCAGTTCCTGCACAAAAGAGAGACCCTACCAGGCAGAGAGTTCCCTGATGGAAGTCAAGAGCAGCTTCCTGGCCCCTGGGCCTGCTCTGTAGGGAGGGCTAGCTGGGTAAGAGCTGTGCTAGAGGGGCAGAGAGGCAGGTTCCTCTCACCCTGACCCCTGCAGTCTCCGCTCAGGCAGTGCTGACCTCCGTCTTCCCATAGGGTCTTCCTCTCCCCTCATTCCTCTTGTGCTTGGAGAGAAGGGAGCCAGCGGGCAATGCTGCAAGTAGAGTACGCAGAGTCAGAAGACCAGACACAGTTCATTCACAGGCAAGAACTCTGGGCTGCCTCTGCCTCACTGTTACCATCTCGGCAACGGGGTGTGGAAGAGTGTATAAGACGATGGCCGAGGCTGGGCACAGTGGCTCACGCCTGTAATCCCAGCACTTTGGGAGGCCAAGGTGGGTAGATCATGAGGTCAAGAGCTCGAGGCCACCCTGGCCAACATGGTGAAACTCCATCTCTACTAAAAATACAAAATTTAGCTGAGTGTGGTGGCATGCGCCTGTAGTCCCAGCTACTTGGGAGACTGAGGCAGGAGAATCGCTTGAACCTGGGACTCGGAGGTTGCAGCGAGCCGAGATTGTGCCACTGCACTCCAAACTGGTGAGGGAGAAAGACTCCATGTCAAAAAAAAAAAAAAAAAAAAAAAAAAAAGACGATAGCTAAGACTGTATCAACTACACCAGTGTGTGTGTGTGGTGAGGCCTGCCTGGGCAGGCAAGCACTGTGACCATGTCAGTGGAGATGGCTTTGCCCACAGAACATGATTCAGGGGATAGCAAGGGCAGGAGCTAGGGTAAGCCAGGAAGTCACGTCAATAGCTGGCCCGGGAGCTCTGCTAGGCCCTGCCTGGGGTCCAAGCCCTGCCTCTGGCTGCCCCATCGTGACAGAAGGGTGGAGGAGAAGCAAATGAGAATCTGCGGTTAATGGAACTGGGGATTTTTGAAAAAGAGGAACACTAGGAGAAGTGCAAGAAAGGGCTGGAAACACTCTGCTGGTGGTCCTGAGAGGGAGAGAAAATGGCACCTGGAGGAAAAAGCTTACCTTTATACCTCCACAGAGGCACGGGGTACTGCGTGGCTGCTTAAGCAGAGCTCTAGTTAAAGGCCCGATACCCCTGCTGGCTGTGCAACCCTGAGCAAGTCTCCCCTCTGGGCCTCAGTGTTTCCATCTGCACAGTGAGAATTTGGGCCTAAATGCTCTCCAAGAGCTCTGACAGCTCTCAAATTCCAGAATCTTCTCCAAACCTGCTCTGAGTCAGGCCCCATTGAGCATGGCTATGCCTCAGGCACTGACAGTTGTTTCAATGTGCCGATCAGCAGTGGAAGTCACAGTAGCATTATGAGGTGGGGGAAGTGTGCAATGGGGTCATCCTAGGATCCAATGTGAACGTGTCACCACGGCCTGGAGGCTTGAGTGGATTAATGTCCTGCCCATCTTTCCAGCCTCCCCTCTCCAGTTTCCCCTGGCCTCCTTTCCTTGCCTGGGACATATCAGACTCCCTCTTGCTTTGGCACCTTCACAGACACTGTTCGCTGTCCTTGGAATGCAGGTTTCCCCCCTCTTTGCTGGTAATTCTCTTCCTTTCGATCTTAGCTGAAACGGTCCCTCTTCTAGGAAGCCTTCCTGGCCCCCTAGCCTAGGCCAGCTCCTACCGTGAAACACACTCATAGCCTCATGATCATGATCACAGTAGTAATGGCTCATACCATATAAGCATGTTTGTATCTGTCTCCCCTCCTCAATTACTATCAGCTCCCTGAGAGCAGGAGCCTCGTTTATCCCATTCACAGCTCCACCCCTGGTGTCCGGTAACCCAAGAAACTTTTAACCTACAAATATTTCTTGAAAACAACATTCCTAGAAGCTTCCATGTGCTATAGACCTACTGGGTGCCAGGCACAGACATACAGCCTCTCATTTGGGTCCTTGGATCATGCTCTCCCTACTTATTTCTTAGGTGCAGAGATGCTGTGGCAGAGAGCTGATGGGTTTTGTCCTTCCAGAAGATCTTTGTCCTGGACCAGTTGGCTGCGCTGCGCAGAGCTGGGCCTGGCAAGCAGGTCTGCCTGTTGTGCGCCTCCTTTTTTGCTTGCCACCACTCTTCGGAGAAGAGCAGCAGCTGTGGCCGCTCCTCGTGTTCCCATAGCAACCAGTGCTTACCTCCCGCTCACTCTGGTTCCTAATTGCCTGATTACACATCTTCTCCCCCGCCAGCTCGCCAGCTCGGGAGCTTCTTGAGAGCGGGGTCCATGGCAGGCTTTACTCACCATTGCGTGGCTCCAGGCTCAGTGAGTATTAGTTAAATGAACAAAAATGAATGCATGGCCATCCATGCACATGGGTTTTTAAAAGCTTTCATCAAAAACAAGGCACCTGGCAGCCTGTAGTGGCTGGGGGAGGGGGAACTTGAGGACTCAATGCTCCTTGGCTCACCTCTGCTGAGTGGTGTGGGTGGCCAGCCCCCCTTCTCCTCTCTCCCCTGCTGCCTGGGGAAGCTCTTTAGAAAACAGGCAAGACAGCCTGCATGGTCATGGCTGCTGGCAGGAGGGGGATGCTGGAGATAGTGTGACACCCTCCCCTAACAATCCCCCACCCCTGCTCCACCACGCACAGGCACGCTTGCACTCCCTCACCACCTCCTTCTGATGGAAGCTATCTCAAATGGCCACTTTTTACTTTTACCGGAATTACCAGAAACAACTGAGCAGCCTGTTCAATTCTAATGCTCTGTTCACAGTCTCACCAGTCAGCCCCCTTACTCTGTTCCCAGTGCCACCATGTTAATCCCCCTCACCACCATCTTCCCCCTGAGCTGCTCCAACAGCTGCCTCCCTGCCCCACTTCTGTCCTTTTCTCTTCATACTCCTGCCCTCCCTCACCCCATTTTCCATGGCACAGACAGGAGTGTCCCAAACAGAAATCACCCCACGTTATTGCCAGCCAGACTCATGAAGGAGGCAGGTGAGTTTTTACTATTTTTGTGGCATGGCAGAGTCTGTGTAAGTCACCGAAGCCCCCAGAGGGAGAGCAGGCAGAGCTACTAGTCCATTAATTTAGTCTTTAAATGTTTGTTCCCTTAAATGTTTGGCTTTGGGCCAGGCATAAATTAGTGAGCGCAGAGCTCACTAGGATGGGACCAATACAAATTTCTAACCTAATGGAAGGAACAGGAAAACAAAAGTGAGATGTGATCAACACTTTGTAGAGGGTGCTATGGGAATGTACAGGGAGGTATGTTTGTGCACAACCAGAAGTAGGAACATTTGAGCTGGGCTTTCTATCAGAAATTGTTGGTTGCAAGTAACAGAAAGCATCTCTGATTAGCTTAGAAGAGAAAGGAATTTATGCAGTTGGAGGGGTAAGCTGTAGGGAGCTTACAGAATCAAGGGAAAAGCTAGAGAACCAGGTACGGAAACCCACATAAGCAAAGGCACTTCCTGGGGAGGAGTTGGGAAGGAATAGGAAGCAGGAATGGTTTGATCAGGATGCTGCCCATAAAATGAAAGAAGTTTGTTTCCTCTATTCTCATATTGCTTGTTCCAGATTCAAAGTCCAACGAGAGTGTCCAGTCACTAAGCTTAGTCCCATGCTTGCCTCCTGGCTATACTGGGCTGGGGAGGGGAAGGCAACTTCCCTTTGGCTTCTATGGAAAGAGGCATGCATGGATTTATTGTTTCACCAACCTTACTCCCAATCAGGCAGAAACAATTCACTAAACAGGAGCCTAAGGAAAGGGGAGGAATGAATGCTGGGAAGCCACAAACCAACAAATGTCCACTCTCTGCTTGATGGCAGCCAAAGAAGAGGAGGAGGACATTCTAGCCAGAGAGAACCGAATGGGCTAAGAAAGAGCTGAAGCTTGGGGCAGCAATGTGTAGCAGGAGTGTAAGAGGAGGGAGGCAAAGAGCCACAGATGAGACGGGAACCGGGAGAAGACAGATCACAGTGTGCCCTATGGAGTGGACCCTAAAAAGCCATCCTCTGGTGGTAAGGGGTAACCACATTGGCATTTTAGAAACTTCACTCTGGGGGTGTCAAGAATGGATCAGAGATGGCAAAACTGCAGATGGGGAGACCAGCAAGGACCTCTTGTAGGCAAGAGATGATGAGGCCTGAATTCCAACGTTGGTCATGAACGGAGAGAAGACAATGGACACAAGAGCTATTCAGGACCTAGAATCCTGACGTTTGAGGGGGTGGAGGAGGGAGAGGAGTAAGAGATGACTATGTGCCAAGAGGGAGGAGCAAGTTTGGGAGAGTTTGTGCTTTCCTCATAGGCTTCAAGAAGCCCACAAAGAATGGGTGTTCTCTCAGCACTCATTCAATCAGTAGTTAAGGTCAGCCTGGCCCCCCTAGCATGTTCTGTATTGAAAAATGTGGGGAGAGAGAGTGAGAACCTTTTTTTTTTGAGATAGAGTCTTGCTCTGCTGCCTAGGCTGGAGTGCAGTGGTTCAATCTTAGCTCACTGCAACCTCCACCTCTTGGGTTCAAGTGACTCTTGTGCCTCACCCTACAGAGTAGCTGGGATTACAGGTGTATGCCACCAAGCCCAGCTAACTTTTCTATTTTTAGTAGAGATGAGGTTTCATCATGTTGGCCGTGTGGCCAACTCCTGACCTCAAATCATCCACCTGCCTCAGCCTCCCAAAGTGCTGGGATTACAGTCATGAGCCACTGCACCCAGCCAAGAATGAGAACCCTTAATGAACCCTCTCATATTCTGCTGGTAGGAACATATACTGATGCAGTTACTATGGAGTACAATCTGGAAGTATGTTTTATTGGTTGTTGGTTTTTTTTTTTTTTTTTTTTTTTTTTTTTTTTTTTGAGACAGAGTTTCGCTCTTGTTACCCAGGCTGGAGTGCAACGGTGCAATCTCGGCTCACTGCAACCTCCGCCTCCTGGGTTCAGGCGATTCTCCTGCCTCAGCCTCCTGAGTAGCTGGGATTACAGGCACGTGCCACCATGCCCAGCTAATTTTTTGTATTTTTAGTAGAGATGGGGTTTCACCATGTTGACCAGGATGGTCTCGATCTCTTGAACTCGTGATCCACCCGCCTCGGCCTCCCAAAGTGCTGGGATTACAGGCTTGAGCCACCGCCCCCGGCCTGTATTACTGTTTTAAATACGCATGCCTCATAAGCATACCTCAGCACATTGATTTCCAGAAATTTGTCCTAAAGAAATAACAAGTGTGTACAGATAAACATAGGTACAAAGATGGCTCAACATTGTTTATAAGAGTAAACAACTACAAGCTACCTCAATATACATCAACAGGGAAACTGCTAAATAATAAGCCAGCAGGGACAGAAAAGAGAGAAGACACTGACCACACCCCTGGCCTCTGCAGCCTGACAGGCCTCAGTGGAGGAGAGGGGTAAATCTTTCACTTTTAGTGAAGCTTGGGGTTTTATCTGTTCCACTAGACTGGGCATGTTAATTCCTGGAGGTAATCGGAGGATTTTTTAATAATCAGAAAGCCTCTGAAAAAGTTCTGGCTCTTCAGTAGATTTCATCCAAGAAGCAGTGGAAAAATAGGTCACAAGGAATGTTAAGGGAAACAGGAGGGAGAAAATAAGTTTTCTGTTTGTGGATTTCAACCCCTTTACTAAAGTTATAGTAACAACCATTAGCTCTGGGGAATTCTGACTGAGGGAGGGAAGACTTTTACTTGATACTTTAACAATGTCTGCATTGTTTGGATGTTTTGCAATTTGACCAAATCACAGAAGTAAAAAGATAGTAAAAACAATGAAGAAGATACTTGCATTAGTGGAGAGGGTGGAGATGCTAACAAGCTCCCTGAAGCCCTGGAGCTTCCAGAGCAGGGTTTCTAAACCTGAGCACTATTGACTTGTTGCAAGGGCTGTGCATGCTGGGGGGTGAGGCAGACCGTTAGCAGTATCCCTAGCCTCTGCCCACCAGGTACCAATAGCACACCCCCACCCTAAGTTCTGACAACCGAGCTGTCTCCAGACATTGCCAAATGTCTCCTGGGGGAGCAAAATCACCCCCAGTTGAGACAACTGCTCTAGAGGGATTATTCAGAATATATGGGTGTCTTCTGAGCCCCTAGGCCTGGTGAGCTCATTAATTCTATCTCCTAATGCCTCCCTGCCAGCACCTTTCCATGCATGGCTTCATTGGTCTGGGAGTCAGAAGATGCGACTTCCAATTTCAGTTCTGCCACTTACTAGCAATGTGATGTTGGGCCTTCCAGAGCCTCATTTCCTCAGCTCTAGAATGGGATTATTAACAATTACATGGCTCTAGGACAACCAGATTCTCCCTTTCAACTGGATCTTTCCTTACGGCTTTTTAGGTGCCCAGGTTTCTCCCACTGAAACCAACAAACCAACCCACCTTCCTGGACCTTACTTCCTTCTGCAGCTGCCTGCCCTGCCTCTCTCCTCTTCTTCACAGCCAAACTTTTTCAAAGAGTCATCTCACTCTTAGAAGGCATTTCACCCTCAATGTGTCCTAAACTGATCTAATGATCTTCCTCCCCAAACCTACTGTCTTCTCCTGTCCCTTATCATAGCAAAGGGACCCTCTTACATCTAGTTACGGCCCTTATCATAGCAAAGGGACCCTCTTACATCTAGTTACGGAAGCCACAGGCCTAGGATTCGTTTTCAACATCCCCCACATTACCCACCCCATAGCCAGTCCTGCTCATTTTACTTTCTAAGTCGTTTTGGCTTGCAATATTATTTATTTCTAAATAGGAAACACATTGAAAAATCAAAATAAATATAAAACAAGATTTAGTAAGGAGTCTCACCCAACTCCATCACCTTCAGCACGTCCCCTAAAACACACATAGATAAATCATCTTTATTTGTGGGGTGCGTATCCTTCCAGTACATCTTTATGGAAAGGCAAACAACAGATATTTCTCCCTTTCTTCCACAAAATACAATACTGTACATTCTGTTCTGTACCTTGCACTTTTCACCTAATAATATATCTTGTCAATCTCTGTTCAGTACTTTTACTCTGTTTTTACAGATAGTATTCTACTGGGTGGACCCAACAGTATTTATTTTACCATTCCCTTATTTACAAATGCCAGTTATGGGTAATCTTCTGCTATTCTAAGCAATCTCTAAACGTCTTTTCAAGCCATCCTGTTTCAGTCTCCTTTGTCTCCACTCCAGTGCAAGCTACCACCTGGACACAGCCGAATAGCTTCCTGAATACTCTGCCCAAATCATTTCTTGCTCTATCTTCACATAGTGGCTGGACTGGTATTTTCAAAACATGGCTTTGATCATATCCTTGCCCTGTTTAATGACCTGCTGCAGCTTTCTTGTGGTTTCAGGGTAAAGATGAAACTCCTCCTTATGTGAAGCCTCACTGAGTCTGGCCCTGCCTCACCCACCTCTCCCTGCTTCCCTGACCCTTCTGCCCCTCTCCTTCTCCACTCCACTCCCAGGGGCCACCTTTTAGTTCTTTGCATATGTTGTTCCTTCTGCATGAAACACTCCAGTCTGCTCCACTCACCCAGTTCCTTTCTATGTGTCCTTCAGATCTCAGCTTCTGTCTCCACTCCTCAGGAAGCCTTCCCTGACCTCCCTGCTAGGTCAAAGCACCAAATTAAATGTTCTCATGAGTGCCACATGCTTCTCCTGCATAACCCAAGTCCCAGTTGTAAGTTCACATTCATTTGGGGGACACTTTGATAAATGTCTGGCTCCTATTCCCATGTGGACTATGAGATCCACAAAGGCAGAGGCCCTACCTATCTTTGCTTACCATAAAGGCCCTGCATCTAGAAAATTGTTGACCAAATGAATGAAAGGATGAGTCATATAGGGGCCCCAGCAGAGAATCTGACACGTAGTAGGTGCTCAACAAATGTTACTTTCCTCTTTCTTGCATTCACTGTCTGTCTTTGCTCTGAGCCTGTGATGGGTTGCCTTCCATGTGTACTACTCAACAATGCTGCTCTCTAAACACTCAGCCTGTGGCCTTTGCTTGTGCTTCCCCTTTCTTGATGTGACTCATTTAACGGTTGATTATTTCTTCCTTTTGAAAATCCTCTCTTGGCTTGTCTTGATGCCCTGGGATCCCCTTACCCATGGTGACTTCCTCTCTACCTTCTCTTCCTCTGCCCACCCCTTAGACATTGGGATTCCTCAGGTTTTATGTCCAACCCCTTCCCCTCTCATTCTATACACTCTCTCTTGAGCCATCTCATCTATGCTCATAGCTTCCATCACCATGTTATGTGTAAACCTTGAGTCTCCTGCTCAGGTTTCTGTAACATGCCTCAAGCCCCCATATTAAATGCCAGCCTCTGCCTCTAGAATCTAAGTGGAGTCAGAGAGCAGAGATTGTGTCTGTTTGCTTATCACAGTCTCCCCAGACCACGAAGCAGTGTTTGGCACATAGTAGTCACCCAATAAATAAATCCTATCAAATATATAAATGGCAGGGCCCATGTTAGGATGGAGACGGCAGCCTTCTCCAGAGACAGCCTTTTTCTTGCCAAAGCAGTGGGGCAGAGAAAGAGGCTAGGTGCTAAATGTCATGTCCTGGCTTTTCTCATGCTGGACCTTAGCAGATATCCCACACTCAGAATCAGGGTGAAAGAGGAAATTCCAAGCAGGATTTGCACCCAGGAGCCAGCAATCTCTGAATCAGCAAACTGTCCTATGGTGTTGTTTCACCCCATTTGCAAACCATAAGGCAGCCTTTGAGAGAGAAGGCAGCTCAACAGAACATGTGCTAGCATCATGTCCAGCCGAGTAGCCTTTAAGGAGAGCAAATAGCTGACCACAGCATGTGGCAATGTTATCAGAGGGGAGAAGGGCACTAGGCTGAGGCCACACCTGCCAGGATATGGAGGTGAGGTTGAATCCTCTTGCCCCGCTAGAGAGTCGAGCCAGACCACCCTGCTCCCAAACCCAGGACTTTTCCAACAAAGGTCAAGGGTGGAAAAAAGCCAGGCTGAGTGGGCAGAGGAATTCTGCTTATAGCCCTGACACACCGCCTGTGGCACAGCCTCCTACAGCAGACTGGTCTGAACTAAGGCCAGGTCCTGCCTGGTCTGCCATGAGAACTGACACAAAAGTACAGACTGTTCTAAGTCAGAGCTGAGGAGGCCCTTTGGACCCCAGTTCCACCCACCTCATGATTTCATGGAAACGCTGAGATTTAGGTTCAGGCAGAGACTGTCCTGTAGTTGGTAACTAGCAAGACAGCACATCTAGCTTATCTCTTGGCCTTGAGCCTGCTTGGCCCTACAGACTTGATAGTTTTTCCTGCTTACATTTTAGAGGGAAGAGATGAACTACAATTTTAAAAAGAATATGCAAGTGAAATACATAGCATGAAAGATGGTAGTAAGGGTTATGGAAAAGAGGAAAGTAGTGGAGGGGAATTGAGGGTGCTAGGGTTTGTGATTTTAGATGGCATGATCAGGGGAGGCCTTCTTAACAAGGGGGCGCTGGAGCAAAGCCTGAGAGAGGTGAGCGAGTGTACTGTGAGGACATCCAAAACAGAGCCTCAACCTCCAGACTGCCCCTCACAGGGCCATGGTCAGAGGGCCTCCTGGGAGGTTTCCCTATAGATTTTGGTCTGGCTTCAGGGACAGGAGTAAGCATATTTTCTGAAACTGAGGCTGGACACATAATCAAAGGCCTATGACACCCCGAGTCAGGTATTTTTAACAACAGCAGTAGTAATAATAATAATAACACTGTTTTGTGTGCATTGAGCACATGCCATAGGCTAGGCACTGTTTCTAGCATGTTACATATGTTATCTATCTTATTCCATTCACCCAATGACCCTATGAAATCAGTCCTGTTCTAATGCCTGTTTCATAGATGACAAAACAAAGGCTCAGAGTGGTTACGGAACTTGCCCAAGCTCACAAAGCTAATGAGCAGCAGAGTCTTGCTTTTATCCTAGGTCTTTGGACTCCAGAGCCCATGTTTTATAGACAGAAGCAGGTTTTAGGCATCTGGGCTGGAACAGTTATCTAGACGCAGAGGGTAGATGATATGATCTCTTGGGTTCTCTACTGTGCTCATAAGGCCCAGGCAGCTCAGAGGGAGTTGAAAGTGATGTCTAACATGGCAGCCAACCTGGGGGTAGGATTGTATCTGAGGCCTCTAAGGAAGAGGCAGACTTCACCTTCTCTGGAATGTGAGCTCTGTGAACATAAAGCCTTGTCTGTCTTGTCTGCTGCTCTATCACCAGTGCCTGACACTTAGTCGACTGTGATCAACAAATATTGGAGTAAATGAATGAATACTAGAATGAACCAGGCCGGATGCAGTGGCTCATGCCTGTAATCCCAGCACTTTGGGAGGCTGAGGCAGGTGGATCATGAGGTCAAGAGATCGAGACCATCCTGGTCAATGTGGTGAAACCCTGTCTCGACTAAAAATACAAAAATTAGCTGGACGTGGTAGCGTACCCCTGTAGTCCCAGCTACTTGGGAGGCTGAGGCAGGAGAATCGCTTGGAACCCGGTAGACAGAGATTGCAGTGAGCCGAGATAGCGCCACCACACTCCAGCCTGGTAACAGAGACTCAGTCTCAAAAAAAAAATAAAAAAAAAAAAAAGAACCACCAGTAATCCACTCTCACTACTTATCGAATGTGGACCCAGCCATAGACACTGCCGTCTTTCCAAACAACCAGGACATCTGGACTTGCGCCTCCCTGAGAATGTGAGGCAAGGAAAGAAGGCATGGCAGAACTAGGAGCAAGGAGATACTGCTGAGGTCAGGGGCCAGGGCAGAGCCCAGAGCTGAGGACTGGGACAGTGATGGGTGTAGAGAGGCTACCCTTTGTAAACACAGGTCTGAGTGCTTTACATATGCCTCTTCATTTCATCCTTCCCAGAGCTTTGGGAGATAGGGATTGCTACCTCATAGAAAGATGAGGAAACTGAGGCATAGAGAGGCTAAATGCCTTGCCATGGATCGCACAAACATTATGAGGTGGAGCTGAGTTTAAACTGGGATTGGCAAGGCAGGCCAGTTGCTTTGTGTGGTCCGTGACTGGGGACCACACAAAGTGGTCAGAAACTCTCTCCCCTCTGCTGTCTACCCTCCCCCATCCCAACCTTCCAAGCTCCTTTGCTCTGCAGTTGTCCCCAAACCTCAGCCTGGGAGCTGTACCCTGCCTCTTCCATCTCCCTAAGGAGAGGAAAGCTCGATGCAGTAGCTTTTCCCTCCCTCTCTCCCTCCCTCTCTCCCTCCCTCCCTGTACCCAGGACATCTGAGGTGGGGGCAAAGGCCCAGCAATAAAGAACAGACCTGGAGTGAGACAGATCTGGGCTTAAGTCCTGGTTCTTCCACTTAATACCTCAAAGAAGAAGAGCTACCTCTCAGAAGCTCAGTGTCCTCCTCTGTACATGTGGGATAATATCACCATGTCATGAAGTTGTGTGGACTAACCAAAATTACTCAGGGGAAGGAGCTGGAGACAGGAAGAGGCGGTCATAAGAGTCCACCACATTACAGATTACACAGCACGTTTCCATTAATTTCTAGGCTCCTTTTTTTTTCTGTACAACCATCCTACTGGGCAGAGTTACTGTCCTTCTTTTGTAAAAGAGAACACTGGAGCTTGGAAGTGACTTGCTAACCAAAGGCATGCAGTCTATAAGTCACAAGGCAGCCATTCCAAGCTAGATGCACGTGACACGTGAGTGTATGGGGATCTCCCTTTACCTTCCAAGGTGAACACTCCTTTACCTTCCTATATCAAGTCTGGTGGTGACAGTACTGGTCTTGTAAAGGGCTTGTTCTCCTGATCCTCTCCTCCAAAGCAAGACTCAGTGGTGCACTGAGAGGCTCTCCTCCAGGCCACGCCCCCCTCACTCTGCAGTAGCAGCAATGAAGAAAGGAAAATGGTTGTCCCAGCACAGGATGAGAGAGTCAAACATAGTCAATGGTGAGGGCCAGAGAGTGAGCAGGAGGTCAGCAGGAACACTGAAGTAATGCAACTCAAACCTAGGAAAAACCATCTTTGACTATGTTTACAGGCGGCTGACCAGAGAAGCTGCAACAAGACCCTTCTTCGTCTTTATGTCACAGCACTCATCCGCTTTGCGTGGCTCTGTCTCATATCGTGAACTTGTTCTTTGTATAGAATGGGTCTCTTATCTGCTGCAGCCTGTGACTTTTTTTCCTTATCTCGATGGTCTGCTAATTTCCCATGAACTGTCTAGGTCTAGACTTATTTTTATTTATTTCATTCAGTCCTCGGCATGTCTTTTCTCCCTGAAAATTCAAACCTTCTTTCCTTTCTGAAAAATTCTTAGCTATTATCTCTGTGATTGTCTCCTTCCCATTATCTGTTTGGAACTTCTGTTAGACTTAGGCCAAAGCCCCTCAATGCCAACCTTCATGCCTACTAACTTTTCTTTCAAAGTTTGTTTCTATGCTGGTGTAAAATCCCTCAGCACTAGCCTCCAATTCACTAATTCTTTCCATGACTGTGCCCAGGCTAGAGTTATCTCATTCATTGAAGTTTGCTTTCTTTTTATTTCAATGACTATATTTTTATTTCAGAAGTTTCTACTTGATTTTCTTTTTTTACCTCCCTTCCTGTTTTTGTGCAATCCTATTTTGTCCTTTTAAGGAATGTCATTCCCTCATTTCTCTCTGTGAGCATCCTAGACATGCTTATTTTCAAAATCTGTCAGCCTATTCTCTAAAACTCATCTGGAGTAGATTTATGTGCTGATTGTAGATTTTGCCGGCTCTCCCTGAGCATTAGATTTCTTCATGTGTTTTGGAATTTTGGTTTCGAGGGGGAGAGTTGGTGTTGTTTTGTTTGTGTTTGTGTCTGATTGTCTTTCTCTCTCAGTGCTTACCCCTCCCTGTCTGGTGGTTTCGTGGTGGCCTCCATCAGCCCCTCCAGACCCCTCAGCCCAGAATCCAATTTTATGACACTCAGGGCGCTTACCCTATGGAAGATGTTGGGGACATTCTTCTGCTTCAGTATAGAACCTTGGGGCTCAGTTCACGTCCTTGTCATGAGGCTGAGTCTGCCTCTGCCCAGCTCCTCATGGTCCAGGCTGCCTTGTAGTCAGAACTCCCAGAAGCAGCTGGAAGCTCTCTTTTCCAGCTCTTACAGAGAGAGCCCTGCCCCTCCTCCCCCTGGTTTTTGCCTCCCATCCCACAATGGAGCACTTGTAGTACTCACAGGAGCTGAGTCCCGGCCACTCCTGCCCACCCCCCGCCACGGCGCCCCTGTCCTGACCCAGGGGCTGGCAGGCTACAGCTCTGCTTGCTGCTTTGCATTTCTGTGTGTGCTGTATATCTCATTTTTTGAGCCTGACTCTGTCTTTGGGGTTTTCTTTTTACAGTGTATCGATCTTCCATCACTCCATGCTTGGTACAGAAGGACTCTTAACTGGAAATTTACTCTAATTGTGTACTCTATGTATCATAACCAGAAATGACTCAACAAATCCCTTATTGTTACACTTTTATGTTGTTTGCCATTTGGGGCTAGTACAAAGAAGAAGGCAATAAACGTCCTTAATGCACTTGTCTAATCCCTAATGCGAAGTTGTAGGATCAAAGGGTAGCTATGTTTCCATTTGATAAACATTTTATTTCATATGTACCACCCCAACCATCGCCACCACCACCAATACACCATTGCTGGCATCTGGTTTGTTGAATACAACAAGGGAAACCCTGGAAATAAACGAGACCATGCTGTTGTAAAGTCTAATTTGGTGTACCCAGGCGAGGCATTCTTAGACCACTTCTTCCCTGTTCCCATCTTTTTTGGAACCCCAGCTCTTTCTCATGGGTTATTTCATTTAATCTTCATGACATCTCTACAGGATAGGGCAATCTCATTTTGCAGAGGAGGAAGCCAAGGCTCAGAGAGGTAAGATGACCTCCTAAGCTTTTACTGATAGGGAGAGGAGTCCACATGAAGCTGAGGAGAAAAGATGGGGTGTTCCCCAGTCCACTGAGCTGCAGAAGGGAGGCCTTTTGGCTTTCACTGATCCATATGTTTAGGAATTTGGCTGCTTCCATGAGACTGGTACAGCAATTTTGGGCAACTCCTAATTGTCTGGGTTTAGGCACACTGGGGCAGCCTCCACTGTGTGTGAGACAAGTGCTGGCTTTGCAACTCAGGCTCAGCCCCTCCCTAGTTAAGTCATGACGAGCTCCTCCTCATCCTCTCATTTTTCCAGATAGCCTGGTATCGTGAGAGCGCACAGGCTCTGGATTCAGTTAAACATCAGCTCTGCCACTTTCCTGCTGCTTGACCTTGGGCAAGCCACTTCAGCTCTGTGGGTCTCAGTTTCCACATCCGTAAAGTGAGGGTAATAAGGCTTCTCCTGGAGAGGCATTGTTAAGATGAAAGAAAGACCGTGTGCCTGACACATAGTAGAGATTCAAATAAAGCATGTTTCTGACCACAAGGGTGAAAGGTCACATAGCTAAACCTGCTCAGCCAATCAGGTGGGGCCTGTCCTGACACACCCTGTCCTGACTCCACCCTCAGTGTTCTTCCCAATGCATCTGTCTGGGCCTCATTCAGGTATTTGTTTCATTGTCCTGTCCGTCTAGGTTCCCTCCTGCCAAAAAGAAAGAACCATCCCAAAAAGCTGAAGCTCTGGCCTCTGTGCATGCTCCCATGGCTTCTGCGCTACCTGACATGAGCATGGGCCCTGAAAGCTCCATGTGTCCCTGGACCCCACTGCAGGTGTGAGCCTGGGTGCGTGACTCTGCAAAATGCTACATGCTGGGAGGGCTGGAAGTATGAGATCACTGGGGAGTTGGAGCTGCTGATGGGTCCTCCAGCCTGCCCACTGCCTAGGCTTGTAGCCCTCAAACAAGTCTCCCTTGCTCTCTTGGGGGCGCTGCCAGCAGCCTGTTGGAAGATCCCAAAAAGCAAGAATTGGCCCTTCCTCCTCTGGCAGAGCCTGAATGGCCTCTGGGAGACAATTAGGGCTTGGGCTTGCCTTGAGAATTTCCAAGGGTACCCAAAACCACTTCAAAGTTGCAAGCCCATCTGCCTGCATCACCCTAAGGGAGAGGGGCAATGAGGACATATTGCAGTCACTCCCTATATGGGAAGCTGAGGAGACCAGTCTTAGACCCACAGTGGCCTAGGATGGAAGCTCTGACCACGTGGGGTTTTTCCTTTACACAGTGCTGTGGCTCATGAAGCTGTCTGGTTGTGGGCTCAGTGTGAAGGAATAGGCTGCTGGTGAGCAGAGGCGAGGCAGGGGTACTTAGAGTGCCAAATGCCTGGAGCTCTCACAGCTTACAACCTGGGTCTCAAGATAGGCAGAAAGACTTGTCACAGGGAGGTGGCACTGGAACCTCATGAGATTAGAACTGAAGATCCAGGCCCTTCCAGCCTGATCACTGGCACACTCATAAGGCACTCTCTGCCCATCACTGGCAGGTTAGTCCTCCTTGAGCTCTGTGCCAGACCCTCTCTCCACCCATCCTTCACATGCTTCTGGTGTGACCTCATCCACCCTTAGATGACAGCTACCACCTCTGTGCAAATAAGAGTTAAGATGAAGCGAGTGCTAACTCTGTGCCAGGCACTATTCTAAACATTGTGCTTGTGTCAGTTAATTTAATCTTCACAGCAAGCTAATGAAGTTGACACTAATATTACGCCATCATACGGAAGAAGAAGACAATGAGGTCTTGGGGGCTATGGAACTTGCTAGGAAGAGGCTGATGACTCCCAAACTGCTCTCTTTCTAACTGGTTTCTCTCCTCATCTCCTTTCTTCCCATTGTTCATGGCACACTTCAGCTGGGATGTCCCACAAGCTCCTCAAACCTACCACAGCCAAAACTGCACCGGCATTTCTCCTGTACCCACACCCTACCTCAAACTCCTCCTTCTCCTAGAAACCTCCGCCCCGGTGGTGACTCTCCCATCCACTACATCCCTGGGCGGTATATCTTGCATTCCTTTCTCTTCCCCCTGCAACACGTGGAGCTTCTTCGGTCCTACCCATTCACATTTCTTCAATCTCCCTCCTCTTTTTCTCCTTCCTCAGCTATCCTTCTCCCTTCGGGGTCTTCTTCTTCTCCTTTCTCAGTTTTATTTTAATTAACACATAATAATTGTGCATGTTCATGGAGTGCAGTGATGTTTTCATACATATATACATTGCGTAGTGATCAAATCAGGGTAATTGACATAAGCATCACTGAAACATTTATTATTTCTCTGTGGTGGGGACGTTCAAAATCCTCTCTTCTAGCTATTTTGCAAGATACACTACGTAATTGCGAACTGCATGGCCATGTTGAACAAGAGCAGAACTTACTCCTCCTAATTGTAACATAGCTACAGTTGGAACAACCTCTCCCCATTCTCCCTCCCCAGCCTGTGGGAACCATTGTTCTACACGCTACTTCTCTAAAATCAACTTTTTTCGATTCTCCATTTCACATCTCTACCTTTATCTTCTCCCTTCACATTTATCTTCCGCACTGCCATGGGGAGGGCCCATGACCCATCTCCTGCTCAGAATCCTTCTATGATTCCCCATAGCCTACAGGATCAAGGCCAAATTCCTGATCTTAACATGCAAAGGCCCCCACAGTGGGAACTCCAACTATCTGTTAAGCTTTGCCCTTTACTTTCCTGGCCACTCCCTCTAGCCAATCTGGCCTCCTTGCTGTCCTTCCAAGGTAGCTTTCAATGCCTTGAACCCCTGTCTTTGGCATACTTCATCCCATCCCCACACTCCTCCACACCCTTGGAATACTTTCCTTCTTCCCAACCACCTATCCCAAATGTCCATCCCAAATGCCACCTCCTCGGTGAAGCCTTCCTGCCTTCTCCTGTTGAAAGTACTCTTGGCTGTTTTGAGACTGCAGCAGTGTAATATGGAGATCAAACAGACCATGAGATTTGGAGACAACACTGAGCCGTGGGACATCTGAGAAGGCCCTTTAATCACTCTGCCTCAGTGTCCTTATAAAATGCAGCCATGAATACCTCTCCTCTGGGTTGTTGTGAGGGTGGAATACAAGGCGGCAGGCAAAGGCCTTGGCACACAGTGGACAGGCCATAGGAGAGCCCATCACCTCTTCCCAGGGGCACTCCATGCCTACAGCCCTCTGGGCCACAGCACACTGCCAAGGACTGTTCGACCACCCCCGGCCCCTGAGATTTTTTCTCTCTCTTTGCTTTCTCCCAGCCCAGCACGTGACGATTCTCAGAAATCCCTGAGGGAGGGAAGTCCTGGCAGGAAACCCCCTTGCTGGACAGCCTCAGTTTGGGGCCTGATGGTAGAGATTTTCCCCAGTCTTAACAAGTGAGCCCTGCGTCCTTGTATTGTACAGGTCAAGGTGGGTTGCTTCTGGTTCCACCGAGCACTGGGGAATCCAGAAGTAACACCGACTGGCTAAGGAGGCCAAGCTCAAGCCCCCATCCTTTGCTGGCTGGAGAGGTTGTCATGACATGGTCATCTCCCCTAAGAAAGGGAACTTTGCCTGAGCAGCACTAAGATCTGGGAGCAAGGTCTGTGAGCTCTGGTCACAGAAAACCTGTTCTTAGAGGAGACCTGGACACCTTGTTCCTGGATTTATCAACTATCAGGCTTCTTAGCTCTTTCCACTGGGCCATGGGTCCAAGAACCATTATAGCATTTCTGGGTTTGAACAACCTGTACTTCCCTCTGTTCTTCCCCCAGCCTGATCAAAGCTCACCCTTGGACCTTACTTCCCCGTTTCTTTAACAGCAAGTTCAGGAGCATGGTCATGGGGGCTACAGTGCCCAGACAATCCAGCAAAACCCAGCAGGACAGAGAATAAGCATTCCTTTATATGTGAGTGGGTCATCGGTCACAACTCACATTCACTGATTCAGGGACTCTCAGAGTAGCAGTGCTAGGGCAGTTCCATCGACCTTTCTCCTTGCATTGCAGCTGGGCAGACTGAAGTCCAGAGAGGGTGAGGGACTGATTCAGATCACACAGCAAACAGCGGTGGAACCCAGACCTCCAGACTCCCCGTCCAGGGCCCTTTTTCCCACATCCAGGACTTTATCTGAGAAAGGGATGGTAACTGGTGGGAGAAGCTGGGGGTGGGGGCTGCAGGAGGCAGGGACTTGAGGGGAAAAATGTGAAACTGGAAGGTAGAGGGGAAGCAAAGGCCCCAGCACTGAGTGGCGGCCCACCCTGGAGACATCAGCCTAGCTATCACACTGCTTCCTTTACTGAGGATTAGCACAAACATCCCCCAGCTGTGGCCCTCCCTGCTGGACAGCTGCGCAGGCTTTGGGTGGCGTGTCCCAGATGCAGGAGGCCCCAGGCTGGAGGCTGGACTTTCTCTCTTGTGACGTTGTGTGCTCTGCTCTCCCGGCATCCAGAGGGCATGGGCCAGCCTCTGGCTCATCTCTGCTGTCAGGCCTGGTGAAGGACAGTCAACACTCCCGACTGATCAAAGGCACTCCCACCCTCTGGCCCCAGGAATGCCGGGGCCGAAGGGGAGTGGGAGAGCCCAGATGCCATCCTGTCATGCTTTGAAGTCACAATGCATTCTGGGATAGAACTTGCTGTGGAGTGCGACCTTTGGAACACAAACTTAACAAAAATTCCTGACATGTGTTATGATGGAGGCAGGAGAGCTGAGTCCTGACACCTCTGGCCAGACCTTTCACATCTCTGAGTCGTGGCCTTTGCAACTGGACTCTGCAGAGTACATGCCAGGCCAGCTTGCCATCCCAGGAATCTGGGACTCACTCTTTCTTCCCTCAAAGGCCAGGAGGCTAGGGTGGCCCAGAAAAAGCTTATGAGCAGGAATAGAGGTAGTCTGGCACCAAGGACAGGGTGAATGGGATAGCTGGGGTTGGGGGCTATTTATTCGTTCATTTATTCTTTCATCCATCTGTGGAGCACCTACTGCATTCCTTAGCCCAAGGACTTGGAAATTGGGCACCCTAACATGCTGCTCCACCACTCAAGGGACCTAGTAATACATTCTGAACTGGCCCTGCGCGTCAACATGCATCACCTCTGTTCTAGAGCTAAGATGGGCACACTGGTTTGTCACTTTTAGCTATCAGGGACTATATCCATTAGGGGTTTTGGTTGAATCTGAGTCCAGCTAAGCTAAACCAAAAATAGATTTACTGGAAACCTTTGGGATGGCTCACAGTCTTGTTGAGTAAGGGGGCGAACCAAACTCAGAGAAAGGGCAGGCACCCACCAAGGCAGGGAAGTACATAACAGAACCAGGGAACAGTCAGGCTTGCACACTACTTCCGGTCCAATGGATCCTGACATTGGGAATCATTTCTGAAATGCTTCTTTCCACTAGGAGTATCTGGCTGGCTGTCATGGGGGGTTGGGGAGGCAGCTCTTTGAGCTTCTGGCCTTCTCCCCTCCCTCCCTGAACTCTCTCCAACTACTACAGCCTATGCCCAAACTGATATATTTTTCTAATTGACCAAGCTCTGGCTTCTCCAAATGCCCCAGCCAGCCCTGGGCTTTCTGAACTCACTGTGTCTCCAAAAAGCTTATTTTCTGCCTCCAAGTATGTCCTTTAAGGTCACAACTAAAGGGGTCAACACAGACATCTCCCTCACTGGTCTTCATCATTTTGTGCCTGGTCCCAGCATAATTTAAAGCCCTGTGAACCAGTACATGCCATGACCTTAGGGTAAAGGTGAAACTCCCCTACCATCTGCTGATGGGGGAACACCTGCTGGAGGAATAGTACAGTCCAGACCCATGAATGCTCCCAGGAGGATCAGCCAGAGGCGAGCCAGTCTGCTGAAACCCCTGGAGGCTGAGAGGCCTGGTGCCAGCCTGTCAAGGAGCCATCCATGCAGGGGGCTGGCCGGGCTGGATGTGGGAAACACACTGAAGACTTACTGGTGCAGATCCCCCTCATAGCTATGCTACAAACCCTCCTATCAGATGCAAAGGGGATCTGCTGTTCTGCCCAAGGGCGATGTCCTACCATGGTGGGGGTAAAACTGGCCTTGGGACATTAAAGACATTACGTGACTTGCTGAAAATTACGTGGATCATAATGAGCAGAGCTGGAACTCTCCGGTCTTCAGTCAGCAACAAAGAACTCTAGCAAAGACTACATTGTAACAACTCCCCCAGATATCTTTCAGGAGCAGCCAGCTCCCCTACCCCTCAGCCTCCTGCCTCAGGCCTTAACTCCGCCTTCTGCCACAGGCCTTAACTACTTCATTGGTCACAGTGTGGCCAAGCTTTAAGAGACCTCAGAGGTCAATAGCCTAGCCGCTCCCTCACATACACATATGTGTGCACGCGCGCGCACACACACGTCCACAAAGTACAGCTGGAAAATCAAAGCTTGGAGAGGGAAAGCAGAATGCCAAAGATCAGCAAGCGAGCCGATGAGTCTAGAAGCCAGATCCCTGGACTACTCTGGTAGCCATGGCTCTGTGTACAGGCCCTGCTACATTCCTGTCTTTACCTTACAACCTAGCTGCAGCAGCTGTTCCTACCTGTCCTCTTTTCACCCCGTCCTCAAGCTTTGCATTCAGGATCTTACCTACTCTTAGAGAAGTCCCCACCCTCCACCTGAACACCCATGGATCAGCTGGTGGAAGAGCCACCCCATTTCCGGTCCACTTCCGGCCCACTTCTAGGCCACCTCTAGGCCACTTCCGGCCCACTTCCTTCTCTTTTAATAGCATGTATGAAGAAGAAGTTGTTGGTGCCAAAAAGATTCCAGAGAAATGGGTAGGCCTAGGCCAGGAAGCCCAGGCTGATAATGTGAAGAGGCAGCTCCTATCCTTCCATCAAAGCCCTGGAATCCAGAACTGCAAAGGCCCCAGGGAGGAAGTAAAAGGAAGCTAAGTTGCTAAGTGGCCTGCCCTCATCCCCCACCCCCCTGCAGATGCCTGGCTGGCTGGAGAGGAGAGTAACAGCAGAGGAATGATGATAACCATCCGTCCCATCTGGACGGCCCTTTCACACAACACTAACAGGCTTCCCTCCCCTTCTCTTGTCCCAGCCACACAAAAGACTTGGTAATTATCCCCAGGAGCCAGATGGAGGCTCAGAGAAGACAAGAAACCTGCTTGAGGTTCCACAGCTAGTCAGTAGTGGCGCTTTTTTTTTTTTTTTTTGAGACAAAATCTCACTCTTGCCCAGGCTGGAGTGCGGTGGCATGATCTCGGCTCACTGCAGCCTCTGCCTCCTGGGTTCAAGCAATTCTCTGCCTCAGCTTCCCAAGTAGCTGGGATTATAGGGACCCACCACCATGCCTGGTTAATTTTTATATTTTTAGTAGAGACGTGGTTTTGCCATCTTGCCCAGGCTGGTCTTGAACTCCTAACCTCATGATCCACCTGCCTCGGCCTCCCAAAGTGCTGGGAGTCACTGTGCCCAGCCCAGTGGTGGTATTAAGCACAATTTGCAACCTAGGATTCCATGTCCCATGCATGGAATGTCCCTTAGCTTTCACCTGGCTTACAGACCCCGGTCTTGGGCTCCTGATCTCTGCCCTAGCCAGGGAGAAAGGAGATAGGGCACCCAGGCTGGGAGGGACTATAATAGAAGAGGGTTTAGGATGGGGAGGGCACTGAGGACCAGTATGACAGAAAAAAATAAATCTAGTCCTGTCACAAGTTTACCTCATTGCCCTCGCGACTAAAGAACTGTCTTTACCTTTTCTTTTGGAGCAGATCTGCTGGAAACACATTCTCTTAGTTTTTCTTTATACGAGAATGTCTTCTGCTTCATTCCTGAGTGACATTTTCACTGGATACTGAACTCTCTGGTTGACAGTTCTTTTCTTCCAGAATTTAAAAAATACTGTGGCACTTCCTCTGGTCTCCATGGTTTCAGGCAAGAAATCCACCATCGCTCATATTCAGGTCTCTTCTGACTCTAAGGGCCTGCTTCAAAGGAGGCCAGGCAGGGTAGCAGAAAAACTCTGGAGGACTGGAAGTTGAGCCACAGTTCCACCACTTCCTATCCACGTGACACTCCACGAGTCCCATCACCATTCCCAACCCCAACTTTTACATTGCTGCTATGGGAGGGTGAGACTGGATTGTCACACTAAAGACCCTGACATTCTCTGAGTCTATGAGAATTATCCGATTCCCAGGGGTGCCAAGCTCCTGGTGATGAGGAAAGAGACCATACAGACACACCCTCTGGCCATGCTTTCCTTGGGGGGCGTGGCTTGGGTCCTGTACGTTTTGCTCTCCCGGCTCATGCCTACCCTGGCCTCAACTGGCCCATTGAGGCAGAGAGGGTTCTTAGGATGTTTCAGGCATCCCAGCCCAACTCTCAAATCCTGAGCAACCAGAGGAACCCCCTCATTCACTCTCATCAGGGCCACTGCAGAACACCCCCTCAGTGGGCAGGGGGGCAATCTCCAGAATCACGCAATGTCTCTCCCCGTCCTACTCACCCTACAGCACAGTCTGGCTGCTGGGCTCTTCCAGACACTGCCATGCTCTTTTCATGCTTCCGTTTTGTTCCCTCTGCCTGGGAAATCCTTTCTCCCTCGTCTCCTTGGCAAGTTCTTACAGAAGCAATGCTAGCGCTTTACTTCACTTCTCTCTGCCTTGGTTTTCTCATCTGTAAATTAGAGATGACAATAATAATAATAATAATAATAATATCTACTCCATAAAGTCATTGGGAAGATCAAACAAGCTACTCCCTATGAAATGCTTTGAACAGTGGTTGGCCCATAGTAAATACTCAACAGACACTAGCTTATTATTACAGTTATCATTAACACTATTACAGTGTGATGGTTAAGTGCACAGACCTTAGAATCAGAATCAGACTCCCTCTGTACAAATCCCCCGTGCCACCTCAATCAAGTACTTGACCTCTATGTGCTTCAGTTTCCTCATCTTTAAAAGGCGGCTAATAATAGGCTCCACCTCATAAGGTTGTTATGAGGAGCAAATGAGACAACACTTTGCACAGAGCCTGGCACATAGTAAGCCCTCAAAAAATGCTAACCATTATGATGAGGTTGCTCGTCAACATTTCAGCTTCCTTTCCTCTTGAGAGAGAGAGGCAGTAGGTGCTCTTGGGGGACATGTCCACTGGGACTCGTGCTAGGGAGCAACACCCATGCACCCATGCCACCCTTAGACCATGTCAGGTTCCTGGTTCTGGCTTACGAGATTCCCCACTTCTGTAACTTCATGTGGCCTGTTCTCTATGCCTAAGTTGCCCTGTCCCCAGGCCCGGAAGGTCTCACTTTTGTGAGGCCTCCCGCAATTCCTGCATATTGACTGAGTTCCAGGTATCTGCAAGGCACACCCAGCAGGCCATCTGGAGCTCCATCGGTTGCTCCCCCAGGTCTGCTTGGGGTGGAGTTAGTTCTGCACTACAGCCCTTGATTCTAGCCCTGGCTCTGTCCCCTGACTTTCTATGTGACTTGGGGTCCGTGCCTTTTCCTTTCTGGGCCTCACTTCTTCATCTATAACATGAGAAGTTTGACCCAAATGGTCTTTAAGGTTTCTCCCGGATGGGTAATTCCTAGTATTACTCGCCACTATCATCACAGGGCTAAGCCAGTTCAGTGCCTGATGTTAAAAGTTTGATGGGGACTCAGGCTGAACTAAAGTGAACCACAGACAAATACCTCGACCCAGTCCCTCCAATAACTCCTGTACGTCCTGACACCCAGGCTTTAGCCATCCTTGGCTGCCCAGCTTCCTAACCTCTGCAACTCAGGGCTTGTGGACAGAGCCTAGCTGCTGCCTGAAGGCTGGGCTACTGGGGCCCCAGCAGGAATGTTCCTGGGCTTATTTTGGTCCTTTAAATTGGAAGGCTGGAGGTTCTAATTTACCACTCCCTGCCCAGAGCAGGAGCCTGGGCTGGGGTGGCCGGCCTCAGCTGCCAAGCATGAGCCCCACTCTAGACCACAACCCAACCTCAAAGCTGCCTGTGGCTGGCCCTGCATAGCAACACCACAGACAACAAAGGCTCCTTAACCCTCCTCTTCTAGCGGTGACTGTAGTGGTGGCTGCTGCTGCCTTGGGAGTCAGCAGGATGGGGCATACAATGGAGATCGGGCTGGCTAAGTCAAACACTAGGAAGGCACAGGCAGTTCCTGTGCCCACACTGGGCATCGCCCTTTGGGCATCTTGGCAGGGCCACATGGGCTGCCCCCACAGAGCTAGGCCAGATGGAAAAGTGTGGCCAATGGAAACTAAGGCCTGGGACCTAGAGGGCTATTGGGCTTTGAGGGAAGGGCCAGCTGTTTTCCATCTTCACCGGGGACTGAGGGAATAGAAACAGGCAGGAAAAACAGCAAGAAAAACTGCTGGTTTCAAAAGACTAGCCTTCTATCCTAGGCATACTGCAGAGAGGTGACTGGACCTCCAGCTGTCCCCCTTCAATCCACCCTCCACGCTGCTGTCAGAGGCACCTTGCCAGCAAAGACTTGATCGGATTATTTCTTTAATTAAAACATTTCAATGGCTCCCTATTGCCTTCAGGGGAAAATCCAGCCTTCCATTCAAGGAGCTAAGGCCCTTCACAATGTGGCCCCAGCCTACCTTTCTGCGCCACTCCCAAGGCCTCTCCTACCCCACACACCCTACAATACAGCCACTCTGGTGGCTGGCTTCCCCCCAGACCTCCCATGCTCTTTCATGCCTCCATTTTGTGCCCTCCGCCTGGGAAACCCTTTCTCCCTAGGCTCCTTAGCAAACTCTTTCTTCAGGTTGAAGCCTCAGTTCAAATATTCCCTATTCTGGTACAAAGGTAACAGTCTCTCCTCTTGTGCTTCCAGTGTTTCCGTCAGACTTTTATTCATTCAAGCGGCATGTACTGAGTACCTACTAGACAAGCATTGTTCTAGGAACCAGGGATACAGTGGCTAAAATGACAAGCCATAGACCCTACCCTCATGAAACTCCATGTGGAGGAGACATAGAGCAGATCAGTAAGCTGACAAATACATAAGATGATTTCGAATAGTGTTGTGTACAGGATGTACTGGAAAATGCTGAGTGATCTGCTTGGAGGAGGGCATCTGCAGCACCCGCTGATTTCTGTGGTGCCGACATTGCCATCATAGCTGAGCTCAAGCTGGCAGTGAGAAGTCATTGAATATTGAGTCAGGAAGAGCCAGTGAAAGCCAGCTCCAGCACACTGGTACATACTGAAAAGAAAAGAAAACCAGTTAATAGAATAGAAAGCAACTGAGGCACAGAGGTGGGGAGTGTTGCTAAATTACATTAGGTGTGGGGGTGGGGATCAGGGAAGGTCTCTCTGAAGAGGTGACGTTTTAGGGGATGGCCTGGATGACAAGAAGCCAGTTATGCAAAAATCTGGAGGAAGCTCTTGGCACTCTGGGCTTTTAAAAGTACTTTTTCTATTGAGGCATAATTTCCATACATTAAAGTGCACTAATCTTAAGTGTACTGCTCCATGAATACTTACATATATATCAGCCTCTGTAACCACCACCTAGGTTGAGATATAAACCATTTCCAGCACTCCAGAAGGCTCTTCTGTGCCTCTTCCCAATCAGTAATCCCTGCTGCTGCCCCAAGGGAAACTATTATTTTGACTTCTCTCCCTGTAGGTTGGTTCTGCCTGTTTTTGAAGTTCATATTCATTGAATTTAAATATAGCATGCCATAGTGTGTTTTTTCTTTGTGCTGTATTTCCCTCACTCAACATCACATCTGGGAGAGCCTCCCATGTTGTTACATGTGGCCGCAGTCTGTTCTTTTTCACTGCTGTGTGGTGTTCCATTATATGACGCTCTCCTGGTACCTTCCATGTTAATGATGTTTCCCAGTCTGTCTCCTCCTGGGGGCCTGAGATAGGGCAGTGTAACACAGCATGAGCAGCTATGAGCTCTGATGTGGGCCCGGCCACTGCTGAGCTTGGGGATGTGGAGTCCTCTTCTCTGTACAGGACATTCCCTTCTGTCTTTGTATCTGTTAAACAGATAGTGGCAAACCCTCCTCCAGATGAAGCAAAGAGTTAGCAAGAGGATCCACAGGAAGCCCTTAGTGGAGGCCCTGGTCTGGAGGGTCTGCTCAAGGGCACACCATGTGCCTTCTCTACTCTTGGCCTGTGCATTTGGCGAGCAGCAGGTATAGTTCGTGCATAAATGTGGGGGAACACAGCGCCTGTGTGATTCCGTGTTGTGCTGTGAAATGACTGCCAATATTGCTTTGGGGATGGTTGGGGTGGAGGAGAGTTTTGAGGGACCAGAGGCACCTCCATTGCTGAGAGGGCCTGCAGTGTTAGCTGCCACACACAGGTCTTCAGTACCCTCCCCACCAGGATGTACAGAGGGAAAGAAAGAAGTAAGGGACTCATAGCCCCCGCCACAGTGCTTGCACAGGCAGGAGCATAGAACATTCTTGCTGGGGTCTCTGCTCCCTCCCTGCCCTCCACTTGGGTATGAGGGCAGGGCAGGGACCATTTTCTTCAATTTACAGTTGTGTGAACCTAGGTTTAGAGAAGTAAGGTCAAGTTCACATAGCCTAGAAAGAGTTGGAGGACGGATTCAAAATAGGTGTATTTAGCTCAAAGCCAGTGGGTTAAGGGCTTCCTGTAAGACCTTGAGGGTGCTGACCCAGCCTCAAGGAGACAGAGCAGGCTGGCCTCTGGCCTGGAGGAAGGCCTTGGACCTGGTGCTGCCAACTGCAGAAGGGGCTGTTTGGGGAGCTCCTACCAACACGTCCCACATAACAGGGCTCACCTAGGCATCACATCCTCTTTTTTCTCCCTTTACTCCCGAGAGGAGACAGTGGGCAGCGGAGCAGGAGTGCCTAAAAAGAAACACGTGTCCTCAGCATTCCAGCTACAGCTCCCTGCCTGCCCACTCCTCTGCGCCTCCCCCTCACTCCCCCACCAGCCTCTGCCCCTGAGCAGCCTTGTCCTTGGTGATGCCACCTTTGGCTCTCCCTGCACCTCCAGTTTGTTTCCAGAGGCCTTGAAAGCCAATCTTTCTTCATGACAGAGCCTCCTCCCTCCTCTACTCATTATCTCTCTTTCCCTGGCTCCTGGGTGCCCCCCGCCAGGGAGAGACAGTGATGGGTGGAGACACAAGGACATGTGGCTCCCAGTCCTGATAGACTTCCTACATGCCATTGAGTCAATCCCTTCCCTTTTCTGGCCTCTTGCCCTAACTGTGCGATGGGCCAATCTCCAAGGGCCTTGTCAGCCTTGGGTTTCTCACCAGGCAGCAGAGACCCGTTGCCCTAATGGAGAGAAGCAGAATGAACTCCAGCTGGAGGTTGAGAGCAGACCTGGAGGCAGAGAGGAGGCCCACAGGACTGTGTTCAGAATGGAGGGCTAAATCGGGCATAAGGGCATAAAGAGGCTGGTATCTGCTCACCCTGGCCCCTTTTCCTGTGACTGCTCCCTCAATATGTATTCAGCAAATCATTGTGGAGCAGCAGCTCTGGACTAGGCAATGAGTTAGGTGCCTAGGGAACAGCAGTGAGCAAGGTGGGCATGGTCCAGCCTGCTAAAAGTTGCAGCAAACCCTTGGTTCCTCAATTACGCCTTACAGTTCCAGCCACAGCATCTACTACTCTTCCCTAGAGACTTGGAGAAATTTAGGGTCTGATCATCCAAGGCCACACAGAGAATCAAAACTGAAAATTGGGCTCAAATTCTCATCTCCTGGCCACCACGACCTTCTCCTACTTTGTCAAAATTTTTTCCCTAGAATCCTAGACTCACTGATGCAGAAGGTACTTTAATCATGCTGAAAAGCCTGCAGATTTACAAAGGAAGCTGTAACTAGGAACAACTCGGCCTGCTGGGAAGCTGCTTCTCCCAGGTACACACGAGCAAGACACATGACTTCACTCCTCTGTGCCCCCACAGCATTTTGTTTCCCCACGTCGGCACAGCAGGGGGTGCAGGCTGCCCCCTTTCATCATTTACTTGTGTTCTTGTCTCTGGCACTGAACTGGGGGTTCCTTGAGAGCAGAGCTGTGTCTCCTCCATCTCCGTATCTCCCAGGCCTGTGCCAGGCACACATGGGGAGGCAATTCACTGGGTTCCTGTGGCATGGAATTGACCATGTTGCTCCTGAAACGTAGTTCCTTCCTTCCCTCCTTTCCTCCATCTTTCCATCTTTTCCTTCTTTCCTTCCTTTTCCTTTCTTTCTTTTCCTTTCTTTCTTTCTTTTTCTTTTTCTTTCTTCTTTCTCTCTCCCCTCCTCTTCTCTTCCCTCCCTCTTTTCCTTCCTTCCTTTTTCCTTCCTTCCTTCCTTCCTTCCTCCCTCCCTTCCTTCCTTCTTTGAGACAGGGTCTTGCTTTGTCACCCAGAGTGGAGTGCAGTAGTGCCATCTTGGCTCACTCCATCCTTGACCTCCTGAGCTCAAATGATCCTCCCCCCTCAGCCTCCCAATTATCGAGACTACAGGCACGCACCACCACAGCCAGCTAACTTTTTGTAATTTTACTACATGGGGTTTCACCATGTTACTCAGGCTGGTCTTGAACTCTGGGCCTCAAGCAATCTGCCTGCATCAGTCTCCCAAAGTGCTGGGATTCCAGGCATGAGCCACTGCACTCAGCCCCTGAAATGTAGTTTCTTCTGTGCCTGTTCTCAGTGAGTGAGCTCTGGAGGCAGGTGCCGAGCATTTGTGCTGTGGTTCTGTCACTCACTAACCCCAACTTTGTGCCAGTGACCTAACCTTTCTGTGCCTTGCTTTCTCACTGGTAAAATATCACCAATCATATTACTGATTCATGGGTTTGCTGTGAAACATTACATGTGTCATGGTACATTACTATGTACCGGACACCCCAAACAGTGTCTGGTACATAGTAAATGTTCAGTTTTTATTACCACTATGACTACTGCTCCCACCCCTACTACTGCACTCACTACTACTATCATTTTAACTTAAGGAGGTATGAAGCTATTTTCTGGATAGGCTTCTAGAAGTGCATGTCCCTCATGTCTGACTGTCAGCCTAAAGGCTGCCCACTAGCCTAGCTCTTTTCCAATTTTCTTATGCCTAGAACTCACCTGGGGATCTCATTAAAATGCAGGTTCTGATTCAGCAGATCTGGGGTGGGGCTAGAGACCCTGCACTTCTAATGAGCTCCCAGGTAGTGCTGGCACTGCTGGTCCAGGGACTACACTTTCCACAGCAGCCCTTGCCGATATTAACTACCAAAGAGAGCTACTGTCTCTTGAAAACCCAGTAAGTGGCAGGCCCTGTGGGAAGTGCTCTGTATGCATTATCTCCTTGAATCCTTGCATCAGCCCTGAAGGGTATGTACTTTCATCCCGATGTTACAGATGAGAAAACTGAGGTTCAGAGAAATCAAGTGACTTTCTCAAAGTTACACAGCTTGGAAGTGGCAGAGACAGGGTCTGAACTCAGGCCAGGCTGACTCTCAACCCCTGTGCTTTCCATTCTGGCAAAGAGCCTCCCTGTGGCATGGCATCTCTCAGGGGATGTCTGTCCCTCCACAGACAGAGGACTGCAACGCAGCACCTGAAGTGATAGCAATAAATCACTCTCCGGGCACAGCTCTTCAGCATATCCAAAGTACTTGCCTGCCCACTACAGGCCTGGTAAAGAGGCAGGGCAAGGACCTGGATCCCTGTTGGAGCGGGTGAGGACTGGGAGCTATTGGGGTGGGTGTGAGGGCAGGCAGAGGGTAGAGGAAGGTCCTGACCTGGATTCACCAAGGGATGGCCCCTTGGTGGGGCCCCATGACCCAGAAGCTATTCCTCATCCCTATCTATGCTCAGGAATCCTCCAAGGTTGCAGACTCAGGGCCACTGAAAGTCACTGGCCCACAGCGCAAGATGCTGAGGTCTCAACCAGAGGGCCCATTTTATGCACTGGGGGCAGAATAGCAAGCCAGCAAGAAGCCCATGTGTTCTCACTGGCTTCTTACCATCGGGTAAGCCCACAGCCTCAGTGGAGAGAGCCTGGTGCTTCTGGCAGCTCCATGGTTCAGGGCTGCTGTGTCCCAGCCAAGCCTAGAGACATCCGCACACCTTCTGGCTTCCTGATTATGCCCATTCCTTTTCCTGACTAGGCCCATAACATCCTGTTCTCACACAGCGCATAAGATGATAAACATGAGTTACCCTCTTGGGTCTTTCCTGGGTCTCCTAACTTGGGACCATGGATCTGTTGGGTGTCTGAGAGACAGGTTTCTTGGGTCTCAGATTCCCCTAGAATTGTAAGCCAAACCATAAGGGGATGTGACATTTTCTGGAGTGACTATTCATAGCTTTTACCATTCATCTACTCATTTAGCAAATATTGATTGAATGCCTACTCTGTGTGGGGCACCCAGTTGGGTACTAGGAGTACAGTAATGAGTAGGACAGAGATCCTTGCCTCCAGGGAGCCTCCCATCCAGTAGGGAGTCAGTGAACCAGTAATATCTACGTGTAAGGACAGATAGTGATCCTGGGGCCCAGGACTCTGTCTAGTCCGGTGTCATTCACTACATAAACAGGCACTGCTAACATGTTTGAAGGGATACCCGAGTGAGGGTCAAGGTAAGGAAGGGATAGGGCCTGCCAAAGGTCATACCCTCAAAACAGACCCTCAGGCTTCAGGGCTTTCCTGTGGGGCACTGACCATCACATGCATGAAGTGTTTAAGTGGGCATGGAGCTAATCGACAGAACCGCAGATGAGAACGACCACTTTGGGCCCGGCATATTTTTTGGTGACCAAAAAAGCCACCCCCACCTCCATTCCTATTCTGAACTTACCCGTTTCCAACACAGATTGCTTATAGGGGAACCTCAGCCCACACCTCTCTTAGCCCAAAGGCAGCTGTTCTCTTTCTAGCCTGCTGGGTGGGCTCTGGACCTTCTGAGGCCTCACTCCTGAGAAGGTCCAGCTGGTGGGCCCAGCTGGGGATTTCAAGGACGATGGGGCCCATCTGGAGGGAACTTGGAGTGAGGCAGAGGGGCCAGTAGGGAGGAAAAGTCCCTTGGGAACAGAAGCCTGTGCTGGAGAAACTCAGAATGATGCAAAGAAGAAAAAAAAAAGGCTAGGAACCTCGGTTGGCATTCATGAGAGCGTTCTGAGGCCTGAAAGAGCTCTGAGAGGTCACCTTCACTCACCCACCTTCATCTAGGATGCATTTCCTCTGTGTCTGAATCTGTGTCAATGTGCAGTTTCCAAAGGCTCTTGGCTGACGAGCGAGCCCTCTCCTTTCCCACTGTACCTTAGCACTCTGCTCTTTCTTCTCTGGTGGCTCCTGCTGCTCAGACACCAGGCAATGCGTGGGGGAAAGGTAAAGAGTGGATCCAAAGCTGAAGAAGTCCTCTCTCTGTTCTAGAGTACGCCAGTTTCATGCAGGAAACCAATCCTAAAGAATTTTCTCAGATACAATGCAGTCAGTGGTTTGGGTCTTCTGAGGAGAGAGAATTAGGTCTTTGGAGGGTGGGGTAGGGGGACCAGCAGGGAGAGTAAGGAAAGGCCTCCCAAGAGGAGGTATCCAGAAGAAGTGAAAGGCTCTATGGACAGAAGGTCATCTCAAGCTTCCAGGGAGCTGCCTGCTCTGGTCAAATCCTCATTCAGATGTTCAATTCCCCTCTTCCATGTTTTAGCCAAATGCTTGCTCAGCCTCTCCTTTCCCACTTCCCGAGGCAGGGAGCTCATTCCCTCTCAGGACAGAGATCATTTCAGGACAGCCCTAACTCTAAGAAAGTTGCTTTCTTGTCTCTCTCCCTTCCTTCCTTCCTTCCTTCCTTCCTTCCTTCCTTCCTTCCTTCCTTCCTTCCTTCCTTCCTTCCTTCCTTCCTTTTGAGACAGAGTCTTGCTCTGTCGCCCAGGCTGGAGTGCAATGGCGCAATCTCGGCTCACTGCAACCTGCACCTCCTGGGTTTAAGTGATTCTCCTGTCTCAGCCTCCTGAGCATCTGGAACCACAGGAGCATTCCACCACATCCGGTTAATTTTTGTATTTTTAGTAGAGATGGGGTTCCACCATGTTGGCCAGGCTGGTCTCAAACTCCTGACCTCAGGTGATCCGCCTGCCTCAGCCTCCCAAAGTGCTAGGATTACAGGCACGAGCCACCGTGCCTGGCCCGAAAGTTGCTTTCTTCAACTGGGCTGAACTCTGTCTCTTCGTGGCTTCCATCCATGGGTCACAATGCTGTCTCTGATGCACCTAGTCTCTGTCTTCTCCCTCTGCCCTCCAACACCCCCTTAGAGGTCTGAAGCATCACCATAGCCATGGCATCTGAATCTTCTCCAAGCCAAACAACCCCATTTCCTTCAATCGTTCCTCATGAGACCAGGGTTCCTGCTTGCTCCATGGTGTGTTGTTGCCTCCCTGGTCATGCTTCACTGGGACTGTGGTACCCTTAATATGTGGCACACAGAGCTGACACCATATTCCAGAGCAGTCTGTCACCTCCTTGTTCTGGAAACTTCACTTCTATACTGCCTACAGATGCAGCTGAAGGTTCCACGGATGTATTTGGTCAGACCATGCACATGACAGGCACCTCCTCGGCTCTGCTCCTTGTCCTCCCACCTGGTTCCCCCTTGCCAGCCTATATTCGAAGACTGCATTCAAGGGCAAGACCTAACATTTCTCTCTGTCATATTTACTTTGTAAGCTTCAGCCCCTCGATCTAGTCTGTCAGGAATGGGAATGTTTTTGAAAACAGACTCTGAAAGCCAATGAGATGTGCTCCTCCTGCCCACAGTTGGACCCAGGCTCCAAATTCGATCATTGAACAGTCACATCCACACAAGCGCAATGAGGTACTTGTCTGCAAATTCGTCCAGAGACCTTGATGCCTGGAGGTCAGAAATCAGCCTCCCCGTATGCTGCCCTGTGGCCCCAGGAGCCTGAAGGAAATACCAAGTACATCTAGAAGTTGATGGGTGACCCATGGGAGAAGGGGTCAGATGCCAGTCACTCAGTCAGCCACCATTTCCTGAAGATTGTTGTAGGCTCCAAGTGACATATGGGATAATGCGGAGAACATCAGAGACATCATCTACTGCCTCTGCCCTCTGGAAGCTTCTAGTCTCACAAAAAGGAAGACTAGAGAGGCCCTAAAGGCAATATAGTAGGCTGAATAATATCCCCCAAAGAGATTAGCTCCTAATCCCTGGAACCTGTAAATGTGACCTGATTTGGAAAAAGGATCTTGGCAGATGTGATCGAGTTAAGGGTTTCTAAATGCAGTCGTGTAAGAGAGAGATATCCTTATAAGAGGAAAGCAGAAGGAGACTTGATATAGAAAAAGAGAAGGCCATGTGATCACAGAGGCAGAGACTGAGTGGCCACAAGCCAAGGAATGCCCGCAGCCACCAGAAGCTAGAAAAGACAAGGACCAGATTCTGCCCTAGAGCCTCTGGAAGGAGCATGGTCCCATCAACACCTTGATTTTGGCCCAGGAATACTGACTTTAGATGTCTAACCCCCAGATCTGTGAGAGAATACATTTTTGTTGTCTTCAGTTACTAAGTTTGTGCCCATTTGTTACAGAAGCCACAGGAAACTGAAATAGGTAATGAGGGAGATCCACAGGCAGGTGAAGGGCCTGGACCACAACCAAGGCAGGCCAGGCAACTGATGGCCGTAAATCTCAGGCAAGGCTTCCTGGAAGAGGCAGGCCTGGAGCAGGGACCTCAAGAATGGTGGAGGAGGGGGCTGAGCAAAGGGAAGAAACAGGGCTCCTTGGGCTGTGGCAATTGAGCAGATCAGGTCTGGTGTGGCCAGAGATCACTGAGACTGCAGAAGTGAAGGAGGGTGGTGTGTGTGTGAAAAGGCCACATCCTGCCATGTTACCATTTTACTTTCCTCCCGGGGAAGAATGAACAGCAGAATGCTGCATCACCAGCGGGGTGGCCCTGGGTCATGCTGCAGAAAGCCAAGATGTGGGTCAGGCAGACCCGGCTCTAGCACCACCACATACTGGCACCTGCTGCCTTCCTGAGCCTCAGTCTCCCCATCAGCAAAATGGGGCTGATAATATTGGTGCAATTTCCATGCATATTTTCTCATTTCCCAGCTTCCCCTTGTTGTCAATTTATCTCCTTTAAGCTAGATGTCCATAGGCTTTTAAATGAAGGGATGCTAGGGGGACATGGAAATGCCAAGACCCCCCTCCTTGGGATGAGGCAGGGGTTAAGCAAAACAGTAACGCTGAAGGCCAGTGCCCTCCCTGCTTACTTCCAAGAGCCGCTCTGCCAGGGCAGGTGCCCCTTCCTCCCCAGAGGGCCTGGCTCCTCCCTGCTGACGTCTCCCAGCCCAGCTCCCAGGCAGCCTCAGGGAGGCATGGAGGAGAGTTGAGCTTGGCTATTTATAACATGGGATGTGATAAACACTTCCAAGAGATATTTCCCGATAGACCAAATTCAACGGAGATTACATAAGCAATTAGATCTTCTGAGCTTTCTGCTATCTTCTTGCACGGAGGCTGCCAAAAGCATGTGTGAGCAAGTCTTTCTTGATAATCATACATTCTACTTCACGAGGATGTAATTGAAATGTTTCAGGTGAGCAAGCCCACCCTCCCTCCCTGCTCCACGACTCACCATCTCCCTTCAGCTGCCACATGCTGGGTAGGGGACCTCAGGGCCTCTTCTTCTCAGCCAGCTATATGTTCTTGGGCAAACATCTGCCCCTCTCCATACAGATATAGGGCCAGACAAGCTGGCATCTTGAAGGATGTTGGGAGATTTGAGGACTCCCATGCCAGGGGCTTTGGGAAGAAGAGCACTAACCAGGGAGCCCCAGGCCTGAACTGGAGCCTTACTGCCCCACGCACTTGCTGACTGGCCTCAGGCAGGACTTTTGCTCATTCTGTACCTTGGTTTTCCCTTCTGTACAATGGGGAGAACAACACCTAGACTACAGTGCTGTCATGAGAATTATGTGAGACCGTGTCTGTAAAGCTACCAGCCTGGTCTATGGTAGGTACTCAAGACATTGTGAATCCTAGGGTCCCTTTCCGCTCTCTGGTCTCTCGGCATGCAGAGACCACAGTCAATAAGGAGTTTGGCTCCTGGTTCATCTGGCCTGCCCTCCCTGGACCCACCTTCCTCCTATACCACTCGCTTCTCCCCAAGTGCAGACGCTGCTTTCTCATTCACTAGGCTGTAATGGCTTGAACAGTGGGAGTGATCTCTTGCTAAGGATGAGAGCTGTCTGCTTTCGATAAGGCTCGTGCCTCCACTTCTTCCTGGCCCAAGTGCCAAGACTCAAGCTGATCCTCAGGTGCTGGCCCTTCCCACCACAGTAGGGTCTTTTGTCTGTCAAAATGTGCAGGTCCAAATCCCCCAAAGCCTTAGAGCCGGCAGCCACCGGGTCCTGGCTCTCGTGAGTCTGGCTGTCTTGACTCGGCACACAGTGGCCCAGCAGGCCTGCCCGCCCACTTTGTCCATGGGAAACTGGGCAGGATGGCTGGCTGGCAGCAGCCTGAGGTGGCTGGGGAGCTCGGGGGAGGCCTGGCCCTAATTGCCCTCTCATTCCTCAGCTCTAGCTGTTCTCCTCATGTACCCTGGGCTCCTGCCATACTCACTTGTTTCCTCTGTTCTTCCCACCTCTGGGCCTTCGCCTGTGCCGGCCCCTCAGCCTCTGCTCCATCTCCATGTATAAGTCCCCACTCATCATACAGGTCCCAGTCCAAACACCGACCCACTCTGGGAAGGCAACCCTCTCCAAGACCGGCCCTCCCAGGGGCTTAGTGTGTCACCCTCTCCTGGTATCAGGGTGTGCCTTGTGTCTATGCTCTCTGTGGTCCGCTATGGCTAGCCTGGAGCCTAGCTCAGAGGAGATGCCCTGAGGCATTTTTGCCAGTAGCATCAGGGTGGTCAGTACGGGAGACAGTCAGGCAGGTGGAATCTCTGCCCCCAAGGCCAAGCAGAAACTGGTTAGCGCAGGTGGGGGATACTTTCAGTGGAAGAAATGGAAGTGAGGGGTTGAAGGAGGGTGGAGCCTCTTAAAGCTAAGACAAGACTTTAAGGGTATTCAGCAAGCACTCAAACAAGGTTATTGTGGGATCCCTGGAAATACTTCTGCTGTGTAAGTGGCAAGGGTTCTGTTCTAATGTGGTAGACAGACACAGAAAACTGGCTCTGGAATGAGAAGACCACTATGCAATCAGCTATGTGATCTTGGCCAAGTCACCTGTTCTGACTCTCAGTTTCTTCACTGTACGATGGGATAGGAATCCCTACCTTATGTGGCTGTCCCAAATAAATAATAGCACGTAAACACTAGGTGACAGCACATGTGTGCAAGTTCTTGGCATTCTGTCAGCACCCAAAAAAACCACCATTTCCTTTCCCTACCAGGCTCCCTAGGGAGCCCACTATCTATCTAGGGGCCATATTCAGTAGAGCCCAAGTAGATTCCTAAGTGTTGAGTGCCTGGAAATTGACTAATGGGTTTTTTTTTTTTTTTTTTTTTGAGATAGAGTCTCACTCTGTCACCCACGTTGGAGTGCAATGGCGTGATCTCAGCTCACTGCAACCTCTGCCTCCAAGGTTCAAGCGACTCTCCTCAGCCTCCCGAGTAGGTGGAATTACAGGCGCCCACCACCACACCCGGCTAATTTTTTGTACAGGTATTGATCAACTGACGACCTATGCAACTTACGACCATTCGACTTTACGACCACAATCGCTAGCCACGACTGCTCCGCGTCTGGCAGTGCAAACGTTGCCCAGCTGGGCCTATGACAGTGCGGACCAGCTTCCGGCAGCATACCATTTCTGCGTGCACCATTTCAACTGTTATCCCAGACTCGGTACAGCAATTTGTGTTTTGTGTCTTGGATATTTCCCATCAAACCCCTCCCAAGATGTCTACCATCTTGAGGAATTGCCAATAAGATGTTTCGTACATGTTTATATATTTTGATATGTTTTGCAACTGGGAAAATGTTTCCTACGGTATTTTTTACACCTGTATTTTGTATTTTTGTATGCACCTGTATTTTGTAATTTTGTATGTTTTGCAAATATTAAACCAGTTGTACTGGTAATGCAGTGTTTTACTTAAACCTGACGCATGTAAAAATAAGAAACAAAATGATGTCGAGATGATACAAATGGCATAAAATGAACAAAGAAAATTATGATATATAACAATAATGAAAGAAAAGTATGATAAAATATGACTTAAAGATTTTTATAACATCATTTCACAGTACTGTACATATAGCCTACTCAACTTACGACCAAATCGTGTTACGACCGGTCTGTCAGAACCAATCGTGGTCATAAGTCGAGCACTAGCCGTATATTTGGTAGAGATGGGGTTTCGCCATGTGGGCCAGGATAGTCTCAAACTCCCGACCTCGTGATCTGTCCCCCTCGGCCTCCAAAAGTGCTGGAATTACAGGCTTGAGCCACCGCGCCCAGCCAAGTAATGAGTTCTTAAAGGGACCTTTTATGAGGACAGGGGTCAAGGGAGTAAGGTTAAATGACTACAGCATAGATGCAGATGAGACAACAGCAAGAATTCTCAGATGAAGCTGACTTGGAACCAATAAACTTTTAGAAAGGAAGGATCCGGTAAGGAATTGACATCTGAGCTCAAATCTGTATGACCTGAAGGACCTGGCCATGAGAAGTGCAGCAAGTGTCTTCCGATAGAGGGAACAGCAATGCGAAGGCCCTGAGGCAGGGACCAGCTTGTAGGTTCAGGGCACAGAAGAGATGGGTGTGATTGGAACAGAGTGTGTAAGAGGAAAGCAATCCCAGATGATAACACCTGTAATCCCAGCACTTTGGGAGGCCAAGGTGAGTGGATCACTTGAGGTCAGGAGTTCAGACCAGCCTGGAAAACACGGTGAAATCCCATCTCTACCAAAAATATCAAAATTACAGGGTGTGGTGGTGTGTGCCTGTAGTCCCAGCTACTTGGGAGGCTTAACTGGGTGGATCGCCTGAGCAGCAGAGGTTACAGAGAACTGAGATGGCACCACTGCACTCCAGTCTGGGTGACAGGGTGAGACCCAGTCTCAAAAAAAAAAAAAAAAAAGAAAAGAAAAAAAAAAAGAAAGAACAAAGAACATTTACTTGGCGTCTATTATATGTGCATCCTTCATCTCACTAAATCCTCCCGCCTGCTCAGTAAAGTCAAACTCACTTACCTCCTCTGAACTAAGAAGGAAATTTGGGCTCAGAGAGGCAAGCGGCTTGCCCAGAGTCACACAGCAAAGTGGCAGACTAGAACTAAGAGCCAGATCTGTGTGATTCTAAAGCTTATGTGCTTTCCATGATGCTGTGACTGGGGCCTGGGCTAGGTCAAGCCTTTGGGTCCTGCTTTTCTCGGCATCAGCTCTCTGAAGAGGAGTTTCTTGCCACTACTATGTTCTAAACCCAGCCCGGAGCCTGCTCAGCCCACCTGCTTTTCCTCTCTCACTCCTGAGACCAGCCACTCTCAACTTTCATGTCTTCATCTGTAAAATGCAGGGACAGCCCACTGTCACTATGGCAATGTGAGGGCTAAATGAGATGAGATGAGATAGCAAAAGCTCCCTGTCTACAGTCTGGCACGCTCCCTTCCCTTCTTCCTCTTGGCTTCAGGATTCACCTGGGGCCCAGATGCCCAGCAAGCTGCCCCCGCTGCCCTGGTGCTCCCTTTTTCACGCAGTTCCCCACTGAGAAGCCAGTTCCCCTAGGCAGGGCCCAGTCAGACGCACGCTCTCCCTTGCTCTCGCTGTCCCTTCCTCGGGGCTCAGGCAGATGCGATGAGTCCTGTCATGCAAAAAGGATGCAGAAGCAGGAAGAAAAGCTCATTTCCTCTGGCATGATTTTTTTTATCCCCACCAAAACCAAACATAACTGACACCCACTCTGTGGGGCCCAAGTCCCTCTGGGGAAACAGAGAGGAAGCAAAATATCCATCCCATGCCTTTCCCCTCCGCATCCCAGCTCTCCTGCCACAAAGCCTCAAGAATACTTCAAACCAAAGCAAAGCACTTACTCTCAGCACAGCACTCTTATGGTACATCTGGGAAATCTCAGGCTCAGGGAAACGGACTTGGCCAAGAGCACACAGCTACTTAACAGTGGCACCAGAAATGAAATCCTTGTCTTCATTCCCAGAAGTGTGCCTTCGCTTCTCATCGTGACCACATCACAGACCGCAGGTACCTGGCATGTGAACCCATGTGGCCCCTACTAGCTTCCGCTATTCTATGCAGGGGCCAGGCAAGGGGGATTGTTGGTGGGAGGTGGTGTATGTTCAGAATCTCTTACAAGCCCCTGACCCTTGCTCTCTGTTCGCAGGACAGAGGTTCTATCCTGGGTCACCCCAGAGGGAGGACTTATTCCACAAGCTGTGTGGGTCAAGGGCCCAGGAATGGACGCCACCACTGTTCTCTTGCCTCAACCACCCACTTCCATCCCTGGAGACTGGCTTCCTCCCAGATTACCTGGCACCCACTATGCCCCCTCTTGGTGGCCCCATCATTGACCCTAGCCCAGACCCTCTCCCACTCAAGCCAGGAAGAGCGGGAGGGCACAGAGAGGCCATGAGGAAACTCGTGCTGAGCCGGCCCTTGGGGACCTCACATTGGTGAGCAAGAAAGGGGCCATGGCCTCTGGGGGTGAGAGAGCCAGCGCGGGATTATGGGCTCCTCGCTCGGAAATGATTGGTCGTGACAAGCTCACTGCAGGAACAAAGCCATGTGAAATTGACCTCATCACCAGCGATCAGATCAGATTGTTTAGTGTAAGGGGAATGTGAGGGGGTGTTCAGCTGGGAGATGACCTAGTTAGGGCCTTAAAGAGGCAGAGCAGCTGCCCCACTCTGGGGAGGGGGAGGCCCCCACTGAGCTGCAGGTAAAGGAAGACCCATTCCCATGCAGGCCCTTCAGCATCTCCAGAGGGTGGCTGAGCACCTGGGCTAGGGTCTAGCTTCAGGGAACTAAGGGACAGTGGTAGAAGAGGCAGGGCAGGAAGCAAGAGCAGAATTCCTATACCTGTCCAGGGAGATCAAAGAGATAGAGCAAAAACCAGGGCACCTCAGAGGGTAGGAGTTGGGGAGATCCTAGGGGACAAGGGCTGAATTTATTTAACAATTGGTTGTTTCTTTACTATACCTCAGATGCTATTCTGAATATTTTACATGTATTAACTCAACCCTCAAAACAAATCAATGAGGTAGATACAATTATGATGCCCATTTTATAGATGGGGCAAAGTGAGGCTTGCAAATCTATTATGTGGCCCAGCCTGGGCCATCTGGTTCTGGAGTCTGTGCTATTAACTGCTATATTCTACGGCATCTCCTGTCTTGGACAGGGTTGACCAAATGCGGCAGGCCAAATAAAGACACTAGGAGGAGGTGGCCAGTGCCTTCAAGGCCTTTCTTTCCCATCAGGCCCTAGAGGCACCAGGAGGCCCGGAGGCTGGGGCAGGGAAGAGAGCGCCTGTCAGGAACTTCAGGAACAGGTGCCTGCTTTCTCCTTGGATCCTATTTCCTGACACTTGCTTGAGGAACGGAGAGGGGAGGGAAAGCAAAGGGACATGTGGCCAGCTGGGCAGAGCAGGCCCCTTTCTGCCAAGTGCTGCCTTAGGGAATATGACTCCTGCTGCCTATGAGGTATAGGGGGATGCCAGAAGGGGGGCAGGTCTTCTGGTGGGGCGCATGGTGTTAACCCTTTCATCTGTGATATGTATGCAAAAAGCTTAGCACAGGGCCTGGCACAGAGAAGTAAGGCACCCACCAAATGTGCAACAAACAGCAAAATGCACTGAGGGTAGGGCCAGAGCGACACCTGCAGCGTGAAGGATCCTGGTTGGCTTCTGGGAATCATTCCAGGGAGAAAAGAAATCTCCCCTTGAGAGCTTGAAGCATAAAGAGAACTGTGCCACCCCAAGGAGTTTGGAAGCACCTGAGGCCAGTGCCTGGGTGGAATCTGCTGGGAGTTGCAAGGGTGCCAGCTCTGATGGAAGTTGAGCAGTAGATGCAGAACTGGTCTGGCCAGGCTAGGCTGGGCCCCTTCCTAGTTTGGTGCAAGCTGAAGAGCCCAGGCTGGCAGGATCTCAAGACTTCATGCCTGCTCGCTAGGGAGTAAGTGGCTTAAAGGAACTCTTGCTATGCTCGGTCGCTGGACTGAAGGTGCTAACTGAATGCTCTGCGCCTCTCTTCTTACAGGGCATCCAGTCCTGAATGTGCTCCCAGAGCAGACCTCTCTGCTGTCGGGCTCTTGCCTGTCCAGTTCCCTGAACACCTGAGGTCTCCTGTCAAGCGCTTTGGGTCTCAGGCAGAGACGGGCCAGCCTGCCTCCTGCCCTGGCCTGCTTTCCAGCTGCCTGCCTACCTTCCCTATTTCCCTATTCCCTCACCTTATCTCAGACTGAGGTTCATGAACATGACCTGCTGAGACTTCATTTCTAACCCTCCCTGGAATATTTCTGCCGCTCCTACTAACTCCCTCCCCAATTTGGCTTCGAATGGGGATCTCTCCCAGGATGCAGAGCAACTACGATGGGGTGGAGAGCCTCTCATACTCTCCTGAGAGCCCACATTGAGAGAATGCAGGCAAGAAAGGACCTTACGTCTTCCGGGAGACCTCTGACGGACTGCCGGAGCGCAGAGGGAGCTGGAGTGACCTGGGTGATCCCCAGGACCACAGTTTGGGAGGGAAGCCAGGTCCATAGAGATTCTAGTCCACTTCTAGAAAGGATCTCCTGTCAGTTTGAGCTGTTCTGCCAGGGGACGGCTGAGTCTGTGGAAACAGAGGCTAGATAGAAATCCATGAGAGATGTAAGAGGGCCAGCGAAGGGAGGGGGGCACTATTCTATCCCCACGTCCTCCTCTGTGTTTCTTTGTTGCAATTGCTACAGCCCCGTGGGATGTTAACTTCTGGTCAGCTCTCCTCACCAGAACATCTGTGCAAGTTCTCGAAGTTAAAGACAAAAAGGTCAAGAATAAACTCAAGCCATGGCTTAGGAGTGGCAGCGGGGAAGAGAGGAGGAAAGAGACATGGAAAAAAGAAAAGTGGGATGGGGAGGTGCAGCAAAAGCAAAGACAGAAAAAGGAAGAGATAGATACATAGAAAGAGGGACAGAGACATCAAAGCAAATACAGAGAACAGTTCCCTGGACTTCGTTCTCCTTTGTCTCCAGCCCAGCGGCGTTGAGGTTTCTGAGGAGCCTAACTGACCCTTAACCCTACATGTTGCTTCAAAAGAGAAGGAGTGGCCCCCAAGGGTAGCTGTGCCAATTGCATTGGTCAAGACCTTGGAACATGCCTGGCCCAGGACACCACGCTTCTCCTCGGTTGTGCCTTTGGGCAGAGAGAGGCTTCCAATGGGGCCCCTGAGGTGCCCAGATGGGAAACGCCAAGAGAAGGCTCTGGGGGAGATGGTCTTTGACTTTATAGCCCTGAAGAGCTGCCACTGGGTAGAGGGGGCAGACTGGGGTCTGGTGGCCCCAGGGTACAGAGCTGTGACCCATGGGTGGCAGCCACACAGAGGTAGCACTCAGCTCAATCCAGGGAAGGACTTGACAGCCATCAGAGCTTCACAAAGGGATGGAGTAAGAGAGGCCAAGAGAGGCTGGCTGACCACCTGGTGGTGGAGGGCGAGGGCCCAGCATTGCGTGGCAATGAAACTAGACAGCTTCAAAGCCTAAGAGAGGAGCTGATTCTGTGATTCCCTCTGTGCTGGGTGACACATCTTTCCAGCCCAAAGGAGAGAATCCTGCTATTACTTTACATAGCCAAGCTTTCTAACAAGGCTTCTACATAAGAATGTTTCTATGTTTCTAATCTGAAGAATATGCATGTATCTATGTTGTCATCTCTATGACTATGTAACTATATACGCATTTATAAATTTCCATATCTCTGTATCTCTATATCTATTTATCTATGTATCTAAATGCAATTATATCTAAGTAACTATATGTCTATTTATACATCTCTTTGCTCTGTATCTATCTATGTCTCTATGCATCTTTCTCTCCACTTCTGAATGTGGCTGATGGAGCTCCTGGAGGTTTAGAGACCCCTGCTTCCTCAGCTGCCTCTGTCCATGGCCATTGCCGGCCTTCAGGCCAGTTGTTCAAGGCTTGGCCTCCCAGCCTCATTTCCCACAGGACAGTGGCCATCCTGGGCTTGGGCCAAGGGGTTACTGCGAGGATCCTGGCCAAAGTCTGGAAAGCCACCCTTGCAAGCCAAAAGACGTTGCTCTGCTTGCCTCTGGGAGTGATTAAGACAGAAGCAGGAAGAGAATTCTGGGGAAGTGTGGGGGAGGGGAGGGTGGGAGATGGAATGTGGGAGCAGCGGAGCACTTGTTAATTTTCATCACGGGAGGCAGAACACCCAGATTAGTGGCCCGGTGTTGTCATGTACTTGCTGTGTGATTCAGGACAAAGTCCTGTCTTTCTCTGTGCTTTAGTGTTTCCGTCCACACTATGAGCATCTTTAAGAATACTTCCGAAGCTGCTGCCCTGGAGTCTGGTGACAGGGCAACAGTCACCAAACTTTTACAATCATGAACTCTTATCACTAGAGCATTTTGAGCACACCTACTCAACATATTCACAGAAATGTGTTTATACATAATAGTGTTTAAGAACACAGACTCTGGGCCTGGCCTGTGGGAGTTTGCATGCTGGCTTTATGCTTGGGCAAGTGACTCCATCTCTTTCCACCTTAGATGCCTCCTATGGAAAGTGGAGCTGGTAATACTACTTACGGCCATAAGGTGTTGTGAGGATACTGTGACTTAATCCATGTGGTGTCTGGGACACAGTAAGTGTACACGTGTTGCTATTATTATACATGCATTACTTTACTAATTGATTAGATATAGCACAAATAACACCCTGAATGTCAAAACTGTCAAAGGATGAGACAAAAATAAACAAAACATATATTGTGATATTTTTCTTTGACTCCCCAAATGGGTCGCCTGGTGCAGTTGGAGTTGGAGGTGACGGTTGTAGAGTTTGGATGGGACACCTTCTCTCACCTTCTGACTGACTTTACCAGAGGAGCTTGAGTTTGACGGTGGCCCTGGGAACTGACTGGGATGGCCCTCACTACACAACCACTCCTAGGGCTGCTGCATCTTTTCAGGAAGCTTAAAGGGAGCCCCGCATCACCAGACCCCAAGGGCCAGCACTATCCCAGGGACCCTCCCACACCGTTCACAGGCTCTGGGGCTCACACATCAGGCCTCCAGTTTTTCCTTAGACCAGAGCCCCTTCTTCTTTCCCGCAGCATAGCTGGCCTCACAGGGCACGGCACCAACCTCTGAACCACAGATGAGCAAGCCAAGCCCAGGGGTCACACTTGGCATGAATCACTATTTCTCAAATTCATAATAAGAGCTCACCATTGGCTGGGCATGGTGGCTCACACCTGTAATCCCAGCACTTTGGGAGACCAAGGCGGGCAGATCACCTGAGGTCAGCAGTTTGAAACCAGTCTGGCCAACATGGTGAAAACCTGTCTCTACTAAAAATACAAAAATGAGCCTGGCGTGGTGGCGGGCGCCTGTAGTCCCAGTTGCTCGGGAGCCTGAGGCGGGAGAGTCGTGCACTTTCTTAAACACTTTACCTGCGCTGTCTCCTTCAATTGTCCCAAGGATCCTGTGAGGCAGGTGCTCTTACTCCAACGTGACTGATGCTGGAGGCACACCGTGAATAAACTAGGGAGCCGGACAAGCCTTCCAGCAGTGCGACTGGACAGCAGCCTCTTAACTACCTTGTGATGCAGAATGAACGAATGGGAGAACCGGCTCTCGGGCCCCCTTCAGACTATTCCAAGACACCTGCTGTTGCCTTCCTTAATTCTGAGCTTATCCGGACCCCTCAACTTCCCCGCCATTTTTCTCCGGGTCTCCAGGTCAGCGGGTCCAAAGCTCTTCCGGCGCCCCCTCCCCGTGCCGGCAGGGTCCCCCACCTCCTCGGAGCCCCGCCCCTCCGCGGCCGACCCGCAGGTAATCCCCTCCCCCTTCCTGCCCCCGGAGCGGCAGCCCCTTCCAATTAGCCCGGGCTCGGAGCCCCCAGGCTGGGACCGGCTTCTCCCCTCCCGCCCCCTCCCCCCACCCGGCTCCCACGTGGGGAGCCCGGCTCCCAGGCCTCGGCTGCCCCATTCACAGCTCCCTCCTCCATTGTCCTCGCACTGTCACTCACTCATGGTATTAGCATTTCTAAAGGCCCCTTCTCCGGGTCGCCGCTGTGGCTCAGCCAAAAAGGTGCTCACTTTAAAACCTAAGTTTTGGGAAAGGGTGCTTCCTAGGCTGCTCAAAAGCTTTTCTTTGGCTCCTTTAACTCTGGGCCTCAGTGTGTTAGCCGATGAAATGGGGAGAACTGTTTTCCCTCATCTCTAGGCTCAAAACACCCGGAGCTTCTCAACTCCAAGAGTGGTCGAGAAACGGGGCGGCCACCAGGGGCCCCAATCAACTGCCTGTTCCTTCCTCTGAGTTTTTTAAGCCCTGCCAGTCTGGACCCTCCATTTCCCACCCACGTGCCAGGGGAGACATGTAGTTTTGTCAAAACTGGTTTTCCCTGCCCTAACCCAGGCGCCTTTGTTAAGGGCCTGGCAGGATGGGGCATGAATGGGGGTGACTTCTTTGCCCTGGCATCTGAAAACAGCCTAAACACTTGGATGGAGAGACAGCGCCACCCAGTGGCTCCCTGGGCTCTATGCCAATGTTCCCTGGGGTGGATCCTCGCATACCTGGCTTCTGGGCTGGCAATGGAGGAGTCTCACCGGAGAAACCCTTTCACTTGCGGAATTTCATTTGCATTCGTTTAGCTGCTTCAGACCCAAAGCTAAATAAAGAGCTGATGGTTAGAGTCCCAGCCGGCTCAGCTCAACCTCACACCCCACCCCACCCCTCCCACCCCCTGACCACCGCCTTCACCACCTCTGCCCTGGGGCTCAGTCCATGGGCCTGGCAATGGCTCCTGCTCCAGACTCTGTTGCCAAGGGCCGGTCTTTTCCCCTCCTTGGGCCTCACTTTTCTCCATCTGGAAAATGGTAGAATTTTCACCAGCCACTCCCTCCTCCTGGTGGGCTGGGGCAATGGGCACTAGCTCGGGAGTTCCCTTTTTGTGGGGTGGAGGGAAGGTATGAGTTTGAGGGCCAGGCAGTCCTGCAAGTCAGTTGACCACCTGGACCCTGCGAATAGGCTGTGGCCGCATCCGTATGCCACTACCTGGAGACCCATGAGCTGCTGACCAGCCCCTCTGAATACCAGGAAAATGGGATACACCCCTCCCCCATGCCTGCTTTATTTCTTTAGTTCCTACACCCTGCTTCTGGCCTCTCCCTTCTTCCTATCCCCAACCCCGCCTGTTCAGCCATATGCTACAGGCTGCGGGCATTTTTCCTCAATCCTTGTAGGGAGCAAAATGAGGCAGGTGACCCCTGTCTCTAATTAAAGTCCCCTTTGTGCCTGGTTCCCTTCTGGAGCCCCTTCTGAACCTGCTCTGGCTGAAGCAAGTGTAGGGACCAAGGGAAAATTTCCCCTTCACCCTTGAAAGTTTCGCTGAAAAATCAACTCACAAAAGGCAGATTAATCAGAGAAAAGGCGTACAAATGTATTAACATGTGCACAAGGAGAATCATGGAGTGATTACCCATGCCCCCAGTGGGGGGCAGAAGCTTAGATACCATCTTGAGGTTACACAAAGAATGGGGCTTGGATCGTGGCAAACAGGTTATGGGAAGGAGGAGAAGAGGAATGATTGAATCGGGGAACAGAGATTAACGTGTAAATAGTTCTCTGGAATTTGAACGCTCCTGAGAGACACATTATTCTGTGAAAGGGTCTGTTCAGGTGTGCTTACATTCTTGGTTTTCTTTTCTGCAATAGATAATGAGATAACAGGGAAGAAAAAAAAAAAGCAGAACAATTATTCTCCTTGGAGGGTCTGTCCGGTCTTTTCGTAGATGGGGAAAGTCTTGTCCAGTGCCCGTTGCTGTCTAAAGACCTTTAATTCAAAATATTCCTTTTACCAGAGAGCCATATTTTGGGGTGAAACTCCTTGTGTTCCTTCACAGGCAATGAGGAGGGAAGGAAGGAGCCAATAGTTGACCCCAGAAATCTGGAGTACTCAGCCTACATCCCCCTGAAGCACCCGGCCTTCTCTGGTGGAGTCTCCCTCTGTGTGGCTTCGGGGAGACAGAGGACAAGGACTGGGCCTAGAGCTTCTTTTGTCTGAAATCTGCTTAGGCCTCCAGAAATACTGGACTGATGGAAAGAGCAGGAGAGAGGAGGAGGCCAGGTGGGGGAGGAGGAAGCAGAAGATACTCAGCTCGGTGATGTAGTGTCACCTCTAAGCAGGCTCCAACCCAGACTTTTCCCCAGTCCAGCAGGAGGTAGCGAGAAAGAGCTGAGAACAGGCCCAGCAACATGGATCTGCAGCATCAAGGGTAGGGCCCTGCTGGTCTTTAGCCCCTCTAGCTCCGCTCTGAAAAAATCAGAGAGGCCCTGGGACAGCTAGGTACAAGTGTGGGGTATTTAAGGGGCGGCCCCCTCATCCCAAAACAGCTCTACTCAGTCTGTCATTTTTATTAGCATTCCAGATGAGATTTTGCCTAGAGAAAATATAATGCCAACAAAAAAGAAAGTTTAACAAACCCTGAATTAACCCATGCCTACATTTTACAAAGGGAGAAACTAAGGCCTAAAAAGGCAAACTAAGCCGAACGCAGTGGCTCACACCTGTAATCTCAGCACTTTGGGAAGCTGAGGCGGGCGGATCACAAGGTCAAGAGATCGAGACCATCCTGGCCAACATGGTGAAACCCCGTCTCTACTAAAAATACAAAAATCAGCTGTGCTTGGTGGCGGGCACCTGTAATCCCAGCTACTCAAGAGGCTGAGGCAGGAGAATCACTTGAACCCGGGAGGTGGAGGTTGCAGTGAGCCGAGATTATGCCACTGCACTACAGCCTGGTGACAGATCAAGACTTCGTCTCAAAAAAACGGTAAATTAAGGTGGCATCTCCTGCGCTTATGAAGTCCTCAATCAACACTTTTAGAAGGAGCAATTAAATGCCATGAAATTTGCAAATAAATTTAAAGCATAGCTGAATTCACTTTCAATTTATATAGGACCACAGTACAAGACCTGCCGCCTTCTTAAGCCATCTAAGTAATTTATCACACAAGCAACAACAAAGAAACTTGAGAATTTGCTCAAATGTTGGGAATTACGTAAAATCAGAGTGAACTCTCATAATTTGGTGTAAGCAAAGGGTTAATTTCTTAAATTACCTAATTGTCCTTGCCTGCTGTCCAAGCCAGGATGTTTATATATTTTTGTGTAAATTTTGGCTACTTTTCGTCATGGGTTTAACTTAGCTTGATTGATGTTTGACAAGAAGAAGCAAAAAAGGAAAAGCCTTCTCTTGCTTTGAGGTTGAAACGTGAAAGACACAGTCCCAAAAGGGTGGTTTGGTATGTGGGGCTCCTCATTGTTCCTGCACCCAGGCAGGGGTTCCAGTACTCTAGTTCCATTCTCAACTCTCCATGGTCCATCATGCACCGCAGAGCAACTTGTAGAAGCACACTGGCATGAATTTTTCATCATCCTCATGTAGATTATCCCCAGGAAAGGTTTATTCCTGGGCTACTTTCTCTAACCAACTGTTGAGGTACTATCAGGAAAGTAATGTAATGTTAGGAGTCACTTGAGTAGGACATAATGATCAAGAGAAGCCATCTACCAAAATGGGATCATGCATACCAAAAGCAAAGAGAAATACTTGGTGGGAGAGGCCCTGGTTTGACTTACCCATGATATTGATTTGTCCCACTTTCCCGGCCCACTTCCCTATACCCCCAACATGGCTAAGAAGAAAGAGTCTTCTGCCACTGACTCTCACTCACTGAATGTGACTTCAGGCAAGCCACTTTTTTTTCTGAGCCTCGGTTTCTTCATCTGCAAAAAGGAAGTTAAGCGTGAGCTATAGATCAAAGTGAACAGATAATCCACAGAATAGCTGAAAATCGTTGCCAATCATATATCTAATAAGGGTCTAGTATTCAGAATGTAGAAAAGACTCTTACAACCGAAGAATAAAAAGACAACCCACATTTTTTTAATGTGTAGGAGAAGTTTGGACAAATAATTTCACCAAAGAATATATGCAAATCTCCATTAGCACCTGAGAAGTTGCTCAACACCACAGTCATTAAGGAAATACAGATTGAAACCGCTATGAGGTACCACATCACACCCACCACCATGGCTAGAATGATTTGTTTTTTAACTCAGAAAATAACAAGTGTTGGCAAGGATGTAGAGAAATGGGAACCCTCCTGCATTGTTGGTGGAAAGATAAAAATGATATAGCTGTGGAAAACAATCTGTCATTTGCTCAAAACATTAAACATAGAATATGACCCAACAATTTCACTCCCAGGTATATACCCAAGAGAAATGAAAGCACAAGTTTATGCTAAAACTTATACATGAAGGTTCACAGCAGCATTGTTCCTAACAGTCAAGAGGTGGCAATGACCCCAAAGTCCAGCCACTGGTTAATGAATACACAAAATGCTGTATATCCATACAATGGAATACCATTCAGCAATAAAAAGGAATGAAGTACTGATCCAGGCTATAATATGGATGAACCTTGAAAACATTATGCTAACTGAAAGAAGCCAGATACAAAAGAGCACATATTTTAAGATTCCATTTATATGAATTGGACAGAATAGGCAAATCCATTGATATAGAAAACAGATCAGTGGTTGTAGGGGGTGGGGTAAAAGGGGGGTGGGGAGTGACTGCTAATGGATATGAGGTTTCTTTTTAGGGTGATGAAATGCTCTGGAATTAGATAGTGATAATGGTTGCACATACTAAAACCCATGGAATTGTACACTTTAAAAGAGTGAATTTTATGGCATGTGAATTATATTTCAATCTTTTTTAGAAAGAGTGAACTGTAGCAGTAATTTACAAATTTGGCAGAATCGCAACGACTCCAGAACTACCCCTCCTCCTGGGGATTCTGGGCCTGTAAGTCTGTATCTTTAACATGCCCCTGGGGTGGTTCAGATGCAGCCAGGGTTGGGAACCACTGGACCAGCTACATTCTAGGTCCCTGCCTGTGTCTGTAATGAGAGGTACCTGTAAACACAGTTGCACACAGCCCCTTTCTCTGTGGGAGCTGGCCCCTCTCAGGTTCTGCATGTCCTGAAACAGCCAGACCTCACACCCCAAGAAGGACCTGTTGCATTAGCCACAGAAACAGACCCCTCTTGTGCTGCTGGGGCTGCAGGGGGTTTTCCGACCTCTGAGGCAGGTCTGCTGGTGTTGGCCCGCCCACCCCGGGTGTGGGGGGCCTCTCACTTCTCCCCCTCCTCCTTCCTCCAGGGCCTCCCTCAGTGGAGCCTGAGATCCATTGCCCTTTGCTCCGCACCAATGCCAGGCCTGCCCAGCAGGCCATGTGGTGGAGGAACTCAAACCCCACTGGAGGATCTGGTAGGGGAGGGGGCCACAGGGATGACCCTCAGGTGCCTGGGAAACTGCAGGCCTGGGCCAGCTTGGCTCTGGTGCCTGGACCAGACTCTGAGGAGGGAGCTCTTGGAGAGGAAATCCAGGCCTCACCTTCAGCAGGAGGCTCAAGCAGATGAGTGCTTCTGGTCCCCTTCAGTGTGAATGAGGACAGGAGTGTGTGTACAGCCCTAGCAAGGCCGTAGGCTCCGTTGCAAGCCGAAGTGTTAGGGCTTTACCAAGAACTCCTCATGAGCCTTGCTTTGTCTGAGGCTCAGCTCATACTCTTCTCTCACAATCGCTGCAACAATGATAACACCTCCCACTGACTGAGGACTGACTATATCTGCTTTGCCTAATGAAGCATGCTTTGAGATATTTCACTTCAATTGATCCTCACAACTTTTTACAATAGGAATCACTGTTCTCACTATACCTGAGGAAGGAGGAAGCCAACTCACGGATTCACTTCATGAATATTTACTGAGCACTTACTAGGTGCCAGGCCCTCTGCTAGGTGCTGGGTTACAGAAGTGAGTAAAGGCCAGCCCCTCGTAGAGATTACATTCAGTCTTCAAGCAGGAAAGGAGCTTTCTAGAAAGGTTGAGCTGAGATAGCAAGCCGGGTCCACTTGAGTCCACAAGTCCTCTTCCGCTAGGCTGCCCTACCTCTACCACATGTGCAGATCCCCTCCATGCAAAGCTCCCGGGAGCCCTCCAGGGCCGCCCTGTGACTGGGTTGGTCCAGGAACGTAAGAAGAGCACAGCACTCCCAAATGTTAGTTGTTTGCATCCCATCAGCATGACTTTTGCCACAGTCTCACCCCTGTTTCATTATTCACCTGCTGTTTCTCTTTAAATTGACTCATTTCTGGAAAAAAGAAAGAAGACCTTTCATACATACTTAGTGTCATACTAAGCATTGATATCTATGAAATCATTTGTTGGTGTGCTGGTTGCATTTCTTTCCTAATAAACTTCTAAATGAATTTATCACTATCAACATATAAATCTTTATTTATGTGCACTTAAAATTCCCTCAACACCAGCAATATGAGCACCATACTTCGAGGAAACACTGGAGTAGAAAGAAAATATGACTCCCTTAGCTGCTTGGAGGGGAACTTGTGTGGAGACCACCTTCGTTGGGAAGTGGCTTCGGGAACCCAGCTTTGGACCAGACCCTGAGCCTCCAGAGCCCAGAAGTGCCCTGATTAAGGCTTATTTGTTATTCTGGAGAAGCCAGGAGGAAAACAGAAGGAAAAGCAGTTGACAAGATGGTAGAAGAGCCTTCATACTGCCAAGTGACCTCCCACCTTATAACCCCCACTTCCCCAATCACCAGTTAGTCATTCCCCTCACAGGAGGCCTGAGGCAAGTAGTGAAGGTCGTGGGACTCTGGGCAGACTGAAGAAGGCAGAACCCAGGCAGCAAGCTGTCCGTGTGGATTCTCTCAAGGTTCAGGCCAAGCTCACCCATATTTGATAAGGGCAGGGATCCTCAGCCACAGTGGCTGCGTGATCCTAGACAACTAATTTCATCACACCTCAGTGTTCCCATTTTACAAATGGGGAGATAAGAGGGCCTTCCTTCCAGAGTGATTATGAGGATTAACAGACAAAATGTGTGAGTGGACTTCTCTAAGGGCCCATCTAAATATTATCATTTTATTATTATCACTATTCAACAAATTCAATAAACATGCTTTGGCTCCCTTGATGCGCAAGGCAGCATTCCAGGCACTTAGGCACGAGGGAGGAAAAGCAACGGGTGTGGAGGGGTACACAGAGATGAGTACAGTGCAGTCCCTGCTGTCTACGAGCGGAAGCAGACAGACAAACAATTTGGGTTGAACCATATGAAACTGCCAACATTCAGCCATTTTTGGTCCACAAACCGATACTACTTCTGACATCAGGCAAAGTGAAATAAACACAAAATAGAAACAGAGGAGGGAATGATTTTTCTCTAGCTGGAAAAAGGAGGGAAGGTTTCCCTTGAGGAAGTGAGCTTTGACTGAGTCTTGAAGGATGGGTTGGACTCCAACAGGCTCAAAATCAGTGAGAAAGCCCTTGCAGGCTAGCGGGAGGGGAGAGCCTAGACAAAGGCATGGAGGTGCAATCATGAGGAACTTGTCTGGGAAATGGGGATGGACTGTGTTGCTAAAGGCATAAGGTACCTGGGGGAATGCACTGCAGAGGAGCCCAGAGAGCTGAGCAGGACCCATTGTTGGGGATCTTAGCTGCTGACCTTGTCTTCCCTTGGGAGTTGGTGGCTGTCTGTCAGCAAACAAGGTATGCCATAATTCCTCCATGCTGAGTTGGGCAAGTGACCCAAAGTGGGTCAGCAGTCTTTCCACATTACCACAGAAGGATGAAATGGTAGTAGGGGAAATGATAGCCGAAAGAAAAAACTTTCTGATAGTGAACTATGAGAACCTATTCTAGAATGACCAAGGAAGGCTGAGGATTCCCTTCACCTGGAGACCTTGAAAAGCAGAAGAGAGTCTCATCTGTCTGGTTCCAGAACAATTCTGCCCAGAGGCAGGGCGCTGGACCAGATGACCTATTTGGGTTCTTTCCCGTCTGCACGCTTGATGATCTCATCTTTCCCTCTTCCTCAGGCCGAGGCTGCCTCACCCCAGCTCAGACTCATTGGGATTACTTCTGTTGTTAGAGATCTCCCAGGCCTCCAAAGCCACAGTTCTTCCAGTTGGTGATTCACAGCTTTGTCAGCAAGATCATCCCCAATGTCTAGCCTCCATCCTCCTTGCTGTCAACTTGAGTAAGCTCAGCTTTTCTCTTCCTAGCTTCCCTTGGAGGTAGGAAAAGGCAGGCTATTAGCCTTATATAGCCAAGACCCTTCCTGTTCAGTCTTATAACCAGCCTTCCTCTCACGTTTGAAGAGACAGGGAGGACCTCCCACACGCAATAGATTTTAGAGTCAAAAGGTCTGGGTTTCAATTGCAACTAGTTGTATGACCTTGGGCAAGTTGTTTAAGGGCACTTAAACTTGTCGAGTAACTCCAATGTAGGCATTATCCCCATCTTATGGGCAAGGAAACTGACTGAGCCTCCAGGAGGTTAAGTCTCTTGCTCACTGTCACCCAACTAGTAAGTAGTAGAGCTAGGACTGGAACTCAGATTCAGATCTGACAGATTCCAAAGGCTGTGCTATCTCCACTCTGTTGTGTTCCCTCTTGCTTCACTACTCAACCTCAGTTTCTGTCATCTGTTATATGGGGCTAATACCCTCTGCCCACAGTCACTGGGTTGATTAAAAAACAAACATACTGCCGGGCGCAGCGGCTCAAGCCTGTAATCCCAGCACCTTGGGAGGCCCAGGCGGGAGAATCATGAGGTCAGGAGATAAGAGACCATCCTGGCTAACATGGTGAAACCCCGTCTCTACTAAAAATACAAAAAATTAGCTAGGTATGGTGGTGAATGCCTATAGTCCCAGCTACTTGAAAGGCTGAGGCAGGAGAACCACTTGAACCAGCAAAGCAGAGGTTGCAGTGAGCTAAGATCATGCCACTGCACTCCAGCTTGGGCAACAAAGCAAGACTCCGTAAAAAACAAACAAACGAACAAACAAACAAACAAAAAAAGAAACACCACACAAAAAAACACACTGTGTGTGGAAATGATGTATACGTCAAAAAGTGCTGAGCAGACAGTAGATAATCATACCTTCTGAAGCCCTTGTCAATTCTCTGGGCTTCTCTGCCCACACCTTTAAGTAGCAGTTTCTGAGGGAGGCAGGCAAAGTGAACCTCTCCCTTCCTTCCTACGGACGTCTCTTCCATCACAGCTCTTATCGCACAGGGCTGCCATTCTTCCTTAGCATGTTGGTCTCCCTAATTCAACTGTGAGCATCTCCAGGGCCCAGTGCTTGCCACATGGTAGCACCCACGGAGTGTGGCATGAATAAATAAATAATGTAGTGACTTTTCTCCACAAACCTGCTCCTTCTGTCAGAGGTCCTGCCACATTGCGTTCTCTGTCTGTGGTCCAGACTCCTATCCTCCTTCCCTAGAATAGAGCCCAGCTTTCTAAGTGAGCTGCCTACTGCTAGCCTCCTGCCTACCAATCCTGTCGTCACATGCTTACCTCACCCAGCTGGCATTCAGTCCTCAGCATCTGGCCCCAGCCCCTCTCTTTTTGAGACCTTCCCACCCATTCTACTGCCTTCGCACTGCTGGGGTACTGACCAAATGGCTGACCTCAGTTTCTCAAACATGCTGGACATTTCCTTACTTCTCTGCCTCACCACTCCCTCTACAGGAACGTCCTTCTCACTCAATGTCCTCTTGTCAATGTGCATGTTCAGCCTTCTTTGTGAAGCTTTCCCAACTGTCCACCCTCTCAAAAGCTACAGGTGATCTCATTTTCCCATGAATCCCATTGTGCAGGGCAGATTGCCTTTAGAGGACTGCTTCGGATATTCCATCTTCTCAGGTATCATTTGCATCCCGCTGTGTGATGCTTGGGCAAGCTCCTACTCCGGTTCTGGGCCTCAGTCTCCAATCTGTACAGATGTTTCTGATGACTCTTGCAACCCTGCCACCCTGTGATCTGGCTTCTTTGGGGGTCAGGGAGGACAAGACGCCGAAGAGGAAGAGCTCCAAGTAGGCTGGCCCCAAGTGGGGACTTCGACTCTTGACAGCACATGCTTAGCTCCCAGGCCTGAAAATCAGCTTCTCAGATATTACATGCTAGTTGCCTTGCTTAATAAAGGGATAAGTAAATATCTACTTAACATGATTACTGTCAGAGGCCTGAGCTCCAGAGCCTTTCCATCATTGGGGTTTTATTGCCAGAGAAGTTAATTAGCTCTAATTAGGCAACTCCCAGGTGCTCAAGACAGGGGGATTAGGGGAGAGGAAGGGATGGGGGAGTGGAAGACAGGTGGGGAAGGGGTGGGAAAGGTGCTTGCTTCCTTATTCATCTCTCTCAGCTGCTACCCTCCCATGACTCCTCACCCATCTTGGTTGAAGGTAGGAAGACTCTTGAGAACCTACTATGTGCCAGGTAGTGCATTAAGCATGTTCTCTACATGATGTCATTCGATCTTCACAATGACCTTCAAAGATAGGAGGTATTCGTTGCCCCATTTCATAGATGAGGAAAAGGAGATACACAGAAGTTAAGGTCCCCGTCTGAGTTCACACCACAGGGAAGCAGAGGAGCTGGGCCTGGATCTAATTCCAAGGCCAGGACTACTCTCTTTGGCTACTGCTGCCCCTACAGGAAGTTTGTGCTGTTCAGTGATGGGCTTTTGGATAGGCAGTGGCTTGCCTTTGCTGTGGTGCAGCTTTTCCAGGATGGGCCCAACTAGGCACAGCCAGAGCTTGCACAGTACCGGAGTTGGTCATGTTTTGATTCAGGGACTCCTCCCCCATGAGTCAAGGCTCTGGGCTGGAAATCCTGGATGTCCCAGACTCTTGCCCTCAGGGAGCTCATGTTCCAGTGGAGGTCTATGGTCATTGGAATAGCAAGTCATTGAAGTACAAAACCTACATAAAGAAATACATCTGTCTTCCGTCATGGCATTACTCTGCTCAGACCTTTTTCCTAGGTTTTGAGGCCCTAAATCAGCAAATTTGAATTTCCATGAGACTGCTTGGGGTACAGGAAGGAGCATAAACTGTGGAGCCTCAATTTGAATCCAGGTTCTGCCATTTATTAGGGATATGATCTTGGCCACGTCCCTCTTTATCTTTGTCTGACTTTACTCCCACCATTCTGGACCTAACATCCCAACTCTCACCTGGAAACCCAATACCTTAACTGGCTTCCCTGTCTGCTTCCTGCTTCTCTGTAATCCACTCTTCACGCTGTAGCCAGACTCAGCTGGATAAACACGAGACAGCTCATGTGATAGCCCTAAGTCCTTCAAAGTCCTCACCGTGGCCTGCAAAGCTGCATAATTGGACCCCTGTCTCTCCTGTCTACCTCCCTGGCCTCCTTTCCGGCCACACTCTCTCACTCACCATGTTGGTCTCAATGTTGTTTGAAACAAACTGACCTCCTTTCTACCTCAGGGCCTTTGTGCTTGCTGTTCCTACCACTTCAATGTTCTGACCCCAACCGCATGTCCATTTTTGACTTCTTCTCATCCCTAAATGTTACCTACTCAGAGATAAAACTGCAGTGTCACTTTTGTTCTGTATTCAGTACTTCTTTTGTTTCCTTCCAAACATGATAATTGGTCCTTATTTTTTTTTTTATTCCTTAAAAAAAAAATGTATTTATTGTCTGTTTCCTTCCATTCAGGTGAGGATAATGACTCTCTTTTCATCACCACTGTGCCACAGATAATGTTCAGCACACAGTAGGCGCTGTGCTCACCATGGAATTGTTAGATAGACAGATGGATAGGTGGATGGTTGGAGTAGTGAATAAATGAACACTTCTCAAGGCTGTCATGAGAATTAAATGAGATAATGCATGTTAACTATCTGGCACAGAGCTCAGCAAAGAACACAGCTCAATAGCTAATAGATAAATCTTCATGTGACCTGCTGCTGGACACCCAGCTGCTCCCTGAGCTGGCCTCACCCTAGCCAACTAGTCCATCCCAACACTCTGTTCCCTGCAAGGCTCAGCTCCTACTGCCCTGAAAACAACCAGTTCTTATCCATAGGCCGTGGTGTCCGGGAGTTGAGAGCTGGTTATTAAATATTCAAGAAATTTACATGCAGGATGTTAAACTATTGATAGTTTAAGAATGGCCATGGTGGTAGTATTTATATTACAGAAATTGGCAAATGGTACAAGAGCCCGTTTCCCCATACGCCACCACTAGGCTTCACCTCTGTGGTCTCCCCCCCCTAGCAAAGTACCCTACCCCATGTTCTCTGCCTGCATCCAGCCTGCCAGCCTTCACGGTCCAGATCTAGCAGTGAGTCTCCCAGAAAACTGTGCAGCCCTCTCTAATCTCACTCCTGCTAATAGCCTCAGTGTGACCAGGCTGGAGTACCTAAGCCAGCATTTCTATGTATTGATTTTTGTCATCTTTTTCTCCAAGTAAACATGAAAATCTAGTCCTCAAAGCTTCTTTTAAAACTGTGAAAATCTAGGCAGGTGGATCACGAGGTCAAGAGATCAAGATCATCCTGGCCAACATGGTGAAACCCCGACTCTACTAAAAATACAAAAATTAGCTGGGTGTGGTGGCACATGTCTGTAGTCCCAGCAACTTGGGAGGCTGTGGCAGGAGAATCGCTTAAACCCAGGAGGCAGAAGTTGCAGTGAGCTGAGACTGAGCCACTGCACTCCAGCCTGGTGACAGCTCGAGACTCCATCTCAAAAAAAAAAAAAAAAAAATTTTTTTTTTTTTTAAAGTAAAAGGGGCAGCATGGTCTATATATTTTTTCTTCTCTTCTTTTATAGTGCCTAGCACAGGATTGGGAACTGTAGTTATTCTGTAATGACTCATAGCAGCAACTTGGTAGAGTGGCAGGAATCTAGGAAAGGGAAACAGGAGCTTTGCATTTTGACTCAACTCAGCCACTGACTTGCAGAGCAACCTGAGGCCAGTCCCTTTCCCTTTCTGGGCCTCAGTTGACCCATCTAAAATGAGATTGATGATTTCAAAACTTCCTCCAAATTTCAGGCTACAAAGGGTTTATTCATTGACTGACATGCTAACAAGTGTTTATTATTTTATGGGAAAAGTCAGGTATTCTCTTTTCCTTTTCTTTTTTTTAAGACAGAGTCTAGCTGTCTCCCAGGCTGGAGTGCAGTGGTGCAATCTGGGCTCACTGTAACCTCCGCCTGCCCGGTTCAAGCGCTTCTCCTGCCTCAACCTCCTGAGTAGCTGGGACTACAGGCAGGCACCACGGTGCCAGGTTAATTTTTGTATTTTTAGTAGAGACGGGGTTTCACTACATTGGCCAGGGTGGTCTCGAATTCCTGACCTCAGGTGATCTGCCAGCCTCAACCTTCCAAAGTGCTGGGATTACAGGCATGAGCTACGGCACCTGGCCAAGGTGTTTTCAAAGAAAGTGGCATTTCTCCCACCCCATCCACCACAATAGAAGACTTGGAAGGGCTGTTAGAAAAACTTAACCCCGATGACCTCTGTTCTGCAGATAATGATAGCTAGGATTACTAAGCATTTATCATGTGCCAGGTGCTAGTCTAAATACCTTATTTACATGGATTAACTAATTTAGCCTTCACAACAACAATGCTAAAAGGTAAATACTATTAACAGTATCATTTTACAGGTGAGGAAACTAATGATCAAAAAGTGAAACAACTTGCTTGAGTCACACAGTGGGGAAGTAGGCTTGAACTAGGCAGCCTGATCCTAAGCCCCACACACCTAACCATTATGCTGTACTACCTTTTACAGTTTCTCAGAGGAAATGGCTGCCTCTCAGAGGCCCTGAGGTCCCCAGGCAGACAGCTAGCTTTTCCACCCACGCTTCAGTAGTTCCCAATGGAGTCCGAGCTTTACCTATAGGCCTTAGAGGAAGCAGCATGTCTTGGTTTCTCCATGTCCTAGCTATATGCCTGTGGGCAAGCCCCTCTGCCTCTCCGAGCCTCAGTTCTCTCATCGATTTCATGCTGGGGTCTGTGAAGATTGAGAGAAGGAGGAGATTAGCAGGTACTGAATGCCTACGTCTTTCTGGGCACATTGCCTTAAATTACCTCCTCTGATTCTCCTGGAAGCCTGGAGAGGAAAACTGATGTCTCTCATTTTATAGAAGTGGAAACACTCTCAGAAAGGCTTATAACTTTCTTAAAGCCACACAGTCAGGAGGGGCAGAAATGGAACTCAAAGCGAACACTTCATGCTCTTTTTGTTCAAACACACTTTCTATTTTAGAAAAGCTTAAGATTTATTTAAAAACAAAAACAAAAACAAAACAAAACCGAGAAGATAATACAGAGAGTTGCCATATACCCTGCAGCCAGTTTCCCCTGTTCTTAACATCTTCCACTGGGATGATATATTTGTCACAATTAATGCACCAATATTGATACATTGTTATTGATTAAAGTCAGATTTTCTTCATTTTTACCTACTTTTTTCTGTCCCGGGATACTCAGTTACATTCAGTCATCATGTCTCCTTAGTCTTCTCTTGGCTGCCACAGTTTCTCAGACTTTCCTTGTTTTAATGATCTGGATAGTTCTAGGGAAGTACTGGTCAGGTATTTTTAGAACATCCCGCAACTAGGATTTGTCTGATGTTTTTCTCATGATCAGACTGGGGTTATGAATTTTAGAGAGGAAGACCATAGAGGTGAAGTGCCATTCTCATCACATCGTATCAAGGGTACTTATGATCAATGTGACTTATCATATTGTTGTTGACCTTGATCACCTGGGAGAGGTAGTGTTTGACAGTTTTCTTTGTTCTAATGTTACTCTTTGTTTTTCTGCTTTCCATATTGTACTCTTTGGAGGGAAGTCACTATGTGCAGCCCACTCTTAAGGAATGCGGAATGGGAAGATATGCTCCTTCTCCTTGTGGGAGCAAGATTTACATAAATTATTTATAATTCTTCTACATGAGAGATTCGCCTATTCTCCTCCAAGTATTTATTTATTTGATCACTTATTTATATCACTATAGACTCATGGATATTTGTTTTATACTTTGGGTTATAATCCAATTCTACATCATTTATTTTGTTGCGCAAATTGTTCCAGTTTTGGCCATTGGGAGCTCTTTTAGCTGGCTCCTATATCCCTTTGACATAATCCCACCATTGTGGGTTTTATTTTTTTAGCATAATACTTTTTTCTAGTACTACAAGATGCTCCAGGCTCATCTTGTATATTTTCTGTTCCAGCACTGGAATCAACCATTTCTGTGAGGAGCTCTGATTCCTTTTATATGAGACTGGTATTAGAAACCAAGATCTGGGCACTGGATGTGTTCATTGCTACTGGGTTCGCTTGGCTAAGAGATTAAGGAGATATATGTGTATATACTAATTAGCATATATACACATATCTATAAATATTTATCTGCATAACCATCTGTACCTATATTAAGCTAAACATGAGTTCATGCTTATGTCTTCCACTCTAATGCATTGCCACATGGATCATTCCAGCCTTCTCTCTTGCTTATCTGTACACTCTCACTCCAACAGTGAGCAACCTGGCTCCCACCATCCGCCATCCAACTTCATGCTTTT